>NW_027150406.1:0-308615 GCF_031143425.1 Pleurodeles waltl | reverse complement strand
TGAACCAGATGGATCATCGAGAGGACCTTGGGCCTCCTGAAGGCCAGGTTCAGGTGCCTTTATCTGACAGGTGGATCCCTGTGCTACTCAACCGGGAAGGTCTGCTAGATAGTAGTGGCATGCTGCATGTTGCACAACTTGGCCTTTAGCCTGCATGTACCTTTTCTGCAGGTGGATGAGACTGGAGATGACCCTGTGGCAGCAGTGGACCCTGAGGACAGTGAAGATGAGGAGGCAGAGGATGAGGATGAGGACAATAGAACAGCAGTTATACGTCAATACTTAGAAATACTTAGAAATGACACACAGGTGATACAGTGCAACTGACTATTCCTCTGACTATTGATGTTTTCTGTGTGGCTGTAGCATGATGGCATTAACTTCCTTTGCATCTTAACTTAGTGTCACCTATGGCTTGTCATTTTACTGATATTGGTTATATAACAACTGTGTACTGATGTGATGACTACAGACAGCTATAGGTCATTATTTCTATGCTCTCACACTGTTTAGATCATTTGCACTAGATGTGACTGTTTCCATAAATGCACATTTATCACAACACATACAATACTAGTAGTCAAGTTGTGCTCAAGGGTGTTTAGTATAGTGCTATGAAATTGAGGGGAAAGTGCAATGCAATGGGGTGATGGTGGAGGAAAATCCAGGGTATTGTTCCAGTCTGTTTGTAGCACAGGTGCAGTGTCCTAGGGGCCATAGGAAGGAGAGCAAAGGCAGTTCAAAGTGGACAAGGTGGCTTTGTGGGACACAAGGGGTACAATCAGTAGAGTCTCATTTCCTGGCAGTGGTCTTAGCAAGTGTTTCTGGCTTATGTCTGGGTTGCAGGGAAAGTTTGTGGGGTGGTTCATCTCCTGCAGGGGGAGGGGTGCTGGTGGCATGTGGGTCCTGTGGTACGGCCTCCTGCCCACTAGCTACAGCAGAAGTGGAGGGCTATTCAATGGACTGGCTAGTGGTAGGGGTCCACTGCTGTGTTGTTGCTTCCCTCATAATGTTGACCATGTCTGCCAGCACCCCTGCTATGGAGATCACGGTGATGTTGATGGCCTGCAAGTCCTCCCTGATCCCCTGATACTGTTCATCCTGCAGCCACCTGTTCTCCTACATGTTGTCAAGGATCTGGCCTTCGTGTCCTGGGAATGTTGGTAGGTTCCCAGGATCTAGGTGAGTGCCTCCTGGAGAGTCCTGGACAGAGTCTGGTCCTGTCTTCTCCCTTGTGCACAGCAGTCCTCCCAGTGTCCCTGTTTCCCTGTGCCTCCGTCCCCTGAACGGTATGCCAACTGCCACTGACCCCAGGACCCTCAGTATCCTGGGGGCGAGGTATGGACTGGGGTGCCTGTAGACGTGGGCACACTGCTGATTGATGTGTCCTGGGGACAGAGGTGTGGGTACGCTGGGTGGGTGCTGTGGTGTTGGATACTGAGGGGGAGGCTCTGTGGTGGACTGTGAGTTTGCTGAGGTGACAGACTGTCCAATGGTCCCTGATGGGCCAGGTTGTTGATCGACATCCTGAAGTCCAGAGTTACTGTCATCACTGGGGGCATCTTCTATATGGGGACCGGATAGTAGTGACACCTCATCTCTGCTGGCATTGGCTGGGGAACCTGTGGGGATGTAAGTGAAGTATTATGCTTTATGTCTGTGACATATTGTACATCCCGGGTCTCCCCTCTATCATTGCTGTTGCCCTGCCACCTTTGTTTGTGCATGGTGCTGTATTGTGGGATTGTTAGTTTTCCTATGCTGTGTATGCTTCAGTGATGGGTGTCCATGCAGGGCTGGGAAGGCTGTCCATGCATTGGTATTGCATGCAGGATTTGGCATTGGGGTTAGTCAGATGTGTAGGTGCAGTGTGTGGGATGGAGTGGAGTGATGGGAGTGAGGGTGAGAGGGTCTGATGGCATGCAGGTGCTAACACAGATGTCTTAATTAGAACATTTTAATAAATGTTTATGTATTTTGAATAATGACCTGTAGATAAATGAATGACATAGAAAATAATGTGCACGTTTGAAATTGTGACCTTGGAGATTGGTCACCATTGTTCCCGAAATGTACTAATTAATGATTAATCTCCATGAAATATTGAAATTATATTAGATTAATGTAGTAATATATTTATTGAGGGTTATGAATTATGCTCATTCTTATGAATTTTAGGACTTAACTTAGCGAGTGTCTTGGCCTAGATTTGCCAGGCCTCATGCAGAAGCTGTATTTCTTAGCATTTAATGAAAATGCTGACAGAGTGAACTAACTGTGAAAAGCTCATTGTTTTAATAAAATGCTTAGAAGACTTTTTTCTGTAAGAACCGATGTACAGGGGATGATGTTTCTAGCAAAGTAACTAATAATTTATAACATGCATGAGATGTACTTTCCCAGGACACGAACAATGAAGACACTGACGGGAGACAAAGATGCAACAATTTAGGTTTCTTGATGAGCCAGTTGATGAGAACATCGTAAAGCCGACCAATCAACGACATGTGAACTGTGAAATTTTAGAATTCATAGATTTAGTAAAGGGACTTTATTGGGTAGAGTAATAACATACGATTAATGGACCAATTGGAAATTGTGGGATGGTTTTGGGAACTTTGATATAACAATGTGACAGAGGAGACCAGATTCAGATTTTAGACCTTAGAGAACTTATCCTGATTTTGTGAGGTGATATTGAGAAGAAGAGATTTGAGATTCCATCATTGGGCTCATACTCTCTGACTGACAGCCTGATGCGTTGCTGTTTGACAGATGACCTGAGGACGAAGATTAATTCTGCTTGCCGACCCATACCGTGGATAGGTGGCTATGACAATGACTGAATTGCATTTTTAAGCTTTTTCTTTCTAGGTACCAACTGCGCTGACTTAGTTTTTCTTTAAATAGATGTTTCCAAATTAGTGTTCTAAATTGTTTTGCTGAAGCCCCACATGCTGATGCTACTTGGAGTTAGTTGAGGCTGCTTACATGACGACTGACTAAGTACAGGGACAAATGGTTAACAAACTATCTTGTTGAACTTGATGGATGTCTTGGACTTATTGAACTGGGTTTTGTTAATGTTTTATGTTGATGCCTTAGAATGTCTTTTGATTCAAGCTTTGATTAGCTCATGTCTTCTGCTACTTGCTGATTAACAAGTGTTAGAAGTTGTTTGATTAAAGTTGATGATTAAATTACATGACTTAGTATTGTTAACGAATAGGGACTAAACTTACACCTAAAGGTGTGGCTATTCATGGCTGAAAAGTCATGGAGAGAGAAAATTACTGACTCCATGGATTGTTGAATTGACTAATGGTTATCGACTATTGTGTATAGATTTCGGATTCTGTATTGAAACTATGGTGAGAACATTCTATATGAATCAAAAGGTTCATCGACCTATACGCGTCCCCTTGTAAATTTAATTACCAAGGACCAGCGCGCCAACAGTCATGGTAGCAGATGGATGGTTTGTTTCTATAGGAGCCTGCCATAGGTGTTCGATACAGAGTGACAGGTATCGACAGTTGTGTTAGGAGACTGAGGATTGATCCATTCTAGAATTCAGTATTATTCAGGTTTGGATTTTGTTTTTCAAAATGGCATTTGTAGGAAGAATGATGTTCCTTTAAGCCCAGAAATTACTTTCCCAGAAACCTGGATCCTTCCAGTAGTGGTGAGTATGTTCTTGGCGTTCCAGTGATAGAGTGAGAGAGAGATAGGTTGCGCTTGCACAGCTTATGCAAATCGCAGGTGAATTGTGACGTATCTGAGAGAATTTAGGGAGTCTGCGTACTCCAGATGAAGTTTTAGTAGGAGTGTGTGTACTCCACAGTATGAGAGTAGGGAAGTCGTCAAACTTCATATGTGTGTGGCACTTTGTGCTAAAAAATTGTCCATGTGATTGTTGATATACGGAACTTGCATGGTCTAAAACTCCGGAGTATATTGGAAAGTGTATGAGACACTTGGTTATATGTTGTAATCTGGCTGGTTTAGTAGGTTGATCGGGCATGGTCAACAGGTCGGTGTGTATGTAAAAGTGAGCAACAGAAACATTTTGACTGAGATTTGGCGAGTCCTATGTTCACCATGACAGACCCATTGATCAGTTGAGAGTAAAAGTTGCAGGTCGAATTTTGCTTGCGAATCTGTGAAACCGAGAAAGAGGAATAGCTGCATGAGTGAAATGGCCATCAGTGAAAATCCATAAGGTTTCTGAAGCGATTGTGTTACCTTCCTGTAGTGAACCAGCAGATTTGTTTTTGGTTATTAGATTTTGGTTAGTGCTCGCAATAATTGTGCATTTAAGTTGTGTGAATTGGAGTTTAGGAGGACTAGCCGGAAGACTTTGTCAGCCGCAGAGAGTGTGTGAGTGTAACATCACTTGAGCCACGCTGGGATAGGTTGGTTAGAGAGAAGGGTCGTGCATGGATTGGCAGCCATCCATGAGAGTCAATTGGTTGAGAATGTGGGTGAAAGGTACCTTGGCAGTAAAAGTCATTTCCTGATTTGATTTGAATACAAAAAGTAGAAAAGATGAAGTTTTTCAAGGCATTAAAGAGTGCCCTGAAGGAAGATACATACATTAAAACGAGTGTAGGGGAGCCTACACCGCCGGTGAATACACCTGCTTACATTGTAATGGAGAAGCGAGGTGTTGCGCCATGTCTTTGGTTGAAGCAGTGGTGCAAGTTGACAGAGAAAAATGGGAGTTTAGCGTTTCTCAAGAATGGGACATTTAATTTGAGAATTTGGGAGAAAGTGTGGATGGCACTATGTGAATCGAAGCCCCTTCCGAGACCAGCACACTTTGAGGCATTAGCCATTTGGGAAATGGTAGCCAGACAGCAACAGCAAATGAAATTTGAGTGGAGAGTGAGAAAGATAGAGAAGTCACTAGCAGTGGCAAGATGGGATTGGGAGCCAAAGAAATGGCGAGCAGTGACATTGCAGGATGTTGAGTTGTTTCCCCCAATTACGCAGGAAGATGAGACGGAAGGAAAGAAATCGATTAGAAAGTCAGGTAAGGGTTTGTCTGAAAGTAAGGAAGTAAGAAAGTCCTCTATAGTCTAAGAGGATTCTGATACTGAGGACCTTATCACACAGATACTGAGAGATCGACCACCACTGTATGCGGTGCATTATGATGGTCCGAGTACAAGTGCTGATCCAACAGCTCCGACACATGCATTGGGGACAGTGAGTTCTGTACAGGTTAATACTAGCCAGACACAGGACGTGGTGCAAGGACCTAATATGTTGACTATTCCAGTAGTTCAAGCACAGATGCATTCACCACCAATACAGAGAATTTACCCTGATGTGCCCGTCTTAGAAACGACTTCGAACTTAGTGGTACCTATGGAGCAAGTGGTTCCAAGACCACTGTTGGTTCAGACTGATCCTACTCTGATTTTGTTGCCCCAGGCAAAGGATTTTGAACACATGAGGTCAACTGGAATGAAGGCACACCTCAAGGAATTACTACAGAGTGCTCAGATTTGGGAAGATTTAGAAAAGTGGGAAGGCAGACGGGCCAAGAAGAAGGATAAAAGGAAAAGAGATTCTGTAGAGGTGACTGAGAATGTACAACAGGTTAATGATCCAGTAAAGAGTTTACTGATGGGAGAGATTCCAGGGGGACAGTTTATTCATGTTACTTGGCATAGGAGTGATATTCTGTCATTCACAAATGATTATCCAAAGTTGAGGGAAAAAACGGTTGAATGGAATCAACAGACAGACAGATTTGTGAAGCTCTTAAAATATTTGTGAGAAGATTTGAACACAATGCTGGAGATAGTGGTCCTGGTAAACTTGTGGGTTGGATGTGAGAGAGCCGTAGACTAGCCGACCAGTAAGCCAGAGAGGGATAAGAATACAGGTGCACTATCACCCGAGGTAATTAATCATTATTATGAGGTGATTGAGTTCCTGAAGATGAGGATTTCGCCCCAAAACATTGATTGGCAGAGGATTGACAGAAGAGTGTAGGAGGTGAAGGATTCGATACATGCATACTATGAAAGGTTGCTAAAGGCGTTCAAGGAGTACAATTGCAAGGAAGCAATTGATCCCAAAGACATGCTGCATTTCGTGTTTAGGTTTGTGGAGGGACTGAGACCTAAGATAGGTCAGATGATTAAGAGTCATTTGATTTGTTGGCAAGCGAAGCCGATTGATGAAGTGTTGCAGTATGAGAAATGCTGTAGTGACGAGATTGAGTTGAAGCAGAAAAAGTTGAAAGAGAAAGCAATGGTGATGCAGATTAAGGCAGCTCAAACAGGAGTGCAAGGGACTTTTGTGCAACAGATACTACAGAAGCAGGGAAATGTCATGTTTCAGCCTCAAATGAGAGGCAGAGGTCTCGGAGGCAATATGATTCGTGGTCCGGATTTAAACACTGTAGTAGTGCAGGATGATCTTCAGGGAATAAAGAAGTTATTGCTGTGTCCCATCTGCGGGCCATAGGACACTGGAAGCAGGAGTGTCCGACGATAGTGCAGGAGTTTGTTGTTCAGCAAAATAATTATATCAATGCATTTCAGACTATGAGAGGACCGAGATTGAGGGGTCCTAACCCAAATTTCCAGAATAATGTGAATCAAATGCAGAATTTTCAGCCTATGCAACAAGTGCAAATGTCCTGTGCACAGGTGTCACAGTTGCAGCCGAAGCAGCAGCAGGTCACCATGGTACCTAGACAGCAAATGCAGATACCTCAAGCCCCGATGGAACAGCAACAGAAGATGCTTACTCAACAGGTCACAGGTCAAACACAAGACAAAAGTTATAATGCAGTACACCAATTCCCCTTACACAGTGAGAATGAATCAATTGGTGATTGGTTGAATGATAGTCTGGAATAAGAGCTATGTGTGCTTGTAGCCTCCTTAGAAGTGGATCAGAGAGGACCCTATATGAGAGGGAAGGTGATGAGTCACAAAGTCTAATTTTTGGTGGACACATGAGCTACACGCTCTACGGTAAGAAGTGAAGAAGTCCCGACTTTGCCCCTTTCAGGTCAAACAGTTCAGGTTGTAAGAGTAGCAAATCAGTATTTGACAAACCCGATTACAGATCTAGTGCAAGTTGAGATTGGCAATTTCTAGGGACTGCAGAAGTTTGTAGTTTGTAACTCAAGTCCAGTATCGCTACTGGGAAGGGACATGTTGGGTAAGATCAGGTATCTGATTACTTGTTCAACTGATGGAATTGAGATTCAGACAAATCACGATGATGAGGAAGATCCAGCTCCAGAACCCGAGTGTGAGACTACAAATGAGGAGTATCCCTTGATTGAGTTTTTCCTGATGTTTACAGTAAAAGAGTTGCATTCTGATTTGCAGGGAACTGTGCAAGAAAATGTGTGGGATCTGACAGGGAAAGAAGTGGGTTTAATCAAAGGAGTGGAACTGATTAAGGTCACATTAAAGCCGAATGCAGAGTTTCTGCAGCTTTCCCAGTATACTATGACACAAAATGTACTGATGAAGGTGGCTTAGATAATTTCAGATTTTGTGAAGCAGAGAGTTTTGAAGGAAGTGTTGAGCAGCCCATGTAATTTACCAATGATGGGGTTAAAGAAGCCACGTGGAAAGGTTCGAATTGTTCAGGACTTAAGAAAAATAAATTACAGTGTGGTCAAATGTTGTCCTGCGGTGCCCAACCCAGTTGTAATAATGTTTCAGATTCCATGCGATGCAGAATGGTTCACAGTAGCTGATTTGTCACAAGCGTTCTTTTCTGTGCCTCTTCATGAGGAGAGTCAGTTTTTTTTCAGTTTCAAATTCCTAGATCTTGTCTTCTGCTGGTGTAGACTTCCTCAAGGGTACACCAGAGTTACCATTCTTGTTTAATCAGATCTTGAAAAATAATTTAGAATCATTAGAATTACCTTTTCAATCAACTCTGGTGCAGTATATTGATGACTTGGTGATTGCATCTAGGACAAGGGATGAGTGTAAGTACGACTCAATTGCCCTATTGAATTATTTGGGAAAGTTTGGTCATAAAGTGTCACCATTGAAGTTGCAGTACTGCCAGAACGTAGTGAAGTATTTGGGTCACCAGATTGAAAAAGGGTTGAGGAAAATATCCAGAGAAAGGATCACAATGATACTGCAGATGAATCCCCCGAGTTCACAGGGAGATGTTAGGATGTTCCTGCGAATCGGGAGTTACTGACGCCAATGGATTCCGAATTTTGCAGAAATCTCAAAACCATTGCAGAAGTTGACCCATATGGCTGTTACAGATCCCATCGCATTAGATGAAGATTAGGTGAAAGCGTTCACTAAATTGAGAGAGAGTTTGTGCAGGGTTCCAGCGTTGGGTATGCCTGACTACACAAAGCCATTCACATTGTTTTGTCATGAGCGTGATGCATGTTCATTGTCTGTCTTGACGCAGATCCATGGAGGTACTCATCGCCCAGTAGCATTATTTTCAGCTACCTTGGACCCACTTGCAGCAGCCTTACCAGGTTGTTTGCGAGCTGTTGCAGCAGTTGGTCAAAGCCTTTTACAGTGTGAAGGAGTACTGATGAGATATCCCCTGACTGTAATGGTCCCTCACTCGATTTTGCTGATGAAACTCAATACTTGACTGGTACTAGACTGACGAGATATGAGACGTGCATTTTGGGTGCTCCAAATGTGTCACTGAAAAGATGTTGAGTGCTGAACCCGGCAACTTTACTTCCAAGTGATACTACTGAAATTGAGAAAGGAGAGGATGTTGAACATGATTGTCTCAAAGTAACTGAGTTGTGCACGTAAACCGAGACATGACATTAGAAATACACGACTGGAAGAAAATGACCAAATTGTTTTTGTCGATAGTTCCTATCTTAGAGACAGTACAGGGACACTGAGAGCAGGATATGCAGTGTGCACAATTACAGGTACCTTAGAAGCTTCCTGGTTTCAAGGAGTGTATTCTGCCCCGGTAGCGGAATTGGTTGCTCTTACTAGGGCATGTCATGTTTCTGCTCGATTGAGAGTTACTATCTATACAGATAGCCAATACGGATTCAGAATAGTTCATGATTTTGGTCAATTGTGGTCACAGAGAGGGTTTCTGACTTCTACTGGTTCACCAGAGAAATGGTGAGAGAATAAAGGAGTTGTTATATGCAATTCAACTGCCTGTAGAAATTGCCGTGGTGAAATGCAGTGCACATCTAAAGTCACAGGACTATGGGGGTCATTATGACCATGGCGGTTGGTGTAATAGTGTCAGTAGTACTGCCAACAGGCTGGCGGGACATACTGCCTCTATTATGACATAGGCGGTGTGGCCAAAGCCAAACCGCCAAGTTAACACACCGACAAGCACGGCGGTAACGACCACCGGGCTGAAGACTACAGTCTCCAGCCTGGCAGCCATCACTAGGCCGCCTGTGGCATTTTGACCTTGCCCACCGCCATGGTTTCCGTGGTTTCTGTACCACCACAAAAACTATGCCGGTAGGCACTATCAGTGCCAGGGAATTCCTTCCCTGGCACTGATAGGGGTCTCCTCTGCCCCCCTCCCCAGAGTCTTCCCCCACCCTCCCTCTCCTGACCCCTGACATATACACACATACACACACATACATACACACACATACCCACATTCACCCACGCATGCATGCATTCATGCATACACAGCAACACTCACTAACATACATCCAGGCACACACGCAATCACACGACACAACATGCACGTACACACACACCCATTCATGCACACACACATTACACATGCATGCATGCATTCAAACACAGTCACACACACCCTCACACACGCACACAACACCACCCATCTCCCTCTCCTGTCGGAGAACCCAACTTACCTGCTTGCAGGGGATCCTCCAGCAGGAGACAGGACGCAGTGCTGCTAACAGCAGCAGTGTCCACCAGCAAAACACCGCCAGGCTGTATCATGGCTCATGATACGGTCTGCGGCGTACTGCTGGCGTTGTGCTGCTGCTGGCAGCAGCGCTACCTTAAAGCTGTCTGCTGCCATGACCGTAGCCGGAGTGCCGCCAGCCTTCTAGCGGAATATCCTGGCTACAGTCATAATTTGGTGGACCGTTGGTAGCCACAGCGATGGTATGTTGCCGGCCGTCACCATGGCGGTAGGCAGCATTTGCCGCCAATCTTATAATGAGTGCCTAATTGTCCATGGGAAATGGATATGCGGATCAAGTCACAAGGTTTTGCACCTTGAACTGTATATCGTTAAAAGACAAGTGGGAATTGAAGACACTACATGTACGAGTTTTGCATTAAAAGTGATCGATGCATTAGAAGAGTTAAAAACATTGCAGAGTAATGTTGACAAGGAGGAGAAAAGGTCATGGATTAAAATGAGGTGCGTTCAAAGACAGGATGAGTTGTGGCTTTCCCAGGAAGGTAAGATGGTCCTACCAAATAGTTTGGTATCCCAGATGGCGAGGTACTATCATGGTCAGGCAGACATTGGGAGGGATGCCATGGTTCGTCTGTTCAAAACTGACAGTTTCAATCCCAAATTTAGGCAAGCAGCTGAAGCAGTATGCCATTGTTGTGACATTTGTCAGCAATTAAATGCAGGGAAAGGTACTGTGGTGAATTTGAGCCACATTGGAAGAGCAGAAGGTCCATTCAGGAGAATGCAATTGGATTTCATTGAGATGCCTGCATGTGGAGGTCTGAAATATGTGTTGGTGATTGTGTGCATTTTTAGTCATTGGATTGAAGCACACCCTACAAGGAGAAATGATAGCCTCACAGTGGCAAAATTGTTGCTTAGGGAACTGATACCACGTTTCGGATTTCCGATCTCTTTAGAATCAGATAGGGGAATGCACTTCAGTAACGAAGTGATTAAATTGTTGTGTGCAGCACTGAACATTGAGCAGAGGTTGCATTGTAGTTACCCCTCTGAAGCATCAGGACTAGTGGAGCAGATGAATGGTACTTTGAAGTCACAAACTGCAAAAATGTGTTCAGCCACAAATCTGGAATGGCCAGATGTGTTGCCTTTGTTGTTGATGTCAATGAGAAACACACCTGACAGAAAGACAGGATTGTCACCCCACGGGATTCTCATGGGCAGAGCAATGAGTTTGCCAGCAGTCCCAGCCAATGCACTTGTCAACATAACAGACGATATGGTGTTGGACTACTGCAAAGGTCTGGATGATGTGGTTCGCTTTTTCTCTCAGCAGGTGGAGGCCACCACACTGCCACCAATTCACAATCCAAGGCACAATCTGAGGGCTGGTGATTGGGTTGTTGTCTGCAAGCACGTACTCAAGACGTGTTTGGAGCCTCATTGGCAGGGATCTTGCCAGGTGATCTTAATGACTATGACAGCTGTGAAGTGTGCAGGGATCCCAAACTGGATTCACGCAAGTTACACAAAGAAAGTGGCATGTCCACTGGATGATGAAGAAGCGTTGTTGAGAGTACCAACAAATGTGAGACAAATTACAACAGCGGAACAGGAAAAGGAGCAAGGAAGAACTGACGTTGAGCTAATTGAGGATGGTTCTGTTACTCCTGTGAGAGACAAAAGTGAAGACCTCTAGGAGGGTGCAAGTCAAGTACTGAAAAGGCTTTCCCAGAAGTAGACGATTCTGAGAGACAAACAGAGCAAGTGCCAGAACGAGAAGGGGATGGAGTTGAGCAGGATCAAAGTCAAAGTGATCTGACTCCTACTGATCCTGTTGCATGTCCATCAAGAGAAAACACCACAGAGAAAGAGAAGAGTTTGAGTCCAATCCTGAATAGAATATGAACAGAAGGCGTACATAAGGGAGATAAGTGGCTGAATTTGCAAGAGGAGAAAAGGAAAGAAGTGATTGTTGATCAAACAATAAAGGAAGAAGTAGACACTACGAGAAAAGAGGACTTGAGGGAAGGAGAGTTGAGTGGTGATCGAAAGTTTAAAAAAAAGAGAACAGCAAGTCGAAGATATGCAGGTCCTGATTGGGAATATGCAACTTCAAATGAATGGCAACACAAGTTTATGTCTTTTTGTTTTGATGGGGAAGTTCCGAGTCAGTATATTGAAGTTACCTGAATGAGATTGATGAACTGAACTGTTGAAACAATCTGAGAAAAACTTTTGAGAAGAGACTGATGCAATAGCCACATAAGACATTGATAACCTGATTTGATTTTTTGGAATCTGATTTTGACAAAGCTGCTAACCAATTTTGAGAAGGAGCGGGGTTCCTGGAAGTGAACCTGAGCTGCTGAAAGAAGAATTGTCTATTTTTGATTTTTGCTGTACTGTTCTGAAGTTACTTCTGCTTTCTGATTCTTTACAGATCATGGCTGATGTAGATAAGCAAGTTAATGATGTTAGATGCTGTAAATATATGAGCATTGGTTTGGCAATTATGGCGGTCATTCTGATCGAGGCGGGCGGCGGTAGCCGCCCGCCATGCGGGCACCGCCATTTGGCCGCTCTGCGGTCAAAAGACCGCGGAGGCCATTCTGGCTTTCCCGCTGGGCCGGCGGGCGCCCGCCAAAGGAGCACCCACCGGCCCAGCGGGAAAGGCCCTGCAACATAGAAGCCGGCTCCGAATGGAGCCGGCGGTGTTGTAGGGGTGCGACGGCTGCAGTTGCACCCGTCGCGATTTTCACTGTCTGCTAAGCAGATAGTGAAAATCATGCTGGGACCCTGTTAGGGGGCCCCTGTACTGCCCATGCCAGAGGCATGGGCAGTGCAGGGGCCCCCAGGGGCCCCACGACACCTGTTCCCGCCATCCTGTTCCTGGCGGTAAAAAACGCTAGAAACAGGGTGGCGGGAAGGGGGTCGGAATCTAGATTCAGCCCAGACAGGGGAAATCCGGCGGTTTCCTTTTCTGACCGCAGCTTTACCGCCGCGGTCAGAATGGGCAGGGAAGCACCGCCAGCCTGTTGGCGGTGCTTCCGTGGTCATCCATCGACCGCCAGGGTTGGAATGACCCCCTATGTGTGGGATATTGTTTATAATGCTAATTGTGGGTATGTCTGTTCTTGACGCGAAAGGAGCCAACCATACTTCTGCTTTAGAGACTACTACCTTAACGGCTTTAGAAAGATTTAAGTTAGATGAGAAGTATTTGCATGACTTTACTAATGCTCAAGGAGAGCTTTCTTTTGGAGAGTTTCCTTCTAATGTTTTCTATCACTTATTGAGTGTGTATGTTGAGATGATGGATGCAAAGGATTGTCTTGTGTTTACCCAGATTCCTTTGTCAGTCGAGGAAGGAGTCATTTATCATAGTCTTCCTCTAACTTATGGGATAAGTTGTAGTCTGTTACTAACAAGGTTCTATAATCAGGACTACATCCAGTATTGCTACTCCAATCATGATCCTGTGTTTTTGTTTGTTCCTATTATGAAGTATTTGAGTAGAGTAGCTAAGGATAATAACATAAAATTAGTTTGAGCTTTCTTTGAACCTACACTAACATTTGGGACTGCTTATGCACACAAGAATAACCTCACATGCTTGTTTACACCTTTAGAGAAGAACTTCTTAGATCACAATGATGACAGGAGAAAGGCACTTAAGGAGAGATTAGAAAAAGGATTAGAGAAGAGGATTTATCAGAATGATTATGCTTATACTGCAATCAAGTAGGCTATGACTCTTCAAAATTGTCTTGCTTTAGACATTCTTCTAGCGAAAAAAGGCAGAGTCTGTAAAATGATTAATTCTAGGCATTGCTGCTCTTACATTCCTAACAACAGTAAAGAGATAAAAGATTTACTAATCTGACTAACGCTAGTAGTGATTTGAAGGACTTGAAAGAACAAGGTGTTTGGGAACAGGTTGGTAAGGGGTTTGCTTCAGTGGGAAATTGGCTCATTAGTATTTGGAATAGGGTACTATTAAAAATCATCCAGGGAATATTTATTGTCATAGTTTGCTTATTAGAAATATTGGGATTATGTAGATTATGCAAAAGAATTAAGTTAAAAAGGTCTAAAAAATAATCAGAGGAGAGAATCTGTAAGGAAAATTCAAGGAGAAGACAAAATGTCGAAGAGATTGAGTTATAAAATTGTGGGTGGTAAATTTGGTGTGATGACATATTTAGTCATCAGAGGAGGGATTGATAACACAGATGTCTTAGTTAGAAAATTTTAATGAATGTTCACGTATTTTAAATAATGACTTATGTAGAAAAATTAATAACGTAGAAAATAATGTGCACGTTTGAAATTGTGACCTCGGAGATTGGCCATCAGTGTTCACGAAATATACTAATAAATGATTAATCTACATGAAATATTGAAAATATATTAGATTATTGTAGTGATATGTCATATTAAGGGTTATGAATTATGCTCACGCTTATTAACTGTAGGCCTTAATTTAGCGAGTGTCTTGGCCTAGATTTGCCAGGCCTCATGCGGAAGCTGTATTTCTTAGTGTTTAATGAAAATGCTGACAGAGTGAACTAACTGTGAAATGCTCATTGTTTTTATAAAATGCTTAGAAAAAGCTTTTTCTGTTAGAACCGATGGACAGGAGATGATGTTTCTAGCAATGTAACTAATAATGTGTTAACGTGCATGAGATGTACTTTCCCAGGATGCGTACAATGAAGACACTGACAGGAGATGAAGATGCAACAATTTAGATAACTGACGAGCCGGATGATGAGAACATCGTAATGCCGACCAATCAACGACATATGAACTGTGAAATATTAGAATTCATAGATTTGGTTAAGGGACTTTATTGGGTAGAGTAATAACATACGATTAATGGACCAATTGGAAATTGGGTGATGGTTTGGGGAACTTTGATATAACAACATGACAAAGGAGACCAGATTCAGATTTTATTCCTTAGAGAGACTTATCCTGATTTTGTGACGCGATATTGAGAAGAAGAGATTCAAGATCCTGTCATTGGGCTCATACTCTCTGACTGAGAGCCTGATGTGTTGCTGATCGACTGATGACGTGAGGACAAATACTAATTCTGCTTGCTGACCCATACCGTGGACAGGTAGATATGACAATGACTGAATTGCATTTTTATGCTTTTTCGTTCTAGGTACCAACTGCGCTGACTTAGTTTTTCTTTAAATAGATGTTTCCAAATTACTGTTCTAAATCGTTTTGCATGAAGCCCCACATGCTGAGGCTAATTGGAGTTAGTTGAGGCTACTTACATGATGACTGACTAAGTATAGGGACAAATGGTTGACAAACTATCTTGCTGAACTTGATGGATGTCTTGGACTTATTAAATTGGGTTTGTAAATGTTCTATGTTGATGCTTTAGAATGTCTTTTGATTCTAGCTTCGATTAGGTCACGTCTTCTGCTACCTGCTGATTAACGAGTGTTAGAAATTGTTTGATTAAAGTTGATGATTAAAATACATGACTTAGGCCCTCATTACAACCCTGGCAGTAAATGCCGCTTACTTTCGTGCCGATGGCCGCCAAGATACCGTGACCCCGGCGGTAATCAGCCACGGATATTATGACCCACACAGAGAAATCCCCCACAATACAGACACCCACAAAAGTCAGCCACACCAAAGGTCAGTGATAAACTGGCGATAGCAAAACCCACACCGTTACGCCAATGGGAATAAGCCCACAGTATCACGACCCATGAATCAACGCAGCGGTCTTTCTACCGCTGTAAACCATTGGCAGCATACACCACTGCGCTCAAAATGCACACACAACTGCAAAACCATACCACATTGGACAATTCAAAATACACACACCTGACACACATACACACACCACACCCTCACACTCATACCACTATAAAACACACACCCACATTACCCAAACCCCTTACAACAGAAAAAAAGAGACCAAGGAAAGAGAGACAAACAAAGAACACCCACACAATCGGAGGCACAGAACACCATCACCCATACACCATCCACACACTTCATAACACACACCCCAACACATCACCCTACACATCCTCACACATACCAGTCACACCACATCCATGGCACTCCAAAGACACCCCAGGTTTTCAGAGGAGGAGCTAAGGGTCATGGTGGAGGAAATCATCCGGCTAGAGCCACAGCTATTCGGATCACAGGTGCAGCAGACATCTATTGCTAGGAAGATGGAGCTATGGCGGATAATCGTCGACAGGGTCAACTCCGTGGGACAGCACCCAAGAACCAGAGATGACATTAGGAAGAGGTGGAATGACCTACGGGGGAAGGTGCGTTCCAGTGTTTAAAGACACCAGATTACTGTACAGAGGACTGGCATTGTACCCCCACCTCCTCCCCCACAACTAACAACATGGGAGAAGCAATTCTTGGCAATCATGCATCTTGAGGGTCTCGCAGTAGTAGCAGGAGGACTGGACTCTGGTAAGTCAAATCAATCCATCACCTCACATATATTCCACTATAACAACCCACCCATCCCAATACCAAGCCCTGCATGCAACAATAATGCATGGACACCCATCCCCAAAGCATGCACACTAGAGAGACTCACCCAGCCCACATAATCACCACTCACACAAGGCCAATGTGACAGGGAAAGCACAATTATACAGAGAAACACACCCATTGCACACAGAATACAATAACAATGCATTTGCATCCCAACAGGACCCCTACCCAATGTCACCGGAGAGGAGGAGCCACCTACATCCAGCCCCCCCCAGTAGAGGCCCACAGTGAAGACAGCAGCTCTGGACACCTTGATCACGATGACCAACGTGGCCCATCAGGGACCTCTGGACACTCGGTTACCCTGCCACAGTCCCAAACCACCACAGAGCCTCCCCCTCAGGAAACACCACCACAGCACCCACCCAGCAGGCCCATACCTCTGTTCCCAGGACATGTAAATCAGCAGTGTGTCCACCACTACAGGGACCCAAGGCAACCCCACAAACCCAGGATGATCAGGTGGCAGTGGGCACACGGTTCAGGGGACAGAGGCACAGGACAACAGGGAAGCTGGGAGGACTGCTGTGCAACAGGGGGAGGACAGGCCTAGGGACCCGACCCTCCATGAGGCACTCTCAAACATCATGGGAGCATACCACCATTCCCAGGAGACCATCGGCACGGTACTGGCCAAGTTACAGGAGACCCAGCGGCTGCAGAAGGGACAGTACCTGGGGATCAGGGAGGACCTCACAAAGATCTACACCATCCTGGTCACCATTGCAGGAGTACTGGCTGACATGGGCAAGACCATGAGGGAGGCAGTGGCACAACAAAGGGCCCCTAACACTAGCCAAACCGAGGAACAGCCTGTAGGAGGCTGGCCTGGCTTATAGTGGGTACCTGATGGTACCTATACCTTGTGCCAGGTCCAGTTATCCCTTATTAGTAGATTATTAGTGTTCTAGCAGCTTAGGCTGATAGAGGTAGCTATAGCAGAGCAGCTTAGGCTGAACTAGGAGACATGCAAAGCTCCTACTATACCACTTACATCATATAGCACTATATCATAAGAATTACAATACTCAGAGTTACTAAAAATAAAGGTACTTTATTTTAGTGACAATGTGCCAAAAATATCTCAAGGGATATACTCCCTTAGGAGGTAAGTAAAATATACACACAAACCAAAATCAGGTAAGTAAACAGTTAGAAAAGTAGTGCAAACTGTAGATTACAAAAGGATGCAATAGGCCTAGGGGCAACACAAACCATATACTAAGAAAGTGGAATGTGAACCTCTTAGGGACCCCAGGCCTAGTGTAGTGTGTAGAGGGTCACTGGGAGTGTAAGAAAACACTAAGGGTGTCCAAGATACCCCACCCAAGACCCTGAGGAGTAGGAGTAAAGTGACCCTACTTCCCCAGAAACACACTAAAGTTGTGATAGGAGATTCTGCAAAGACCACAAATGACTGCAAAGCACTGAAGATGGATTCCTGGACCTGAGGACCAGTAAAGGAAGGGGACCAAGTCCAAGAGTCACAAAAGTGTCCAGGGGGGGCAGGAGCCCATTAAACCCCGGATGAAGGTGCAAAATGGCTGCCTCCGGGTGGAAGAAGATGAAGATTCTGCAACAACAGAAGGTGCCAGGAACTTCTCCTTTGCACAGATGAGGTCCCATGGAATGCTGGAGGATGCAGAGTTGTTTTCTTGCAGAAAGACCACAAACAAGCCTTGCTAGCTGCAAAGATCGCAGTTGATGAAAAAGGGTGCTGCCCGGGTCCAGGAAGGACCAGGAGGATCTCCCCTTCGAGGAGAAGACAGAGGGGGGACTCAGCAAAACAGAAAGCCCAAGCAGAAGAAGTCAGAACCTGCAGAAGTATTTGAACATGGGTTCAAGAAAACTGAGCATGGCGGTCGTCTCAACACTACAACAGAGGGTCCCACGAAGCCGGTGCTCAACTCAGCGAGTTGAGCAATGCATGATGGAGTGCTGGGGACCTGGGCTATGCTGTGTATGAAGGATTCTTTGCAAAAGTGCACAGAATCCCTAGCAGCTGCATTTCACGCAGTACACAGGATTAATGTCTGGCTGGATCTAGAGGACCGGTGAAGCAGAAGTTTGGTGCCTGCGTTAGCAGGGGGAAGATTCCGTTGACCCACATGAGATTTCTTCTTGGCTTCCAGTGCAGGGTGAAGGCAGACAGCCCCCAGAGCATGCACCACCAGGAAACAGTCAAGAAAGCCATCAGAATTAGGCACCACAATGTTGCTGATAGTCTTCTTGCTACTTTGTGGCAGTTTTGCAGGTGTCCTGGTGCAGTCAGCGGTCAATCCTTGACAGAAGTCAAAGAGGGAGATGCAGAGGAACTCTGGTGAGCTCTTGAATTTGTCAACTAAAGAGAAGCCCACAGGAGAGACCTCAGAGGAGGATTGGCCACCCTGTCAGGTAAACACCTATCAGGAGGGGTCTCTGACGTCACCTGGTGGCCCTGGCCACTCATAGGCCTCCATTGTGCCCTCACACCTCTGGATTCAAGATGGCAGAGGTCTGGGATACACTGGAGGAGCTCTGGGCACCACCCCTGGGGTGGTGATGGACAGGGGAGTGGTCCAGTTTCGCGCCAGAGCAGGGGCTGGGGGATCCCTGAACCAGTGTAGACTGGTTTATGCTAGGAGGGCACATCTGTCCTCTTCAAAGCATTTCCAGAGACCAGGAGAAGCTACTCCTCTCAGGCCCTTAACACCTATTTCCAAAGGGAGAGGGTGTAACACCCTCTCTCAGAGGAAATCCTTTGTTATGCCTTCCTGGAACTGGGCTGCCCAGACCCCAAGAGGGCAGAAGCCTGTCTGTGGGTTGTCAGCAGCGGTAGCTGCAGTGAAAACCCCAGAAAGCTGGTTTGGCAGTTCCCTGGGTCCATGCTGGAGCCCCGGGGATGCATGGGATTGGCACCCAATACCAGATTTGGCGTGGGGGGACAATTCCATGATCTTGGATATGTTACATGGCCATAATCGGAGTTACCATTGTGAAGCTACATATAGGTATTGACCTATATGTAGTGCACAAGTGTAATGGTGTCCCCACACTCACAAAGTCCAGGGAAATTGCCCTGAACTATGTGGGCGTACCTTGGCTAGTGCCAGGGTGCCCTCACACTCAGTAACTTTGCACCTAACCTTCACTAAGTGAGGGTTGGACATATAGGTGTCTTATAAGTTACTTAAGTGCAGTGTAAAATGGCTGTGAGAAAATGTGGACGTTATTTCACTCAGCCTGCAGTGGCAGTCCTTATAATATTGGTCAGAGCTCCCTATGGGTGGCAAAAGAAATGCTGTAACCCATAGGGATTTCCTGGAACCCCAATACCCTGGGTACCTAGGTACCATATACTAGGGAATTATATGGGTGTTCCAGTGTGTCAATTAGAATTGGTGAAAATGGTCACTAGCCTGCAGTGACAATTTTAAAGGCAGAGAGAGCATAATCACTGAGGTTATGATTAGTAGAGCCTCAGTGACACAGTTAGGCACTACACAGGGAATGCACATTCAGGCCCCAACTATGAGCACTGGAGTCCTGGCTAGCAGGATCCCAGTGAGACAGGCAAAAACAAACTGACACACAAGTAAAAATGGGGGTAACATGCTAGGCAAGATGGTGCTTTCCTACACAGCCTTCCACCTCCGCTAGCGGACAGGAGGCCCTGCCACAGGACCAACAGGCCACCAGCACCCCACCCCCTGTAGAAGGAGAACCACCCCGCAAATGGTCCCTGTGATCCAGGCAGAAGACAGAGCACATTGCCAAGACCCCCGCCAGGAAATAGGACTCTCCTGAATGTCACCCTTCTGTCCCACTCTGTCACCCTGTCCACCTTGAACTGCCATTACTCCCCTTCCTGTGCCCCATTGGACAATGCACCTGTGATACCAGGAGACTGGACTCTGCCCTGCACCTCCCTCCACCATCACCCCAGTCCCTTGCAGTTACCCCCATACTATTTAGCACAAGAAATAAACACCCTTGAAATATAAACCATAGTGGAGTCAGTGTAATGATTCGAAAGATATATTCTTACAACATTCTCAAAGCATTGCAACGTCTATGTTCAATGGATTATACCACAGGATGACAGTTGGTGGGCAGCTCAGCAGTACATATAGCAAGAGCCAGAATGGGGTAAACAGATCTGGAAAAAGGGAATTCAAAGAGAACAGTCAGTGTCCACAGACAGAGGGTAAGAGGCTGCCTGGTACAATGTCCAAAAGTATACTAATATGTGAAGTTGAGGTACAGTCTCTTACCTGTGTGTCACTGGAAGTACTGCTGTATAATGTTTGTTCTGTTGTCCACATCTTCTTCATTTCTTCATCTGCCTCTTCTTCCTCACTGTCCACAGGCTCCACCGCTGCCACAAGACCATCTCCAGGCTCATCCTCCTACAGAAAAGGCACCAGGTGTCTCAAGGCCAGGTTGTGCAACATACAGCATGCCACGATGATCTGGCACACCTTCTTGGGTGAGTAGTACAGAGATCCACCAGTCAGATGGAGGTACCGGAACCTGGCCTTCAGGAGGCCGAATGTCCTCTCAATAATCCTCCTTGTACACCCATGTGCCTCATTGTAACGTTCCTCTGCCCCTGTCCTGACATTCCTCACTGTGGTCAGTAGCCATGAGAGGTTGGGGTAACCAGAGTCACCTGTAAATATCGAGGGACAAATGTTAGACACACACTAACCCTTAGGGGACCTTGGGCTCACCTAATAGCCACATCCAGTGCCTCTGGAGTTGCCCCCTCACATAAGGGATGCTGCTATTCCTCAAGACATACGTGTCATGCACTGAGCCAGGATATTTGGCATTCACATGGGAGATTTACTGGTCTGCCAAATACACCATTTGCACATACATCGAATGATAGCTTTTTCTATTCCTGTAAACCTGTTCATTTCTCCGGTGGTGGGGGGGGACAAATGCCACATGTGTACCATCAATGGCACTAATGATGTTGGGGATATGCCCCAGGGCATAGAAGTAAGCGTTCATTGTGGCCAAATCCTCCACCTGAGGAAATACAATGTAGGTGCGCATGTGTTTCAGCACGGCAGACAACACTGTGGTCAACACGTTGGAGAACGTTGGCTGAGACATCCCTGATGCCATGGCCACTGTTGTTTGAAAGGAACCACTTGCCAGGAAATGGAGCACTGACGGGACCTGCGCTAGAGGGGGGATACCTGTGGGCTGGTGGATAGCTAACATCAGGTCTGGCTCCAATTGGGCACACAGTTCTTGGATTGTGGCACGATCAAGTCTGTATGTGATGATAATGTGTCTGTCCTCCAATGTCGACAGGTCCACCAGGGGTCTGTACACCGGAGGATGCCGCCATCTCATCATCTGCTTTAGCGGTTGAAGCCTATGGAGGAAAACGGTGAGCAGAAGGTCATATTTCAATATAGATGACACAACTGTTTTTGAATGTATGACACAAAAGCAGTTTGTGGAGTTGAGAGTCAGTAGATGTGCCAATATGTGCTGTGACGCAGCTAGATGCCACGTCATGTGCCCCCTTGAAATGGCGGCTGCCTGACCTGTGAGGAGTGACAAGGGGAAATGAGGTTAGTGCGCTGTCATTCTGCTGTGTCGCGGTAGACGGATGATGTCCACGGCACAACTTCGCATTGGTTATCATTGTGCCCTATGGGTCCCAGGAGCCAATGGTGATGTACGCCGGCGGTGATGGTTCGCACCGCTGCGGACGTCACCTCCATTTTCTATCTGTTCACTCACTTGCTACCTGACCTTCAACAGGAGAGGACCTACACTGCAAGTGCTGCTGTGACCTGAGTCTGGAGCGACAATGGCTACTGTGTCTTGGGAAAAGGCCCCTGCCTTCACTGTGGAGGAGTTGGATAAACTGGTGGATGGGGTCCTACCTCAGTACACGTCACTCTACGGTCCTCCAGACAACAGGTGAGTACACTGTGAGCATGATGTGTGGGCAACACATGTTTTGAGTGGTGTGGATGTATGCCACATGTTGGGGGGTGCTGAGGCGTCCTGGACTGAGTGCTGCCTGAGAGGTGGTCAGTGTATGCACATCAGGGCATGGGTGGGAACTGGGGGGCAATGAGTATGCCGGTCCAGATTGGTGAGTAATTACATTTTCCCCTATCTTTTCCCTCTAGGTCAGTGCCCACCAGAAAAAGGGTATTTGGCGTGCCATCGCCAAGGAGGTGCAGACCCTGGGGGTATACTACAAGCGGAGCATCCACTGCCGCAAGAGATGGGAGGACCAGTGCTGCTGGACCAAGAAAATGGCAGAGGCACAGCTGGGGCTGGCCTCCCAATGTGGAAGGGGTGCCTGTCACACCATGACCCCCCATGATGTTCCGCATCCTGGCTGTGGCCTATCCAGAGTTGGATGGGCGCTTGAGGGCATGACAGCAGCCACAAGGGGGTGAGTACAAATTCTGAAACATGACTTTGCGCGCTTTAGAAGCAAGCTGGTTGGGGGATGTGGGTTGTGGGTGCCCCTAGGCCAGGGCGATCATGGCAGGGTAGGTCCCTTGTGTGCAGGATCTGAGGCGCTCCAAACAAGTACAAGTACAGATACAAGTGGCCAAATACTACTGGGCAGGGTCCCGTGGGTGTCAGGTGTACAGATGCTGGTGTTAGGCATTGTACACCATGGGCTGGTGACTAGCTTAGTGACTGGGTTTGCATGGCCTAGTGCATAGGGCTGCTCCTTGTGTGTTGTGTCCGCCAACGGTAGTGGTGTTGCTGGCATTGACCAAGTGTATCCTCTGACTCTCCCCCCCTTTTTGTTTTGTCACCCTGTCCTTGTGTGCATTATCATCATCTGGCGGAGGAGCAGAGACACCGGCGAGGGAGGGAGCTGCATCCCACATGGCCCTGAGGTTGAATCTACTGAGGGCACCAGTGGGATGAAGAGCGAGGGGAGCACCACGACAGGGACAGGAGGGGAAAACAGTGACAGCAATTCCTACCTGGCACACCTCTGGGCCCACCCCAACAACAGGTACAGCCGCCACCCCCCTACCACCACTTCCCTCCCAGCAGTCCCTCAGCGTGTTTCCTGTGCCCGCTCACCCAGGAGGGTGGGCATCTCCTTCGCCCCAGACACCTCAGGCCCTGCCCCAGTCAGCCCTGCTGCCCTCAGTGAGGATGCTATTGACCTCCTGAGATCCCTCTCTGTTGAGCAGTCAACCATTCTGAATGCCATCTAGGGAGTTGAGAGGCATTTGTAACAAACAAATGCATACCTGGAGGGTATTCATTCGGTTGTGGTGGCCCAACAGAGAGCATTTCAGGCTCTGGCCTCAGCAACTGATGGCAGCCATTGTCCCTGTGTCCAGCCTCCCCCCTCCAACTTCCACTACCCAGACCCAATCCCCTCTACCTCACCCTATCCCAAGCACACCTTCAGGTCAGCATGCACACACATCAACACACAAAAGTGGCTCAGGCAAACATAAGCACCACACATCATCACACAGGCACTCACACAAGCACCATACCCATGCAAACATACCAACACCCACTTCCTCCACTGTGTCCCCCTCCTCCTCTTCGTCCACCTCCCTCCCAGTTGCATCTCCACTCACACCTGCATGTACCACATCTTCACCCACTACCTCCATCACCAGCATGCCCATCACAACACACTGCTCACAAGCAATCACCACTCCCTCAACCATGCACACGTCCCCTGTGTCTTCTCCCAGTGGGTCTTTGAGCCCTCCTCCCAAAGTACACAAACGCAGGCACACACCCACTCAACAGCCATCCACCTCACAACAGCCTCCAACCCATGCACCTTCACCCAAACTCAGCAGACATACACCTCCTACAACCACTACCTCTTCCTCCACTTCCACACCCCCTCCATCTTCCCACCCCAGTGTGTCAAAACAACATTTCCTGGCTAACTTTGACTTCTTCCATACGCCTCTCCCCCGTCCTTCCCCTAGAGCCAGGATGTCAAGATCCCAGGCCAGCACCTCAGCCACCAAGTCGGCGTCCGCTGTGGTCCATGCAAGTCCGAGGGGATCGAAGGGGGAACCCGTCAGGGCTGGAAGTATGCCACCTACGGATGCAAAACAGCAACCGATTCTGCCACCTGCAAGGCTAAGAAGGGGCCAGCATGCAGCAGGGACAAGACGCACGACCCATCCAGCAAGGCCTCATCCATAAAACAAGAGGACAGTGCCAAGGTCCCAGCAGCGTCTACCAAGGTGAGGAAGGGAAAAAATCAGAGACAAGGCACTTCAGGGCTCGGAGCCTCCAGTTGAGGGACTGGTGACCGCGGGAAGCAATGCCACAAGCACCGCCATATGCACCGCCATATGCACTGCCACCTGCACCGCCATCTGCACCACCCGCTGCACTGCCGCTGCAACATCGACAGTCACCAGCATCATCTCCAGTGGGCAGCCATGTGAGGCTGCTGGAGACGGCCTGGTGTCTCCCTCCACTGCTCCCAGCACCTGCACCACAGGCAGCACAGGCAGCATCTCTGCCACAGACACCGCCGCAGGCACCACCACCTGCCCAGCCGGTGCCACAACAGCGGACATCAGCATCATCCCCAGTGGGCAGCCGTCCGAGGCTGCAGGAGACGGCCTGGACCCTGCACCGACCACTGAAAGCACCACCACCAGCACTGGCACTATCAGCAGTTTTTAGCCTAAGTCGCTGCAGACTGGAATTTGGCTCTGCCTCCATGGAGTATCATGCTACCTGTTACCTGCACATCTCGTGACTCAGACACCCAGGTGAGGAAATGTGGACTGCCACACCCCAGGTGCAGGATCACTGGGCACAAGGCCCCCTCCAGAACCAGTGGATATATGCATCCACTCACCCAATCCTTGGCAGGATGAAGCAGACTGGGCACAAAGCCTCCCCCAGAACCAGTGGAGATATGCATCCACTCACCCAATCCTTGGCAGGATGAAGCAGACTGGGCACAAAGCCCCCTCCAGAACCAGTGGAAGAAGGCATCCACTTGTGAGACTGCAGCTTTGCACTCCCAAGGACCAAGCAGTGGGCAACTCACCCCTTGAGTGACTTGAGAGACTGTGGCTTTGCACTCCCCAGGACCATGCAGTGGGCAAACCACCCACTTGAGAGACTTGAGAGACTGTGGCTTTGCACTCCCCAGGACATCGTTGTGGGCATGTTGCCCCCTCCAGGAGCAGTGGCGTAGTATCATCTTCCGGCTAAGGTGCCCCCCTCCCCTTCCCCCTGAGGTGCCTGTGTTTTTTCAACCTGATGCCCCTGCAGTGTTCTCTCCGTCTTGATGCAGGAGTCAAGTGTGGGCTTCGCCCATGATTTTGTGGGCCACTGGTCTACGGACATTGACAATGGACAGTGTATGGCCTTCTGTACATCTTTGTAAATACGGTTGTTTACATTTGTTAACTTTCTATGCATTTTCAAAACATCACAGATTTAACTCTATTCTTTATGTTATGGTGTTCTTCCGGTGGTGTTACGGGGGTGTAAATGTAATGTTGATGCATGTGTTTGTGTGTTTTGGGTTGTGGGTGAGGATGTGGTTGGGGATGTTGCGTTTTGCGTGTGTGTGTCACTCTCTTTTTCCTCCCCGTCCCCTGTGTGCTAGGTGCAGTACTCACTGTGGTCGTTGCCGCCACCTTCTTTGAAATTCCTGGTGTATTAGCAGATACACCAGCATGAGGAGGACCTGCAGTTCGGGCGCCATGGCGTCCTGCTTCTTTGTTGAATGTCGAAAGGTGAGTGCTTCCCCTTCAGTGTACTGTTTCCGCTGTGCTTTTGATGTCGTTGGTACCGCCCTGGAAAAGCTGGTGGATTGGCGCCTTGCAATATGGTGGGCAGGACATTGTCTTCCGCATGTCTGTTGGTGGTGACCGCAATGGTGTTTGTTGCTACCGCCCTGGCGGTCAGTGTGTTAAAGTGGCTGTCTACTGTATGTTGGCGGTTTCCGTCGTGATCCCATTTTTTTTTCCACCGGCCTGTTGGCGGTATTATCGCTGCTTTATCACCGACTGCCAGGGTTGTAATGAGGGACTTACGGCCAGATGCAGGAAACACCTTGCGACTCGCAAACGGCAAAATTTGCCATTTGCGACTCGCAAATGCGTGTTTCCCATGCAGAAATGCATTTTGCAAGTCGGGACCGACTCGCAAAATGCATTTCCAAATCGCAAATAGGAAGGGGTGTTCCCTTCCTATTTGCGAGTCGCAGTGGAATGCAATTCCATTTGCGACCGCATGGAGTCGCAGTTACCATCCACTTGAAGTGGATGGTAACCCACTCGCAAACGGGAAGGGGTCCCCATGGGACCCCTTCCCCTTTGTGAATGGACCCAAAACTATTTTTTCAGGGCAGGTAGTGGTTCAAGGGACCACTACCTGCCCTGAAAAAATACCAAAACGGAAGTTTTTTTTTTTTTTTTAAATTTTTAAGTGTCGCTCGTTTTTCTTTAAGGAAAACGGGCTACACTTAAAAAAAAAAACTGCTTTATTTAAAAGCAGTCATGAACATGGAGGTCTGCTGACTACAGCAGGCCTCCATGTTTGCGAGTGCCCATAGTCGCTATGGGGCCGCAATTTGCGACCCACCTCATTAATATTAATGAGGTGGGTCTTTGCGACCCCATAGCTACTCGCAGACGGTGTCTGAGACACCGTTCTGCATACCAATTTGCGAGTTGCAAATTGCGAGTCGGAAGGACTCGCAATTTGCAAGTCGCAAATTGGATTTTTGCTACATCTGGCCCTTAGTATTGTTAACAAAAAAGGAATAAACTCACTAAACTTATACCTAAAGGTGTGATTATTCATGGCTGAAAAGTCATGGAGTGTGAAAATTACTGACGCCATTAATTGTTGAATTTATTAATGGTTATCGACTATTGTGTATTGATTTCTGATTCTGTATTGAAACTATGGTGAGAACATTCTATACGAATCAAAAGGTTCATTGACCTATACGCATCCCCTTGTAAGTTTACTTATGAAGGACCGGTGTGTCAACACAGGTATGGGGGTGATAAGTGATAAATATTGACTCACCAGTGCCCAGTCCTCCGGCTACTCCGGTGAGTCCCTCAGGATGCAGTAATGCCAAGACTTGCTCCTTCCATGCTGTGAGCTGTGGCGGAGGAGGTGGGGGTCCACCGCCACACCTCTGTATGCCATGGAAAGAACCTTCCCCCATAGATCGTTCCACCTCTTCCTGATGTTATCCCTTGTTCTTGGGTGCTGTCCCACGGCGTTCACCCTGTCCACGATTTTCAGCCACAGTTCCATCTTCCTTGCAATGGATATCTTCTGTACCTGTGCTCCAAACAGCCCTGGCTATTTCCTCGACCATGACTCGCAACCCCTCATCAGTGAAACAGGGGTGCCTTATTGGGGACATGAGTGTTGTGTGGTGTGTGTTGGTGAGAGTGTGTTGAGTAATGTGGTGGGGTAGGTGAGGGTGTATGGGTGTATGTTGTGTGTGTTTCTAGTTGTCTCTGTGCTGTTCGTGTCGATCTTCTGGCAGTAATTGTTGTTCGTAAAGGGTTGTGGGTAATGTGGATGTGTGTTTTATGGTTCTGTGGGTGGGTGGGTGTGGTGTTTGCATGAGTGTCAGGTGTGCGTTTTTGGTATTGGCCAATGTAGTGTTGTTTTGTATTTGGGTGTCCATTCTGAGTGTGGCAGTATGTACCGCCAATGGTATACTGCCATTGAATGTCCGATGTGATGATTCGTGGGTCATGATGTGGGGGGCTTTGTTTTAGTAGCGTAACAGTATGGGTGTTGGTACCGACTGTTTAACACTGACCTTTGGGCTGGCAGATTTGTGTATGTGGCTGTATTCTACAGTTTGGTGTATGTGTGTCATAATATGAGGAACGGATATTCGCTACCATGGAGGTATGTTGGCAGCCATCACCGTGGTGGTAAGTGAGATTTATCACCAATATTGTAATGAGGGCCATAATATTGAACAGGAACTGATATCGAAGGAAATGGAACTTTGTTATCTTGGAGTTAAATCCTCAGATAATATTATATTGAGTGATTGTCATATTGGAAAGGGCATGATATAAGTCTTAATCCTGGGACTTATAGTGTTCTCTTGTGAAGTGAAGAAGAAGCCCAAGTTTGACGACTTTCACACAGTGATGTATTCCATGATCCAACTGCTGAAATTCACATCCTATATTCCAAACTGCTCACAGAACACTCCTCCGAGGCCTTAAGGTTGGAGACTCCATGGTGTTCCTTTCAGTATGGGTGCTCAGCTATGTACTCTGTGTAGCATTTCAGAATGCACCACTTGGCTACACAATGAGTGTTTCTTCTTCTTCTGCCTGTTCTGCCCCTCAGATCACTTCTTACTTCATTCTAGCACAAATGTAACAATATGCCACCTTCCAGAGGTTTTAGGCATATTGGAGTGCCATTGAAAGAAATTATTAATCTGCAAAAGAGCGTGAAAAGAATAAATATCTTTCCCTGAAATCTTGCTAACAGTACAGACTTTCCATGGGATCAAGAATTGAAGTTGATGTTGACACATTTTAGAATCATAAACGTAGTGAATCTCAAAGTCTGGGCCACAATTGGAGGAGTTGCAGGCGGAATCAAATTATATGTATCAGAAACATGTGTCTTCAGTTCAGATGACTGAAACACAGGGTTCGTATATGCAACTTTAGGCGAAAGACCACAGGATTAATCAGATGAGTTGTCAAAAAAATAACCAAAACCCTTGCTGTTAAAACATGATTAGTAATGTATGAGGCAAAAAAATGGGATGAAAACCAAAGTTTCTTTTCATGAGCTAAGGCAGTAGAATTTGATCCTGAATTGTTAGCATATTCTATTATCATATCATGGTCATTGAATGTTGAAGATGTTAAGAAATAAGCATTCCATGCTTCAGTATCTGGTCCAAAT
Source organism: Pleurodeles waltl (assembly GCF_031143425.1). Taxonomy (NCBI): domain Eukaryota; kingdom Metazoa; phylum Chordata; class Amphibia; order Caudata; family Salamandridae; genus Pleurodeles; species Pleurodeles waltl. The sequence continues at coordinate 279,263 of NW_027150406.1, read as the reverse complement.
AATCACCATGTGCAGGAACCAAAAAATTAACATAAGGAGGATATAGAAAACTAATCTTGGATCAAATACTTGCATATAAAAAACGGTGAAACCCTAATAGTACTCCATGTTGCATTGTTATTTGGGAATTCTGCGACTGCAAGACAGTGGCCCAATTGTCTTTGGTAGTATTACTCTGGCACTGGAGTTACTGCTTCCGGCTTTGATTCATTTGCTCTGATTTACCGCTTGATAAACAGAAAAAAGAGCTTGTTCAACACCCAATGCTTTACACAATGTTCTCTAGAAATGTGAAAGCTACTGAATACGTCTATCATATATGATTGAAGGGGAATTCCATGGAGTCAGGAAATATGACTTAAAACATTAGAATCTCTTCAGGTGATGGTAATGTGGGTAGAAGAGAAAATAGGATGTTATAAAAGGACTCTTTGGTTGGCAGTCAGGTTACCCCCTGTCCAAGCCAGGACCCTCACTCTAGTCTGCGTAAGTCACACACAATCCAAATTATCCTGTGCCCACCGTGTGGTAGCTTGGCACTGAGCAGTCAGACTTAACTTAGAAGGCAATGTGTAAAGTATTAGTGCAATAAATCATACACTACCACCATTTAGCACCACAAAAATACACCACACATTGTTTAGAAAAATATATCAAATTTATCTGGATAAATGCAAGTCAAAACGATCAAAGATGCAATAAGTAAATGTAGAGCTATGACTGAAAAGTGATATAAAGTGTCTTAAGTCTTTTTAAAGCAAACACAGTCTCTTTCAAGCACAAAGTACCTGGTTTGCATGAAAAATGTCCACAAAGGGCCGCAGAGGAGAAGCGTGGAAACTAAAGGGTGTGCGTTGATTTCTCGGGCCGCACACAGTGATGAGTCATTTAGTTTCCACGCAGGGATGGCTACTGCACATACCCATACACCCCCCTAAACCATCATCACACAAGGTCCTACACAGGAATGTAAGCACTGGGGTACAGGGTCACCCACACATTGCACACCATGGCACATACAGATGTAATAATCATGCCTTTACACCCCTGCAGGACCCCTACCCAACGTCACCGGACAGGAGGGTCCAGACGTGTCCACTCGACCCACAGTGATGACAGCAGCTCTGTCCAACTGGATCTAGATGACCAGCCCGGCCCATCTGGGACCTCGGGACAGTCGGTTCCACTCACACTGGCACAGGCCACTACAGAGCCTGCCCCCTCTGGAAACACCAGCACAGCACCCACCCAGCGGGCCCATACCTCTGGCCCCAGGACACATCAAGCAGCAGTGTGTCCACCACTACAGGGAAGCCAGGATAACCCACCACCCCAACAACACCAGGGACCTGGGGTCAGTGGTAGTGGGCACACGGTTCAGGGGACAGAGGCCCAGGAACACAGGGGAACTGGGAGGGCTGCTGTGCGACAGGGGGAGGACAGGACCAGGGAACCCACTCTCCACGAGGCCCTCTCCAACATCATGGGAGCCTACCACCAATCCCAGAAAACGATGGTAACGGTACTGGCCAAGTTCCAGGAGACACAGCGCCTGCAGGAGGAACAGTATTTGGGCTTCAGGGAGGAACTCAGATCCATCAGTTCCACCCTGGGCACCATTGTAGGGGTGCTGAAGGAACTCCTCAACACCAGGAGGGACACTGTGGCACAACAAGGGGCCCCTGACAATAGCCTGGATGATGAACTGCCCACCACCTCCGCCGGCGCTAGTGGATAGGAGGCACCGCCACAGGACCACAACACCAGCACCCCACCCCCTGCAGATGGAGAACCACCCCGTAAGCGGTCCCTGAGATCCAGGACAAAGACAGAGAACAATGCCAAGACCCCTGCCAAGAAATGAGACCACCCTGATTGTCATCCTTTTGTCCCACCTTGTCACCCTGTCCATCCTTAAACTGCCCCAGTTCCACTTCCTATGCCCCTTTGGACAATGAGCCTGTGAGACTAATAGACTAGACTCTGCCATGGGCATTCCTCCACATCACCCCTCATCATTTTACAACCCCCTCCAATATTGAGCACTTAAATAAACACCCTTAAAGCACAAAAAAATCAGGAGTCTGTCTGTGATTTTGAAATAGTGTATTAGCAATTACAGTGGCAAAATGCTCCTTCAAAGCAGATGTCACACTGTGGGACCCACATCTGTGAAATCGTAAGGGAAAGTGACAACTCAGTGACCATACACTGGGTGAAAATGACAGACAGTTGAGAGGTAGTGGATTAAAATCAGATGTAGCAGGCAGTGTTGTCTTCTTACCTGTGTCTCATTGGAAGTATTGCAGGATCATCGTGTTCCTGTTGTCGATGTCCTCTTCTTCTGCTTCCTCGTCTTCACTGTCTACAGGCTCCACAGCTACCACAACACCTCCATCTGGACCATCCTCTTGCAGAAAAGGCACCTGCCGTCGCAAAGCCAAGTTGTGAAGCATACAGCAGGCCATGATGATCTGGCACACCTTGTTTGTTGAGTAGAATAGGGAACCACCTGCCATATGGAGGCACCGGAACCTGGCCTTCAGGAGGCCGAAGGTCTGCTCTATAATCCTCCTAGTTCGCCCATGGGCCTCATTGTAGCGTTTTTCTTCCCTTGTCCTGGGATTCCTCACTGGGGTCAGTAGCCATGACAGGTTGGGGTAACCAGAGTCACCTGCAAATGGCAAGGGACAACTGTTAGACACACACTGACTCATAGGGACATCCACAGACTCAGACAACTATTCCCACTGATTTGGGTCCAGGTGCTCACCTAATAGACACCCGGTGCCTCTGGAGTTGCCCTATCACATAAGGGATGCTGCTATTCCGCAGGATGTAGGCGTCATGCACTGAGCCAGGGAATTTTGCATTAACATGGGAGATGTACTGGTCTGCCAAACACACCATCTGTACATTCATCGAATGGTAACTCTTCCGGTTTCTGTACACCTGTTCACTCCTGCGGGGAGGGTACCAAGGCCACATGTGTCCCATCAATGGCACCTATGATGTTGGGGATATGTCCCAGGGCATAGAAGTCACCTTTCACTGTAGGCAAATCCTCCACCTGAGGGAAAACGATGTAGCTCCGCATGTGTTTCAGCAGGGCAGACAACACTCTGGACAACACGTTGGAAAACATAGGCTGGGACATCCCTGATGCTATGGCCACTGTTGTTTAAAATGACCCACTTGCTAGGAAATGGAGTACTGACAGCACCTGCACTTGAGGGGGTATTCCTGTGGGATGGCGGATAGCTGACATCAGGTCTGGCTCCAACTGGGCACACAGTTCCTGGATTGTGGCACGCTCAAGCCTGTAGGTGATGATCACATGTCTTTCCTCCATTGTCGATAGGTCCACCAGCAGTCTGTACACCGGAGGATGCCGCCATCTCCTCACATGCCCCAGCGGACGGTGCCTATGGAGGTGAACAGCGAGCAGAGAGTCAACCAGCTCTGAGGTACTTAAACACAGCTTACTCTGAAAATATGCATAAATCAAAATTTGCCTGTATGAGTGGTTAGGCAAGGCCTAGGTATGTGTGGCCCAGTCAAAAATAATGCCATGTGGGCCCCTGAAATGGCGGTTGCTTGACCTGTAAAGTGGGACAGGCGGATATGAGGTAACTGTGCTGGCGTTGTACACCGTCGCGGTAGGCGGTCGAAGAATGCGGCACAATTCTGCATTGGTTAACATTGGACCATATGGGTCCCATGAGCCAATGACGATGTACGCCGGCGGTGACGGTACGCACCGCCACAGACGTGACCGCCATTTTCTATCTGTTCAATCACTCTATACCTGATCTTCAACAGGAGAGGACCTACACTGCAAGTGCTGCTGTGACCTCAGTCTGGAAGAGACAATAGCTCGTGTGTCTGGGGAAAGGGCCCCTGCCTTCAGCACAGAGGAGCTGGAGAAACTCGTGGATGGGGTCCTCTCCCAGTACACGCTACTCTACGGTCCTCCAGACAAACAGGTAAGTACACTGTGAGCATGCTGTATGGGCAATGCCTGTGTGGAGTGGGGTGGATGAAAGATGGGGGGGGGGTGAGAATGAGGCATGCATGAAATGACAGTGAGTGCATATGCGTCATGGCAAGGGTAGGGATGCGGGCCAATGACTGTGACGGTGCAGATGGTAATTACTTCTCTTTTGCCCTGTACAATTCCTGTAGGTCAGCACCCACCCGAAGAAGGACATCTAGCGTGCCATCGCCAAGGAAGTCCGGACCCTGGGGGTCTACCACAGACGGAGCACCCACTGCCGGAAAAGATGGGAGGACATTCGCTGCTGGAGCAAGAAGACGGCGGAGGCCCAGCTGGGGATGGCCTCCCAACGTGGGAGGGGTGCCCATCGCACCATGACCCCCCTGATGTTCAGGATCCTGGCAGTGGCGTATCCGAAGTTGGATGGGCGCTTGAGGGCATCACAGCAGCCACAAGGGGGTGAGTACACTCTCATTCTGATGATTCAGCGCGCATTTTAGGTTTCTGGGTGGGGGAGGTGGGCTGTGGGTTCCCCTAGGACAGGGCAAGTTTGCTAGTTAAGTTCCCTACTGCAGGTAGGCCCTGTGGCACCCCACCCCACCCCACCTGTGTACAGTGCCAACTGCACCTAGTCAGGCTCCTGTGACATCCATGTGTGCAGAAATCGGCCATAGCCTTGTAAACCATGTCCCGGGGATTGAATACTGGACCGCAAGCTCACGGCGTAGTGCAGGGGGCTTCTGTGTCTGTTGTGTCCGCCAACGGTAGTGGTATTGCATGCACTGAACACGTCTTTCTTCTGTCTCCCCCCCCCTTTTTGTGGTCTCCATGTACTTGTGTGCATTAGCATCATCAGGCAGAGGACCAGTGGCACCGGAGCAGGAGGGAGCTGCATCCCACATGGCGTGGAGGGCGACACTACGGACTCCGAATTCCCCAGTGGGATGGAGGGCGAGGGGAGCTCCACGGCGGGGACAGGAGCTGACACCAGCGAGACGGACTCCTCCTCTGATGGGAGCTCCCTTGCGGTGGCTGCCCCATTTGTGCCTCCCGCATCTACAGGTACAGCTGCCACCCCCCTACCAGCACCGCCCTCCCAACAGCCCCTCAGCCTTTGCTGCGTGCCTGCCCACCCAGTAGGGTGGGCATTACCTTTGCCCCAGACACCTCAGGCCCTGCCCCTGTCACCCCTGCTGCCCTCAGTGAGGAGGCCATTGACTTCCTCAGGTCCCTCACTGTTGGGCAGTCTACCATTTTGAATGCCACCCAGGGTGTAGAGAGGCAGTTGCAACAAACCAATGCATTAGTGGAGGGCATTAACTTTGGCCAGGCAGCCCTTCAGCGAGCTTTTCAGAGCCTGGCCTCAGCACTGATGGCAGCCATTGTCCCTGTGTCTAGCCTCCCCCCTCCAACTTCCTCCACCCAGACCCACACCCCTGTACCTCAGCCTATCCCGAGCAGACCATCAGACCAGCATGCACACACCTCAACATACAAGGGAAGCTTTGGCAAACATAAGCACCACTCTTCCCACAGGCACTCACGCAAGCATCACACACATGCAGACACACCAACATCCACTGCCTCCACTGTGTCCCCCTCCTCCTCCTCTCCCTCCTCCCTCCCTGTCTCTTCTCCACTCACACCTGCATGCACTACATCCTCAGCCACTACGTCCATCACCAGCACACCCACCACCACACCCTGCTCACGTGCACTCACCACCCCACTTCCATTCACACATCCCCTGTGTCCTCTCCCAGTGTGTCTGTGAGGCCACCTCCCAAGGTACACAAACGCAGCTGCACACCCACCCAACACCCATCCACCTCACAACAGCCTCCAGCCCTTGCACCTTCAACCAAAGTCACCAAATGTACACCGACTACAACCACTACATCTTCCTCCACTCCCAAACCCCCTCCAGCTACCCGTCCCAGTGTTCCTAAGAAACTTTTCCTGGCCAGCCTTGACCTCTTTCCCTCACTTCCCCCAACCCATCAGTCTCCTAGGGCCCGACTCTCCAGGTCCCAACCTAGCAGCTCAACCACAACATCAGCTGGACCAGTGGTGCCAGTAGTCACCAGAATATGGAGTGCACCAGGCAGCGGGGCAGGCAGTGTGCAAGGAGCCAGAGCACGGACAGTCCCCCACCTGTCAAGCATAAAAAGTTGGACAGTGCCCGGCGGGAGAGGGGAAAGAAACCAGCCACCAAACCCGCTCCCAGGGGTCCAGTTGGGAGTGTGGAGACAGCTGCGACACCATCCAAGGGGGGAAAGGGGCACAGTAAAAGCGGCAAGTCTGGGAAGATCAGCACGGCGGACAAGCCCCGCTGCCCAGGAAGCGACCGCCAGCAGCAGCCCCGCTGCCACAGACAGGACCGCCAGCAGCCCACTGCCCAGGAAGCGACCGCCAGAAGCAGCCCGCTGCCACAGACAGGACTGCCAGCAGCCCCGCTGCCCAGGAAGCGACCGCCAGCAGCAGCCCCGCTGCCACAGACATGACCGCCAGCAGCAACACTGCCCAGGAAGCGACCGCCAGCAGCAGCCCCGCTGCCACAGACAGGACCGCCAGCAGCTGAACCGCTGCCCAGCACACCGCTGCCAGCAGCCCCACAGGGCAGAACAAGACCGCCAGCAGCTGAACCGCTGCCAGGACACCGCCGCTAGCAGCCCTGCAGAGCAGAACAAGACCGCCAGCAGCTGAACTGCTGCCCAGGACACCGCCGCCACAAGCAGTGCTGCCAAGGACACCGCCACAAGCACTGCTGCCCAGGACACCACTGCCAGCAGCCCCACAGGCCAGTCAGCGCAAAGGATTCCGACGCTACTGAGTCCGCCATGGGCAGGATGAAGCACTCTGGACACAAGGCCCCCTCCAGAACCAGTGGAGAGATACATCCACTAACTCTGTCCTTGGCAGGATGAATCACTCTGGGCACAAGGCCCCCTCCAGAACCAGTGGAGAGATACATCCACTACCTCTGTCCTTGGCAGGATGAAGCACTCTGGGCACAAGGCCCCCTCCAGAACCAGTGATGACTGTTATCCACTTGAGAGACTGTGGCTTTGCACTCCCCAGGATTGAACAGTGGGCAAACCACCCACTGTAGAGACTTGTGCGACTGTGGCTTTGCACTCCCCAGGATAAAGCAGTGGGCAACCCACCCACTGTAGAGACTTGAGAGACTGTGGCTTTGCACTCCCCAGGATACATCAATGGGCATGGAGCCCCCTCGTGGATCTGGCGTCGTGCACTCAACCGGCTGAGGTGCCCCCCCTTCCCTTCCCCCTGAGGTGCCTGTTTTATTTCTATCTGATGCCCCTGCAGTGTTCTCTCTGTTTTGATCGGGTATTGAGTGTGGGCCTCGCCCATGCCTTTTGGGCCCAGTGATCCATGGACTATGATGGTGGAATCCCTTGGACTTGTGTTCTTGGTGTATATAATTGTATATCGTATAAATGTATATATTTGTATATATTTTAGATTCATGTCTTTGAATGTATCCAATTATTCAACTCATTTCCTTTTGTCCTTGCATTCTTCCAGGGGAGGGGGTTGGGGGGTGTAACTGTGATGTATCAACATGTACTTGTGTGTGTGTTGTAGTGGGTGAGGGTGGGGGTTTAGCGTGTTGCATGTGTGTCTCACTGTTTTTTCCATCCCCCCTCCCCTGTGTCGTAGGTGCAGTACTCACTGTTGTCTTCGCCGCCGGCGTTCGTGCTCCTGGTAGAGGAGCAGGAAGATAAAGGCTAGGAGCAGGAAGATAAAGGCTGGCAGAATTTGGCGCTCCAGTTCCATGGCGTCCTGGTTCCTCGTGGGGTGTGTAGAGGTGAGCGTTTTCCCTTCGAAGTCCTGTTTCTGCCATGTTTTTGTTTGCGGTGAATCCACCCCGGAAAAGGCGGCGGATTGGTGGGTTGTAATTCTGTGGGCAGTACATTGTCCTCCGCCTGTCTGTTGGCGGTTACCGCCCCGGTGTTTGTTTGTACCGCCGTGGCGGTCTGAGTATTAAAGTGGCTGTCTATGTTGGCGGTTTCCACCACGGTTGTAATTCAATTTTTTTTTACCGCCGGCCTGTTTTTACCGCCGCTTTAACACAGACCGCCAGGGTTGTAATGACTATCACTATGTTTGAATTCTTTCATAGGAACAAGGCTAGCTTGGTGTCAGAACCACTTTCAGAGGGCTGTGGGGCAAGCAGGAATTACGGCCCCAGCAGTGGTCACTGATGCTTTTTACTTCTGATGTCCCAGGGCTCGGCCTACTATGAATTCTGAGCAAATGGGCCAAGTATCGCTTCAGCACTTGACTCTCAGGTTAATGTGGTCCAAGAAGTCCAAGGCTCATTCGAGGTGTGGGAGTTGGATACAGGGGGTGGACACAATAAAACTACACACAATAGAGTCAATAAATTATTGTCCAGCCAAATACTTACTTTCATGACAAAATAAGTATTTTTTTACTGCTATCAACACTTAAGGGGAATAGGACATTGACAAACAGCTACACAGTGCCCCAGAGGTCAGGGCTCTAGTTTTTCATAGACAGGTCCCTGTCCCCTTCTAGTTCCTTGCTCTATTGTTAGTGGTTATAGTGCATTCATTTTAGGCAACACCCAGCTTAAGAAGACACACTAGGAGTCAAATTCTGAAGCATCTACTCCGACTCTCTTATGAAGTCAAAAGTGTTCCAGTGCTGAAGCACTATCTAAGAAGCAAGTTCCCCTGGGGCGACTTGGATCCAAATTCAGTCTGATTTGGTTTTCCAGTCTGGCATTGAAAACAGTTAGGAGTTTTATCAAGTTGTTGTGAGCATATCACCTAAAATCAAATGGTTGTTTATTGGGTTTAGTCTAAAACACACGAAAAGTGATGGGAGCAATGCTTGCATTAAGTCTAACCACTGGCGGTCAGTCAGCCAATCATTATTTTGCCAACCATGCCACCTTAGTTTGGGCCTAGGCACCTGAAAATCATTCTTGACCTTGCTCCAGTAGTCCAGCCTGGACTGCCAGGCAAAACAAGTCTTGAGTTGCTAGTGTTTGGGTTTGGAGATGACATTGCCTGGCAGTTTGTCTCTGAACCTGGAAAGAGATTAGGGGCTTTTGTTATTAATCCATATCTGGCCAGCATTCATAAATGTGTTGAAAACAAATAAGTGACACACATCTCAATTGTATGAATATTTATTAATGTCAACAATGTCTTTCAAAAGCAAATTACTTCTCCTTCCACTGTTTATCTAAAATACTTTAAATACACCATACCTAATACCTGTTAAGAGAAGTGGTATGGTATACACATCACTTATTTATTGAAAAATTAATTATTGGGTGATTATTCTCTTGTGAAGGAGTAGGCATTTAAAAATAATCCCATCACCCAAGGGAGACCTCCGCATTCAAATTTAACCATGTAATTGTGAGTGGTTTTTCCAGCATAGTCCAATTAACAAGAACACTGATTTAGGGATAATAATATGTGTAGTTAGGTCCAGGGGCCTCCAATCATTCTAGGTGTGTATGTGGTCAGGTTACCCCTTAGATCAGCAGCCCTCATAGCACAGGATGCACACTTCCATGAACACTGTCAGAGCTTGTATACAACAACACCCCATCTTCCCTCTCACACAAAACAGGCCAAGAATAAAAAGGTCTGGATAGCTCTTGTGTAGTGTAGAGAAGCCTTTTATATTTAAGACTGTTTTCCTACATTTTGCCATTGCACTTTCAGTGATGGTTGAGAAATCTCTGTTTCACCCAACCCAAATTTAACTAATTAAACTGCACCTCTGGATATCGCATGATTACTACATCATGTTCGAATGTGTCTCTTATGTAAGCTTCATTACACAGTACAGCAATCTGACGTTATTGCAAAAACAACTTTAAATGACACCTGTGAGGCATCTTGTGAGAAGGTAAGAGGTATTAGATTAGGCATATAGAAACACAAAGGGGTGAAATACTTGTTTCGACAACAACAGAAGTTGATGAGGAAATGCTTTTCCAAAAATAGGAGCACTCACAGCCCAGTGAAAAAATAAATAGAGACTGACAGTAGAAGGAAAATAATCAGCTTTGTGGAATGGAGATGGAAGTGACAGGATAAATGAAAGTGACTAATCATTGTGAGAACAACAATAAAAGTAAAGGCGCTCACTAGGGCTACAGTGAACAAAAGTCAGAAAAGGGTGCTTCTGCATAGAGGTAATGGATGATTTGTTATCACACACAGTGGATGCATACAAGTTAAATATGTATACTGGTGAGTTTATCTAGTTATTGAAGCTCATACACAGGGACATGCGTTGTACAGAGAGGTTGAATGAAGGTGACATGGATTGGTGTGGATAACCAGGATTCCCATGTGAACAGAAAAATGTGACAAATACATTTTTATATGAGTGAACATTATCAGCTAGACACTTCCAAGGAAAAGAATAGTCTTATCTTGGGAAGCATATATTTACTTACAGATACTTGAATGTTATCAAACATCATGCATTGGTTCTGGTTTTAGAAGTTTCTCATGAGCGGAAGTAATGATAGTAAAAGTTCCAGACAAGGGGTCTGGCCCTGATAATAAACCCATTGATTTATGTTAAAATGATCTCTCAATACAGTTTCGGACTATGGGGTGAATTCAATTCAGGTTAAAAAGGTTCCTTGGTAATTATAATCACAATTTAGTAAACAGACCAAAAAAGTATGCTAAGAAAACTATCATCCAATTTTTCTGCTAACCTCAACTTTCAAACTCTTTGAAAGATTCTGGTAAAACTGAGGAGTATTTGGAAGAAGATCACTTATTGGGTATTTGATAAGATGGATTCAAGTCAAGCCAGTTCGTGATGTCTGTGTCTGTGGTGGAAAATCCTTCATACCTGAGCTGGCAGAAACAGAAGATAAAAGGCAGAAACTCACATTTACTCACCTGCATACATCCCCTACAACCATGGAACCACTCATACATGTCCTGCCGCTGCTGCTTGATGACGTCCAAAATCCATACCATCATGGACCCAACCAACAGCAAGTCCTCATCTCACCCCTATCCAGTTAACAAATGTACAGACAGGTACAGTATCAGGTTCATGGGGGACCAGTGCTAAACCTATATAATGGGTCCCTGTCCAGAACAGCTAATAATGTTTGATCAGAATTCTCCTCTCTAACTCCCTCTTTAGCCAGGTCACTGACGCTGCACAGGGACACACTTTTACATGTTAAATGTGTCCCCCAAAAATTGACAGAGATAGTGATGTGTGTCTATAATGTAGTAACATAACAGCTGGACCTTTCTAACATCACAGCAAATAATCACTCTGACACCATCCAATTCCTCACAGGCTAGGTCCAGTATTGATAGTTGAGAAACTTAAGTAAGGATGTTACATGAAACTGAAACATGCCTTCTATGCTAAATTACTGCAATATGCAATAGACTCTCACACATCAGTCACATCAAACAATCCCATTTGTAAAATGCTATCCTCAGCAATCAATCTAAGACGTAATGCAAGTTCATTATGGAAACACCCTCTGCAGGACACAGTTGTCTCATTTAGGGGCCACCTGAAAGACTGGGTCCCTGGGCAACAGTCCACTTTGTACATGCCCCAAAATGTGTCTGTGAACAGACCCCCTGTAATAAAGTATATCATGGACAACCGATAGCATCACAAAGTGCCATGCATATGTGTGAAATGTGTAAGTGCAAGATATTAAAACAAACACATCAGTTACTGCATTCTTCACAGACAGCTAAAGTAGGTGTAAGCTACACACATAACAATGGACACATCACAAAAAGAAGACCAAAAGCCATGACAACCAAGCACCCTTTAGGTGTGGATAAATACAATTATAACTAGCACACAGTCAACACATATTCAACATACATCATGAGGAGGAGTGCCAGCTGTTACAAATGGGGTCTCTTGTTGGCAGAGGTATACACCCTTATCCAAGTAGGGACCACAATCCTAGTCAGGGTAAGTCACACACAATCCAAATTATCCTGTGCCCACCTTCTGATAGCTTGACACTGAGCAGTCAGGCTTAACTTAAAAGGCAATGTGTAAAGTATCTGTGCAATAAATCATGCTATAACACAGTAAAAACGCCACAAAAATACACCACACAGGTTTAGAAAAATATGATATTTATCTGAGTAATTTAAGGTCAAAATGATCAAGATTTGAAAAGCACGAGTTGAAACATCACTTTTGCAATGATAAGAAGAATCATAAGTCTTTAGAAATCAACAAATGTTTCCTGTGGGTACAAAGCACATGGTGTGCGTCAAAATGACACGCACGAAGATCGCAGAAGAGGAGATGCGTGGGAAAAGGAAGGTGTGTGTCAGATTTTCCGCTGCAGCACAGATGATGCGTTGATTCTTCCCACGCTGCAAGGGCTTTCTGTCAATTTCCGGTGTGCAGTCTTGGATCCTCACTGCGGTGTGGGGTCTTTTGATGCCCATGGACGATACATGTAGATCCTGGACCCGCAAGATAAAGTCACAGGTGCTGCATCCATCCGGTATGGCGATGCCTCAGAGTTTCTGTCGCACGGCAGGCGCTGCATCGATTCCTCACACAGGAAGTTGGGCTCTGTCGTTCCAGCTTAGCGATGCTTTGATCCGGTGTGGCTGTGTGTTAAAGTTTCCGGTCGCAACTCAGGTGCTGCATCGATATCCACTCGGGGAGCCGGGCTGTGTCATTCCGGTTTGGTGATGCAGTGATTCCTTCACCGCTGGACAGGCTGTGCACCGTTTCCAGCAGGCTGTGCGTTGATTTTTAACACACAAGGAGTTTCCTTGAAGAGAAGAAGTCTTTTTGGCCCTGAGACTTCAGGAACAGGAGGCAAGCTCAATCCAAGCCCTTGGAGAGCACTTCTCAGCAGAGTCAGAGGCCAGCAAGGCAGCAGGGCAACTGCAAGGCAGCAGTCCTTCACAACAAAGCAGTCCAGGTGAGTCCTTTGGGCAGCCAGGCAGCTCCTCATGACAGGTTGCAGGATCTGGCACAGAGTGTTTGTCATAAGAAGTGGCTGAGTTGGTGGGGTCAGGGACCCAGTTCATATACCCAAAAGTACCTTTGAAGTGGGGGAAGACTTGAAAGAGTGGTTTTGAAGTGCACAAGGTCCCCTTTCAGTACAGGTCTGTCTGCCAGGGTCCCAGTAGGAGGTTTGGCAGTCCATTATGTGAGGGCTGGCCTCTAACCTTTGAAATGCGTCAGGTCCTCCACCCTTCCAGCCCAGGAAGACTCGTTCAGTATGCAGATGAGTGCAGGTGTGACTGGGTATCCGGTGTTTGTGGTTGTCTGGGTGAGCTGTCAACCAGCCCAACCCAAATGGATTTTTTTATGTGCAGAGAAATGCTCACTTTCTAAAAGTGGAATTTCTAAAATACTAATATAAAATACAACCTCACCAATAAGCAAGATTTTGTATTACCATTCTGGCCATACTAAACATGATCTGTTTACCCCTTTGTGATCATAATCTACCACTCAAACAGTATATGAGGGTAGCCCTAATAGCCTATGAAAGGAGCAGGTGTCACAGTAGTGGAAAACAAATTTAGGAGTTTTCCACTACCAGTACATAGCATAAAAACATACAGGCATATGTCCTGCCTTTTACCTACACAGCACCCTGCTCTAAGGGTTACTTTGGGCCTACCTTAGGGGTGATTTATAAGTAGAAGAAGGGGAGTTTAAGGCTTGACAAGTACTTTTAAATGCCAAGTTGAAGTGGCAGTGAAACTACACACACTTGCCTTGCAATGGCAGGCCTGAGACCTGGCTAAGGGGCTACTTATGTGGGTGGCACAACCAGTGTTGCAGGCCTACTAGTAGGCTTCAATCTACAGTCCCTGGGCACATGTAGTGCACTTTACTAGGTACTTACAAGTAGATCAAACTTTCCAATTGGGTATGAACCAACATTACCATGTTTTCAGGGAGAGAGCATATGCACTTTAGCAATGATTAGCAGTGGTAAAGTACGCAGAGTCCTAAAACCAGCAAAAACAGTGTCAGAAAAGTGGAGGAAGGCAGGCAAAAAGTTGGGGGATGACCACCCTAAGGCTGTCAGGTCTAACACCAGCTAAATGAGGTTGACAATGTACAAGACTAGCTGAACCCTTTACCATTTGACATACCACCCAAAACCATGTCTGGCCCAATTTGGACACATCCCACATGTAAGTCCTGTACTGGTCCCAATATTAAAATATGCACATTTATCAACATTGATTGGGAAGATAGGACACTTGCAGTTCCACATCACAATGATACAAAGCACAGAAATCAGGTGGGGGAAGTGCTCAGCTCCATGATGAATGCCTGCCCAGAAACGTCTGTCACCAACACATACCACTACAATCTGTGCATGTCCATAAAAAAGTACACAATCAATATATGTGGAGTATAATGTTCCATAGTGTGTAGACACAATGGTATTGTGTCGCAATCAAACTGATGTAACACTGGTATGTTCCCAAAAGTTGCTAGGGAAAAGTAAAATAAGGACTAATGTGTTCCAGCAAAAACAGAATTTAATTTTTGAACAAGCAAAAAATGCATGTAAGGCAAAGGCCAATAGCCAGTAAAACCACAACCGTTGTGTTCACAGTGCTGTGCCTCCAAACTTGCCTCATCAGACACTGCCAGGCTAACCTCTGCACAAAGAGGCATCCATCAGGCAGGGCAGGCACCTCAAAGATTTCATATGGGTGGACATTTGGATGTGGGAGGGGTGAACTTGGTATGGAAAGTAGTGGGATAGGAAGAGGAAGGGGTGGATCCTAGTTTAGGAGGGGTAAGTCTGGGAATTAGAAGGGGTGGGCACATGTTTGGAAGGGGTACCCTTTGGAAGGGGTGGATGGGGGGATGCTAGGGGTGGTTTGGGAAGTGGGAGAGTTGGCCTTTGGTGTTGGAGGGGAAGGATCCTTTTTGGGAATAGAGGTTTGATGTTTGGGAGGGTTAAGGGCAAGGGGAAAGGAAGGATCCTCAATAGAGAACTTAGAAGTGGGTTTGGAAAGGGGTGGGCTCTTGGAGGGAGAGGGAGTGACTGGGTCTGATGTGCTTTGATCTGTTGTGGGTGCTGTTGCATGTGTGTCTGGTGAATGTGCTGTATGTGTGTGACTATTAAACGTGGTGGGTTTTGGGTGCTTGCTTGTGTATGTCTTTGTTTCTTTTGTGTGTGTGAAGTGAATGTTGTGTCAGAGGTGGTTGTTGCTTTAGAAATGGTGGCTGTGTGTGTTGTGGATGTTGATATGATGGCAACTGAGGGTGTGGTTGTGTGTGATGTGTCAATGGATATGATGGGGTGCATGTGGATGTGGGGTTGTCTGTACTGGCTGTGGATATGGTAGTGGGGGTATGCCCATATGTATGTAGTCCCATCTGTGTATAGATGTGATGGGGGATGGTGTGAGTAGGTGGAGGTGGCGCTGTCAGTGGTGGATGTGGTAGTGATGGCAGTGACAGAATCTTTAGTTTGGATGGGGGATGTCTTGTCCTTGTTTTTAAATGCATACCATTTTTTTTGTGTTTGTGTCTATGTGTAGGTGTGCTGCTTAGGTCTGTGTGTGAGTGTGAATATGTATGTGTGTGTGCTTTGGGCAGGTGGAGGAATTGGGTACTGGTATGGCAAGGGCCGGGGACAGACACTAGGTTGGGGGATGGGAGGCAGCGCAAAGAGAGGAGGTCAGAGCCTAAATAGATCTTTGCAACCCAGACATTGCACTATGAATACCTTCCAGGTAGGCCACCGTCTACTGCAGATGCCTGCCTTGTCCCTGGATGGGATCTAGAATGGCACTTTGACCCACAGAGATAGTCCTCAGGAGGTCAATAGCCTCCTCACTCTGCACAGTGAAGGGGATGGGGCTGAGGTGCCCAGCCAACTGGGTGGGGAGCAAGAGAGAGGGTGGCGATGGAGCTGATGGTGACACGCATGGGTGAACATGGTATTGATCCTGTGGGGTCTGCCACCATTCAGGAGTGTCCACTGGAGGACTTGGATGATGACAACCTTGATCATGCATCCTCCGTGGCACTTCCTGCATGCTCTGAGCCACTGGGTCCCTTGGTGTCTTGAGACTCAAATCCAGAACCACAGGAAACGCTGATGGGCAGGCCATTGTGGTATGCTATCTGTCCCTGTTAGGGTGGCCAAAAACCTGGGTGTGATGTTCGATAACACCTTGTATTTTGACACCTAGGTAAACAGAAGAGTGAGTTTGTGGTTCTGGATGGAATTTTGAAGAAAATATTGATTTTACTTCCTAAAGAGCTCATGGTGGCAGTGACCATCGCACTTATCACTCCATGTTTAGATTACTGCAAAGCATGTTTAATTAAATAAGCTCCAAATCATCCAGAATATGGCTGCCCATCTGGTCCTGAGACTTCCCAACATTGCTCAACTAGGGTAGGGATGCTTTGAGATCCCTGCATTGGCTGCCTGTAAAGAAGCAGGTTCTCTATAAAACACTTTGTTTGCTGCATAAAGCTCTCTATGCGTGGTGGTCGCAATATCTTACGAGGGCTCTGAACTGGTACACACTCATGAGGACTTTGAGATCAGCGGAACAAATTAAGTTGATGGTGCCATGATGTAGGAAAGCAAGATGGGGTGAACCTGCCTTCACGGTAGAAGCGGCAAGGTTATGGAACTCCTTTCCTGTTTATATTAGGTGTCTGAGTATGCACCTGCCTATTCGCAAGCAAGTTAAAAGGTGGTTCTTTGCTCAATAGTCTCTGCCAGGGACCTATCTTTTTTTGGTTCATTGATTTTGGTTCAGACGATTTTGTTTCCTTGAGTTTGTTTATTTTCAGCGCTTTGATGGCTTTCAGGTTTAATGCGCTCTCTACATACCAAATACAAATACAAATACACTGTGGGCAGCTGCTTCCTCAATTACCT
Source organism: Pleurodeles waltl (assembly GCF_031143425.1). Lineage (NCBI taxonomy): Eukaryota > Metazoa > Chordata > Amphibia > Caudata > Salamandridae > Pleurodeles > Pleurodeles waltl. The sequence continues at coordinate 262,329 of NW_027150406.1, read as the reverse complement.
TGACACTGTCTCACTCCTAACACAATGGAGACAAGTGGTCTGTCTAGTACAACTTTCACCCAGAACATCAAACAACATGAGGCGATCATGGCTTTACTCAGCCCTGTGTCTTATCTAAAAAGAATATTGGAATTAGACTACTCTCCGCTGGCCTTTTGGTCATAAAGACAAAAAACAAAGCATATCATCATGCACCTACTACCAGACCTACACAATCCAAAACTCTTCCTGTGCATTGGGCATGGCACGCTGTTATGCCATTAATTGTGTTTGACCAATGACTTTGTGTTTTATCACTGCACATATTAGTTGCTCAATGTTCACCAGTAGCACATTACATGTTGTATTCAGTTTAGCTGCCTATTGGCTTTAACATGACATTAGAAATTACATTCTGTATTCAGTTTAGCTGCCTATTGGCTTTAACATGGCATTAGACATTACATTTGGTATTTAGGTTAGCTGCCTATTGGCTTTAACGTGGAGTTAGACATTGCAGTTGAGACATTGCAGATGAGCTGTGTTTTTCCACATGGTTGACCAAGCTGTGTTTTTCATATTGAATTCACACCAAACCCTAGCTGATAAGAGAGCGTATATTTTGTGTTTACCTCTCTATCCAGTCTGGGAACGAGTGAGATTTGGAGACTTGGCCACTCTCCAAACTCTTGTTCGGTTCCCACACTGAGCCAGCATTTTTCCTCTAAACGGTGTCCGTGGGCAGCAGCAAGGGGACATTTTCCAGGACTTCAGTCAGGAGCGGATGTCAGCTGCCTGGCCTCCCGTTTGGGTGGAAAATCTCTTTCTCGCAGTTGAACAGGAGTCATCGACTTGCTGGCATGAGAAAGATGACAAGCAGTGATAGGCCCTACGGTGATGAATTTTGACTTTCATTCTTTGCTTTGAAGTTATGCTATTATATAATCACATGTATTTGCTGTGTACATTGCAACTAAGAAGTACTTTGATATATTTTGCTTTCATTGCTGCGACTACTTTTAAACGTGTGCTTCCAACCTACTAATCTCGTCTTTTAGGAACCTTGTGGTGAAGTAATAATAATAGATGTCTTCTTTAAACTAGAAGTGCATTCCAGAGAAGCTTTGTCAGCTCGGTCATAAGATAAGGAAAGCAAAATATTTTGGCTTTAGTCGTCAGTCTGGGAGTCGAATTGGAGATTGGAGGTGCTCGATTTAAAAGTGTCATTGTTTTTGTTTTTTAGAGAATTAAAAAAGCACGACAGACCATGTTTGAAAATGCATGTGAAGTTAAACTGCCTTATGGTGCTGTGAGAAACATGTTTTCTTGTTTATCAGGAATTTGTGAGTCTTGAGATGAGAGCTTGGATAAAGCAAAGGTGTTTTCATATTTAGAAAATGTGCTTTTTGAAAGAAATTATATCCCTTTTGTTCTTGACAGAAGGGTTTGGATACTTGTGTCTGCTTACAGAAAAATGCATGAGAGATGTAGGTAATTAGAACATGAAAATAAGAATTTACGGGAGCAAATTAGCCAGAACACATTATTTCAAGATAAAACTGAAATTTATGAAGCTGTTGCAGGAGAATCTGGCTTTTCACATTCCAGTAATGAGGAGGTTAAAAAAGGTGGGGGCCAGTGTGAGCCTCTTGAGCAGAGCGTAGATCTCCGTGTGTAGAACAGCCCACGGTTGTTGGCAGTTGAAGTGCATTCCTTAAAAGATTACACTGAGCACGAAGTTGAGAATGTTATTTTCAGACCGCTTTTGCAAAGTAAATTTAGACAAGGCATAAGTACTGTCGCAAAATGTGCAGTTTCTGGGAATTCAGTGGAATCCTGAAAATAGACAGATGTTGTCACAGGTAAAAAAAATAAGATTTTAGAGTTTTTTACCATTTGCACTAAGCAAGAGACACCGAGTTTCACAAGCTTGTTTGAATTTTGGAAACAGTATAGCCCTCATCTGAGAAAAATCTTAACACTTTAGTACCAAGTAACTAGGAAACAACATGAGTTTGAAGGGAGTGAGAAGCAGCTGCGTGCTTTTGATTTGGCAAATTAAATAATTCAACAGACTTTAGATTTGTGCGCAGTGCAAGAGGGAAATATTGATTTACATGTAAATCAGGGACCATATACCAACTTAAATATGTGGCAGAGACAGGGAAGGACAAGAGTCCTTAGGAGGTAAGTAAAATATACACACAAACCAAAATCAGGTAAGTAAACAGTTAGAAAAGTAGTGCAAACTGTAGATTACAAAAGGATGCAATAGGCCTAGGGGCAACACAAACCATATACTAAGAAAGTGGAATGTGAACCTCTTAGGGACCCCAGGCCTAGTGTAGTGTGTAGAGGGTCACTGGGAGTGTAAGAAAACACTAAGGGTGTCCAAGATACCCCACCCAAGACCCTGAGGAGTAGGAGTAAAGTGACCCTACTTCCCCAGAAACACACTAAAGTTGTGATAGGAGATTCTGCAAAGACCACAAATGACTGCAAAGCACTGAAGATGGATTCCTGGACCTGAGGACCAGTAAAGGAAGGGGACCAAGTCCAAGAGTCACAAAAGTGTCCAGGGGGGGCAGGAGCCCATTAAACCCCGGATGAAGGTGCAAAATGGCTGCCTCCGGGTGGAAGAAGATGAAGATTCTGCAACAACAGAAGGTGCCAGGAACTTCTCCTTTGCACAGATGAGGTCCCATGGAATGCTGGAGGATGCAGAGTTGTTTTCTTGCAGAAAGACCACAAACAAGCCTTGCTAGCTGCAAAGATCGCAGTTGATGAAAAAGGGTGCTGCCCGGGTCCAGGAAGGACCAGGAGGATCTCCCCTTCGAGGAGAAGACAGAGGGGGGACTCAGCAAAACAGAAAGCCCAAGCAGAAGAAGTCAGAACCTGCAGAAGTATTTGAACATGGGTTCAAGAAAACTGAGCATGGCGGTCGTCTCAACACTACAACAGAGGGTCCCACGAAGCCGGTGCTCAACTCAGCGAGTTGAGCAATGCATGATGGAGTGCTGGGGACCTGGGCTATGCTGTGTATGAAGGATTCTTTGCAAAAGTGCACAGAATCCCTAGCAGCTGCATTTCACGCAGTACACAGGATTAATGTCTGGCTGGATCTAGAGGACCGGTGAAGCAGAAGTTTGGTGCCTGCGTTAGCAGGGGGAAGATTCCGTTGACCCACATGAGATTTCTTCTTGGCTTCCAGTGCAGGGTGAAGGCAGACAGCCCCCAGAGCATGCACCACCAGGAAACAGTCAAGAAAGCCATCAGAATTAGGCACCACAATGTTGCTGATAGTCTTCTTGCTACTTTGTGGCAGTTTTGCAGGTGTCCTGGTGCAGTCAGCGGTCAATCCTTGACAGAAGTCAAAGAGGGAGATGCAGAGGAACTCTGGTGAGCTCTTGAATTTGTCAACTAAAGAGAAGCCCACAGGAGAGACCTCAGAGGAGGATTGGCCACCCTGTCAGGTAAACACCTATCAGGAGGGGTCTCTGACGTCACCTGGTGGCCCTGGCCACTCATAGGCCTCCATTGTGCCCTCACACCTCTGGATTCAAGATGGCAGAGGTCTGGGATACACTGGAGGAGCTCTGGGCACCACCCCTGGGGTGGTGATGGACAGGGGAGTGGTCCAGTTTCGCGCCAGAGCAGGGGCTGGGGGATCCCTGAACCAGTGTAGACTGGTTTATGCTAGGAGGGCACATCTGTCCTCTTCAAAGCATTTCCAGAGACCAGGAGAAGCTACTCCTCTCAGGCCCTTAACACCTATTTCCAAAGGGAGAGGGTGTAACACCCTCTCTCAGAGGAAATCCTTTGTTATGCCTTCCTGGAACTAGGCTGCCCAGACCCCAAGAGGGCAGAAGCCTGTCTGTGGGTTGTCAGCAGCGGTAGCTGCAGTGAAAACCCCAGAAAGCTGGTTTGGCAGTTCCCTGGGTCCATGCTGGAGCCCCGGGGATGCATGGGATTGGCACCCAATACCAGATTTGGCGTGGGGGGACAATTCCATGATCTTGGATATGTTACATGGCCATAATCGGAGTTACCATTGTGAAGCTACATATAGGTATTGACCTATATGTAGTGCACAAGTGTAATGGTGTCCCCACACTCACAAAGTCCAGGGAAATTGCCCTGAACTATGTGGGCGTACCTTGGCTAGTGCCAGGGTGCCCTCACACTCAGTAACTTTGCACCTAACCTTCACTAAGTGAGGGTTGGACATATAGGTGTCTTATAAGTTACTTAAGTGCAGTGTAAAATGGCTGTGAGAAAATGTGGACGTTATTTCACTCAGCCTGCAGTGGCAGTCCTTATAATATTGGTCAGAGCTCCCTATGGGTGGCAAAAGAAATGCTGTAACCCATAGGGATTTCCTGGAACCCCAATACCCTGGGTACCTAGGTACCATATACTAGGGAATTATATGGGTGTTCCAGTGTGTCAATTAGAATTGGTGAAAATGGTCACTAGCCTGCAGTGACAATTTTAAAGGCAGAGAGAGCATAATCACTGAGGTTATGATTAGTAGAGCCTCAGTGACACAGTTAGGCACTACACAGGGAATGCACATTCAGGCCCCAACTATGAGCACTGGAGTCCTGGCTAGCAGGATCCCAGTGAGACAGGCAAAAACAAACTGACACACAAGTAAAAATGGGGGTAACATGCTAGGCAAGATGGTGCTTTCCTACACAGCCTTCCACCTCCGCTAGCGGACAGGAGGCCCTGCCACAGGACCAACAGGCCACCAGCACCCCACCCCCTGTAGAAGGAGAACCACCCCGCAAATGGTCCCTGTGATCCAGGCAGAAGACAGAGCACATTGCCAAGACCCCCGCCAGGAAATAGGACTCTCCTGAATGTCACCCTTCTGTCCCACTCTGTCACCCTGTCCACCTTGAACTGCCATTACTCCCCTTCCTGTGCCCCATTGGACAATGCACCTGTGATACCAGGAGACTGGACTCTGCCCTGCACCTCCCTCCACCATCACCCCAGTCCCTTGCAGTTACCCCCATACTATTTAGCACAAGAAATAAACACCCTTGAAATATAAACCATAGTGGAGTCAGTGTAATGATTCGAAAGATATATTCTTACAACATTCTCAAAGCATTGCAACGTCTATGTTCAATGGATTATACCACAGGATGACAGTTGGTGGGCAGCTCAGCAGTACATATAGCAAGAGCCAGAATGGGGTAAACAGATCTGGAAAAAGGGAATTCAAAGAGAACAGTCAGTGTCCACAGACAGAGGGTAAGAGGCTGCCTGGTACAATGTCCAAAAGTATACTAATATGTGAAGTTGAGGTACAGTCTCTTACCTGTGTGTCACTGGAAGTACTGCTGTATAATGTTTGTTCTGTTGTCCACATCTTCTTCATTTCTTCATCTGCCTCTTCTTCCTCACTGTCCACAGGCTCCACCGCTGCCACAAGACCATCTCCAGGCTCATCCTCCTACAGAAAAGGCACCAGGTGTCTCAAGGCCAGGTTGTGCAACATACAGCATGCCACGATGATCTGGCACACCTTCTTGGGTGAGTAGTACAGAGATCCACCAGTCAGATGGAGGTACCGGAACCTGGCCTTCAGGAGGCCGAATGTCCTCTCAATAATCCTCCTTGTACACCCATGTGCCTCATTGTAACGTTCCTCTGCCCCTGTCCTGACATTCCTCACTGTGGTCAGTAGCCATGAGAGGTTGGGGTAACCAGAGTCACCTGTAAATATCGAGGGACAAATGTTAGACACACACTAACCCTTAGGGGACCTTGGGCTCACCTAATAGCCACATCCAGTGCCTCTGGAGTTGCCCCCTCACATAAGGGATGCTGCTATTCCTCAAGACATACGTGTCATGCACTGAGCCAGGATATTTGGCATTCACATGGGAGATTTACTGGTCTGCCAAATACACCATTTGCACATACATCGAATGATAGCTTTTTCTATTCCTGTAAACCTGTTCATTTCTCCGGTGGTGGGGGGGGACAAATGCCACATGTGTACCATCAATGGCACTAATGATGTTGGGGATATGCCCCAGGGCATAGAAGTAAGCGTTCATTGTGGCCAAATCCTCCACCTGAGGTAATACAATGTAGGTGCGCATGTGTTTCAGCACGGCAGACAACACTGTGGTCAACACGTTGGAGAACGTTGGCTGAGACATCCCTGATGCCATGGCCACTGTTGTTTGAAAGGAACCACTTGCCAGGAAATGGAGCACTGACGGGACCTGCGCTAGAGGGGGGATACCTGTGGGCTGGTGGATAGCTAACATCAGGTCTGGCTCCAATTGGGCACACAGTTCTTGGATTGTGGCACGATCAAGTCTGTATGTGATGATAATGTGTCTGTCCTCCAATGTCGACAGGTCCACCAGGGGTCTGTACACCGGAGGATGCCGCCATCTCATCATCTGCTTTAGCGGTTGAAGCCTATGGAGGAAAACGGTGAGCAGAAGGTCATATTTCAATATAGATGACACAACTGTTTTTGAATGTATGACACAGAAGCAGTTTGTGGAGTTGAGAGTCAGTAGATGTGCCAATATGTGCTGTGACGCAGCTAGATGCCACGTCATGTGCCCCCTTGAAATGGCGGCTGCCTGACCTGTGAGGAGTGACAAGGGGAAATGAGGTTAGTGCGCTGTCATTCTGCTGTGTCGCGGTAGACGGATGATGTCCACGGCACAACTTCGCATTGGTTATCATTGTGCCCTATGGGTCCCAGGAGCCAATGGTGATGTACGCCGGCGGTGATGGTTCGCACCGCTGCGGACGTCACCTCCATTTTCTATCTGTTCACTCACTTGCTACCTGACCTTCAACAGGAGAGGACCTACACTGCAAGTGCTGCTGTGACCTGAGTCTGGAGCGACAATGGCTACTGTGTCTTGGGAAAAGGCCCCTGCCTTCACTGTGGAGGAGTTGGATAAACTGGTGGATGGGGTCCTACCTCAGTACACGTCACTCTACGGTCCTCCAGACAACAGGTGAGTACACTGTGAGCATGATGTGTGGGCAACACATGTTTTGAGTGGTGTGGATGTATGCCACATGTTGGGGGGTGCTGAGGCGTCCTGGACTGAGTGCTGCCTGAGAGGTGGTCAGTGTATGCACATCAGGGCATGGGTGGGAACTGGGGGGCAATGAGTATGCCGGTCCAGATTGGTGAGTAATTACATTTTCCCCTATCTTTTCCCTCTAGGTCAGTGCCCACCAGAAAAAGGGTATTTGGCGTGCCATCGCCAAGGAGGTGCGGACCCTGGGGGTCTACTACAAGCGGAGCATCCACTGCCGCAAGAGATGGGAGGACCAGTGCTGCTGGACCAAGAAAATGGCAGAGGCACAGCTGGGGCTGGCCTCCCAATGTGGAAGGGGTGCCTGTCACACCATGACCCCCCATGATGTTCCGCATCCTGGCTGTGGCCTATCCAGAGTTGGATGGGCGCTTGAGGGCATGACAGCAGCCACAAGGGGGTGAGTACAAATTCTGAAACATGACTTTGCGCGCTTTAGAAGCAAGCTGGTTGGGGGATGTGGGTTGTGGGTGCCCCTAGGCCAGGGCGATCATGGCAGGGTAGGTCCCTTGTGTGCAGGATCTGAGGCGCTCCAAACAAGTACAAGTACAGATACAAGTGGCCAAATACTACTGGGCAGGGTCCCGTGGGTGTCAGGTGTACAGATGCTGGTGTTAGGCATTGTACACCATGGGCTGGTGACTAGCTTAGTGACTGGGTTTGCATGGCCTAGTGCATAGGGCTGCTCCTTGTGTGTTGTGTCCGCCAACGGTAGTGGTGTTGCTGGCATTGACCAAGTGTATCCTCTGACTCTCCCCCCCTTTTTGTTTTGTCACCCTGTCCTTGTGTGCATTATCATCATCTGGCGGAGGAGCAGAGACACCGGCGAGGGAGGGAGCTGCATCCCACATGGCCCTGAGGTTGAATCTACTGAGGGCACCAGTGGGATGAAGAGCGAGGGGAGCACCACGACAGGGACAGGAGGGGAAAACAGTGACAGCAATTCCTACCTGGCACACCTCTGGGCCCACCCCAACAACAGGTACAGCCGCCACCCCCCTACCACCACTTCCCTCCCAGCAGTCCCTCAGCGTGTTTCCTGTGCCCGCTCACCCAGGAGGGTGGGCATCTCCTTCGCCCCAGACACCTCAGGCCCTGCCCCAGTCAGCCCTGCTGCCCTCAGTGAGGATGCTATTGACCTCCTGAGATCCCTCTCTGTTGAGCAGTCAACCATTCTGAATGCCATCTAGGGAGTTGAGAGGCATTTGTAACAAACAAATGCATACCTGGAGGGTATTCATTCGGTTGTGGTGGCCCAACAGAGAGCATTTCAGGCTCTGGCCTCAGCAACTGATGGCAGCCATTGTCCCTGTGTCCAGCCTCCCCCCTCCAACTTCCACTACCCAGACCCAATCCCCTCTACCTCACCCTATCCCAAGCACACCTTCAGGTCAGCATGCACACACATCAACACACAAAAGTGGCTCAGGCAAACATAAGCACCACACATCATCACACAGGCACTCACACAAGCACCATACCCATGCAAACATACCAACACCCACTTCCTCCACTGTGTCCCCCTCCTCCTCTTCGTCCACCTCCCTCCCAGTTGCATCTCCACTCACACCTGCATGTACCACATCTTCACCCACTACCTCCATCACCAGCATGCCCATCACAACACACTGCTCACAAGCAATCACCACTCCCTCAACCATGCACACGTCCCCTGTGTCTTCTCCCAGTGGGTCTTTGAGCCCTCCTCCCAAAGTACACAAACGCAGGCACACACCCACTCAACAGCCATCCACCTCACAACAGCCTCCAACCCATGCACCTTCACCCAAACTCAGCAGACATACACCTCCTACAACCACTACCTCTTCCTCCACTTCCACACCCCCTCCATCTTCCCACCCCAGTGTGTCAAAACAACATTTCCTGGCTAACTTTGACTTCTTCCATACGCCTCTCCCCCGTCCTTCCCCTAGAGCCAGGATGTCAAGATCCCAGGCCAGCACCTCAGCCACCAAGTCGGCGTCCGCTGTGGTCCATGCAAGTCCGAGGGGATCGAAGGGGGAACCCGTCAGGGCTGGAAGTATGCCACCTACGGATGCAAAACAGCAACCGATTCTGCCACCTGCAAGGCTAAGAAGGGGCCAGCATGCAGCAGGGACAAGACGCACGACCCATCCAGCAAGGCCTCATCCATAAAACAAGAGGACAGTGCCAAGGTCCCAGCAGCGTCTACCAAGGTGAGGAAGGGAAAAAATCAGAGACAAGGCACTTCAGGGCTCGGAGCCTCCAGTTGAGGGACTGGTGACCGCGGGAAGCAATGCCACAAGCACCGCCATATGCACCGCCATATGCACTGCCACCTGCACCGCCATCTGCACCACCCGCTGCACTGCCGCTGCAACATCGACAGTCACCAGCATCATCTCCAGTGGGCAGCCATGTGAGGCTGCTGGAGACGGCCTGGTGTCTCCCTCCACTGCTCCCAGCACCTGCACCACAGGCAGCACAGGCAGCATCTCTGCCACAGACACCGCCGCAGGCACCACCACCTGCCCAGCCGGTGCCACAACAGCGGACATCAGCATCATCCCCAGTGGGCAGCCGTCCGAGGCTGCAGGAGACGGCCTGGACCCTGCACCGACCACTGAAAGCACCACCACCAGCACTGGCACTATCAGCAGTTTTTAGCCTAAGTCGCTGCAGACTGGAATTTGGCTCTGCCTCCATGGAGTATCATGCTACCTGTTACCTGCACATCTCGTGACTCAGACACCCAGGTGAGGAAATGTGGACTGCCACACCCCAGGTGCAGGATCACTGGGCACAAGGCCCCCTCCAGAACCAGTGGATATATGCATCCACTCACCCAATCCTTGGCAGGATGAAGCAGACTGGGCACAAAGCCTCCCCCAGAACCAGTGGAGATATGCATCCACTCACCCAATCCTTGGCAGGATGAAGCAGACTGGGCACAAAGCCCCCTCCAGAACCAGTGGAAGAAGGCATCCACTTGTGAGACTGCAGCTTTGCACTCCCAAGGACCAAGCAGTGGGCAACTCACCCCTTGAGTGACTTGAGAGACTGTGGCTTTGCACTCCCCAGGACCATGCAGTGGGCAAACCACCCACTTGAGAGACTTGAGAGACTGTGGCTTTGCACTCCCCAGGACATCGTTGTGGGCATGTTGCCCCCTCCAGGAGCAGTGGCGTAGTATCATCTTCCGGCTAAGGTGCCCCCCCTCCCCTTCCCCCTGAGGTGCCTGTGTTTTTTCAACCTGATGCCCCTGCAGTGTTCTCTCCGTCTTGATGCAGGAGTCAAGTGTGGGCTTCGCCCATGATTTTGTGGGCCACTGGTCTACGGACATTGACAATGGACAGTGTATGGCCTTCTGTACATCTTTGTAAATACGGTTGTTTACATTTGTTAACTTTCTATGCATTTTCAAAACATCACAGATTTAACTCTATTCTTTATGTTATGGTGTTCTTCCGGTGGTGTTACGGGGGTGTAAATGTAATGTTGATCATGTGTTTGTGTGTTTTGGGTTGTGGGTGAGGATGTGGGTGGGGATGTTGCGTTTTGCGTGTGTGTGTCACTCTCTTTTTCCTCCCCGTCCCCTGTGTGCTAGGTGCAGTACTCACTGTGGTCGTTGCCGCCACCTTCTTTGAAATTCCTGGTGTATTAGCAGATACACCAGCATGAGGAGGACCTGCAGTTCGGGCGCCATGGCGTCCTGCTTCTTTGTTGAATGTCGAAAGGTGAGTGCTTCCCCTTCAGTGTACTGTTTCCGCCGTGCTTTTGATGTCGTTGGTACCGCCCTGGAAAAGCTGGTGGATTGGCGCCTTGCAATATGGTGGGCAGGACATTGTCTTCCGCATGTCTGTTGGTGGTGACCGCAATGGTGTTTGTTGCTACCGCCCTGGCGGTCAGTGTGTTAAAGTGGCTGTCTACTGTATGTTGGCGGTTTCCGTCGTGATCCCATTTTTTTTTCCACCGGCCTGTTGGCGGTATTATCGCTGCTTTATCACCGACTGCCAGGGTTGTAATGAGGGACTTACGGCCAGATGCATGAAACACCTTGCGACTCGCAAACGGCAAAATTTGCCATTTGCGACTCGCAAATGCGTGTTTCCCATGCAGAAATGCATTTTGCAAGTCGGGACCGACTCGCAAAATGCATTTCCAAATCGCAAATAGGAAGGGGTGTTCCCTTCCTATTTGCGAGTCGCAGTGGAATGCAATTCCATTTGCGACCGCATGGAGTCGCAGTTACCATCCACTTGAAGTGGATGGTAACCCACTCGCAAACGGGAAGGGGTCCCCATGGGACCCCTTCCCCTTTGTGAATGGACCCAAAACTATTTTTTCAGGGCAGGTAGTGGTTCAAGGGACCACTACCTGCCCTGAAAAAATACCAAAACGAAAGTTTTTTTTTTTTTTTTTAAGTGTCGCTCGTTTTTCTTTAAGGAAAACGGGCTACACTTAAAAAAAAAAACTGCTTTATTTAAAAGCAGTCATGAACATGGAGGTCTGCTGACTACAGCAGGCCTCCATGTTTGCGAGTGCCCATAGTCGCTATGGGGCCGCAATTTGCGACCCACCTCATTAATATTAATGAGGTGGGTCTTTGCGACCCCATAGCTACTCGCAGACGGTGTCTGAGACACCGTTCTGCATACCAATTTGCGAGTTGCAAATTGCGAGTCGGAAGGACTCGCAATTTGCAAGTCGCAAATTGGATTTTTGCTACATCTGGCCCTTAGTATTGTTAACAAAAAAGGAATAAACTCACTAAACTTATACCTAAAGGTGTGATTATTCATGGCTGAAAAGTCATGGAGTGTGAAAATTACTGACGCCATTAATTGTTGAATTTATTAATGGTTATCGACTATTGTGTATTGATTTCTGATTCTGTATTGAAACTATGGTGAGAACATTCTATACGAATCAAAAGGTTCATTGACCTATACGCATCCCCTTGTAAGTTTACTTATGAAGGACCGGTGTGTCAACACAGGTATGGGGGTGATAAGTGATAAATATTGACTCACCAGTGCCCAGTCCTCCGGCTACTCCGGTGAGTCCCTCAGGATGCAGTAATGCCAAGACTTGCTCCTTCCATGCTGTGAGCTGTGGCGGAGGAGGTGGGGGTCCACCGCCACACCTCTGTATGCCATGGAAAGAACCTTCCCCCATAGATCGTTCCACCTCTTCCTGATGTTATCCCTTGTTCTTGGGTGCTGTCCCACGACGTTCACCCTGTCCACGATTTTCAGCCACAGTTCCATCTTCCTTGCAATGGATATCTTCTGTACCTGTGCTCCAAACAGCCCTGGCTATTTCCTCGACCATGACTCGCAACCCCTCATCAGTGAAACAGGGGTGCCTTATTGGGGACATGAGTGTTGTGTGGTGTGTGTTGGTGAGAGTGTGTTGAGTAATGTGGTGGGGTAGGTGAGGGTGTATGGGTGTATGTTGTGTGTGTTTCTAGTTGTCTCTGTGCTGTTCGTGTCGATCTTCTGGCAGTAATTGTTGTTCGTAAAGGGTTGTGGGTAATGTGGATGTGTGTTTTATGGTTCTGTGGGTGGGTGGGTGTGGTGTTTGCATGAGTGTCAGGTGTGCGTTTTTGGTATTGGCCAATGTAGTGTTGTTTTGTATTTGGGTGTCCATTCTGAGTGTGGCAGTATGTACCGCCAATGGTATACTGCCATTGAATGTCCGATGTGATGATTCGTGGGTCATGATGTGGGGGGCTTTGTTTTAGTAGCGTAACAGTATGGGTGTTGGTACCGACTGTTTAACACTGACCTTTGGGCTGGCAGATTTGTGTATGTGGCTGTATTCTACAGTTTGGTGTATGTGTGTCATAATATGAGGAACGGATATTCGCTACCATGGAGGTATGTTGGCAGCCATCACCGTGGCGGTAAGTGAGATTTATCACCAATATTGTAATGAGGGCCATAATATTGAACAGGAACTGATATCGAAGGAAATGGAACTTTGTTATCTTGGAGTTAAATCCTCAGATAATATTATATTGAGTGATTGTCATATTGGAAAGGGCATGATATAAGTCTTAATCCTGGGACTTATAGTGTTCTCTTGTGAAGTGAAGAAGAAGCCCAAGTTTGACGACTTTCACACAGTGATGTATTCCATGATCCAACTGCTGAAATTCACATCCTATATTCCAAACTGCTCACAGAACACTCCTCCGAGGCCTTAAGGTTGGAGACTCCATGGTGTTCCTTTCAGTATGGGTGCTCAGCTATGTACTCTGTGTAGCATTTCAGAATGCACCACTTGGCTACACAATGAGTGTTTCTTCTTCTTCTGCCTGTTCTGCCCCTCAGATCACTTCTTACTTCATTCTAGCACAAATGTAACAATATGCCACCTTCCAGAGGTTTTAGGCATATTGGAGTGCCATTGAAAGAAATTATTAATCTGCAAAAGAGCGTGAAAAGAATAAATATCTTTCCCTGAAATCTTGCTAACAGTACAGACTTTCCATGGGATCAAGAATTGAAGTTGATGTTGACACATTTTAGAATCATAAACGTAGTGAATCTCAAAGTCTGGGCCACAATTGGAGGAGTTGCAGGCGGAATCAAATTATATGTATCAGAAACATGTGTCTTCAGTTCAGATGACTGAAACACAGGGTTCGTATATGCAACTTTAGGCGAAAGACCACAGGATTAATCAGATGAGTTGTCAAAAAAATAACCAAAACCCTTGCTGTTAAAACATGATTAGTAATGTATGAGGCAAAAAAATGGGATGAAAACCAAAGTTTCTTTTCATGAGCTAAGGCAGTAGAATTTGATCCTGAATTGTTAGCATATTCTATTATCATATCATGGTCATTGAATGTTGAAGATGTTAAGAAATAAGCATTCCATGCTTCAGTATCTGGTCCAAATAATCACCATGTGCAGGAACCAAAAAATTAACATAAGGAGGATATAGAAAACTAATCTTGGATCAAATACTTGCATATAAAAAACGGTGAAACCCTAATAGTACTCCATGTTGCATTGTTGTTTGGGAATTCTGCGACTGCAAGACAGTGGCCCAATTGTCTTTGGTAGTATTACTCTGGCACTGGAGTTACTGCTTCCGGCTTTGATTCATTTGCTCTGATTTACCGCTTGATAAACAGAAAAAAGAGCTTGTTCAACACCCAATGCTTTACACAATGTTCTCTAGAAATGTGAAAGCTACTGAATACGTCTATCATATATGATTGAAGGGGAATTCCATGGAGTCAGGAAATATGACTTAAAACATTAGAATCTCTTCAGGTGATGGTAATGTGGGTAGAAGAGAAAATAGGATGTTATAAAAGGACTCTTTGGTTGGCAGTCAGGTTACCCCCTGTCCAAGCCAGGACCCTCACTCTAGTCTGCGTAAGTCACACACAATCCAAATTATCCTGTGCCCACCGTGTGGTAGCTTGGCACTGAGCAGTCAGACTTAACTTAGAAGGCAATGTGTAAAGTATTAGTGCAATAAATCATACACTACCACCATTTAGCACCACAAAAATACACCACACATTGTTTAGAAAAATATATCAAATTTATCTGGATAAATGCAAGTCAAAACGATCAAAGATGCAATAAGTAAATGTAGAGCTACGACTGAAAAGTGATATAAAGTGTCTTAAGTCTTTTTAAAGCAAACACAGTCTCTTTCAAGCACAAAGTACCTGGTTTGCATGAAAAATGTCCACAAAGGGCCGCAGAGGAGAAGCGTGGAAACTAAAGGGTGTGCGTTGATTTCTCGGGCCGCACACAGTGATGAGTCATTTAGTTTCCACGCAGGGATGGCTACTGCACATACCCATACACCCCCCTAAACCATCATCACACAATGTCCTTCACAGGAATGTAAGCACTGGGGTACAGGGTCACCCACACATTGCACACCATGGCACATACAGATGTAATAATCATGCCTTTACACCCCTGCAGGACCCCTACCCAACGTCACCGGACAGGAGGGTCCAGACGTGTCCACTCGACCCACAGTGATGACAGCAGCTCTGTCCAACTGGATCTAGATGACCAGCCCGGCCCATCTGGGACCTCGGGACAGTCGGTTCCACTCACACTGGCACAGGCCACTACAGAGCCTGCCCCCTCTGGAAACACCAGCACAGCACCCACCCAGCGGGCCCATACCTCTGGCCCCAGGACACATCAAGCAGCAGTGTGTCCACCACTACAGGGAAGCCAGGATAACCCACCACCCCAACAACACCAGGGACCTGGGGTCAGTGGTAGTGGGCACACGGTTCAGGGGACAGAGGCCCAGGAACACAGGGGAACTGGGAGGGCTGCTGTGCGACAGGGGGAGGACAGGACCAGGGAACCCACTCTCCACGAGGCCCTCTCCAACATCATGGGAGCCTACCACCATTCCCAGAAAACGATGGTAACGGTACTGGCCAAGTTCCAGGAGACACAGCGCCTGCAGGAGGAACAGTATTTGGGCTTCAGGGAGGAACTCAGATCCATCAGTTCCACCCTGGGCACCATTGTAGGGGTGCTGAAGGAACTCCTCAACACCAGGAGGGACACTGTGGCACAACAAGGGGCCCCTGACAATAGCCTGGATGATGAACTGCCCACCACCTCCGCCGGCGCTAGTGGATAGGAGGCACCGCCACAGGACCACAACACCAGCACCCCACCCCCTGCAGATGGAGAACCACCCCGTAAGCGGTCCCTGAGATCCAGGACAAAGACAGAGAACAATGCCAAGACCCCTGCCAAGAAATGAGACCACCCTGATTGTCATCCTTTTGTCCCACCTTGTCACCCTGTCCATCCTTAAACTGCCCCAGTTCCACTTCCTATGCCCCTTTGGACAATGAGCCTGTAAGACTAATAGACTAGACTCTGCCATGGGCATTCCTCCACATCACCCCTCATCATTTTACAACCCCCTCCAATATTGAGCACTTAAATAAACACCCTTAAAGCACAAAAAAATCAGGAGTCTGTCTGTGATTTTGAAATAGTGTATTAGCAATTACAGTGGCAAAATGCTCCTTCAAAGCAGATGTCACACTGTGGGACCCACATCTGTGAAATCGTAAGGGAAAGTGACAACTCAGTGACCATACACTGGGTGAAAATGACAGACAGTTGAGAGGTAGTGGATTAAAATCAGATGTAGCAGGCAGTGTTGTCTTCTTACCTGTGTCTCATTGGAAGTATTGCAGGATCATCGTGTTCCTGTTGTCGATGTCCTCTTCTTCTGCTTCCTCGTCTTCACTGTCTACAGGCTCCACAGCTACCACAACACCTCCATCTGGACCATCCTCTTGCAGAAAAGGCACCTGCCGTCGCAAAGCCAAGTTGTGAAGCATACAGCAGGCCATGATGATCTGGCACACCTTGTTTGTTGAGTAGAATAGGGAACCACCTGCCATATGGAGGCACCGGAACCTGGCCTTCAGGAGGCCGAAGGTCTGCTCTATAATCCTCCTAGTTCGCCCATGGGCCTCATTGTAGCGTTTTTCTTCCCTTGTCCTGGGATTCCTCACTGGGGTCAGTAGCCATGACAGGTTGGGGTAACCAGAGTCACCTGCAAATGGCAAGGGACAACTGTTAGACACACACTGACTCATAGGGACATCCACAGACTCAGACAACTATTCCCACTGATTTGGGTCCAGGTGCTCACCTAATAGACACCCGGTGCCTCTGGAGTTGCCCTATCACATAAGGGATGCTGCTATTCCGCAGGATGTAGGCGTCATGCACTGAGCCAGGGAATTTTGCATTAACATGGGAGATGTACTGGTCTGCCAAACACACCATCTGTACATTCATCGAATGGTAACTCTTCCGGTTTCTGTACACCTGTTCACTCCTGCGGGGAGGGTACCAAGGCCACATGTGTCCCATCAATGGCACCTATGATGTTGGGGATATGTCCCAGGGCATAGAAGTCACCTTTCACTGTAGGCAAATCCTCCACCTGAGGGAAAACGATGTAGCTCCGCATGTGTTTCAGCAGGGCAGACAACACTCTGGACAACACGTTGGAAAACATAGGCTGGGACATCCCTGATGCTATGGCCACTGTTGTTTAAAATGACCCACTTGCTAGGAAATGGAGTACTGACAGCACCTGCACTTGAGGGGGTATTCCTGTGGGATGGCGGATAGCTGACATCAGGTCTGGCTCCAACTGGGCACACAGTTCCTGGATTGTGGCACGCTCAAGCCTGTAGGTGATGATCACATGTCTTTCCTCCATTGTCGATAGGTCCACCAGCAGTCTGTACACCGGAGGATGCCGCCATCTCCTCACATGCCCCAGCGGACGGTGCCTATGGAGGTGAACAGCGAGCAGAGAGTCAACCAGCTCTGAGGTACTTAAACACAGCTTACTCTGAAAATATGCATAAATCAAAATTTGCCTGTATGAGTGGTTAGGCAAGGCCTAGGTATGTGTGGCCCAGTCAAAAATAATGCCATGTGGGCCCCTGAAATGGCGGTTGCTTGACCTGTAAAGTGGGACAGGCGGATATGAGGTAACTGTGCTGGCGTTGTACACCGTCGCGGTAGGCGGTCGAAGAATGCGGCACAATTCTGCATTGGTTAACATTGGACCATATGGGTCCCATGAGCCAATGACGATGTACGCCGGCGGTGACGGTACGCACCGCCACAGACGTGACCGCCATTTTCTATCTGTTCAATCACTCTATACCTGATCTTCAACAGGAGAGGACCTACACTGCAAGTGCTGCTGTGACCTCAGTCTGGAAGAGACAATAGCTCGTGTGTCTGGGGAAAGGGCCCCTGCCTTCAGCACAGAGGAGCTGGAGAAACTCGTGGATGGGGTCCTCTCCCAGTACACGCTACTCTACGGTCCTCCAGACAAACAGGTAAGTACACTGTGAGCATGCTGTATGGGCAATGCCTGTGTGGAGTGGGGTGGATGAAAGATGGGGGGGGGTGAGAATGAGGCATGCATGAAATGACAGTGAGTGCATATGCGTCATGGCAAGGGTAGGGATGCGGGCCAATGACTGTGACGGTGCAGATGGTAATTACTTCTCTTTTGCCCTGTACAATTCCTGTAGGTCAGCACCCACCCGAAGAAGGACATCTGGCGTGCCATCGCCAAGGAAGTCCGGACCCTGGGGGTCTACCACAGACGGAGCACCCACTGCCGGAAAAGATGGGAGGACATTCGCTGCTGGAGCAAGAAGACGGCGGAGGCCCAGCTGGGGATGGCCTCCCAACGTGGGAGGGGTGCCCATCGCACCATGACCCCCCTGATGTTCAGGATCCTGGCAGTGGCGTATCCGAAGTTGGATGGGCGCTTGAGGGCATCACAGCAGCCACAAGGGGGTGAGTACACTCTCATTCTGATGATTCAGCGCGCATTTTAGGTTTCTGGGTGGGGGAGGTGGGCTGTGGGTTCCCCTAGGACAGGGCAAGTTTGCTAGTTAAGTTCCCTACTGCAGGTAGGCCCTGTGGCACCCCACCCCACCCCACCTGTGTACAGTGCCAACTGCACCTAGTCAGGCTCCTGTGACATCCATGTGTGCAGAAATCGGCCATAGCCTTGTAAACCATGTCCCGGGGATTGAATACTGGACCGCAAGCGCACGGCGTAGTGCAGGGGGCTTCTGTGTCTGTTGTGTCCGCCAACGGTAGTGGTATTGCATGCACTGAACACGTCTTTCTTCTGTCTCCCCCCCCCTTTTTGTGGTCTCACTGTACTTGTGTGCATTAGCATCATCAGGCAGAGGACCAGTGGCACCGGAGCAGGAGGGAGCTGCATCCCACATGGCGTGGAGGGCGACACTACGGACTCCGAATTCCCCAGTGGGATGGAGGGCGAGGGGAGCTCCACGGCGGGGACAGGAGCTGACACCAGCGAGACGGACTCCTCCTCTGATGGGAGCTCCCTTGCGGTGGCTGCCCCATTTGTGCCTCCCGCATCTACAGGTACAGCTGCCACCCCCCTACCAGCACCGCCCTCCCAACAGCCCCTCAGCCTTTGCTGCGTGCCTGCCCACCCAGTAGGGTGGGCATTACCTTTGCCCCAGACACCTCAGGCCCTGCCCCTGTCACCCCTGCTGCCCTCAGTGAGGAGGCCATTGACTTCCTCAGGTCCCTCACTGTTGGGCAGTCTACCATTTTGAATGCCACCCAGGGTGTAGAGAGGCAGTTGCAACAAACCAATGCATTAGTGGAGGGCATTAACTTTGGCCAGGCAGCCCTTCAGCGAGCTTTTCAGAGCCTGGCCTCAGCACTGATGGCAGCCATTGTCCCTGTGTCTAGCCTCCCCCCTCCAACTTCCTCCACCCAGACCCACACCCCTGTACCTCAGCCTATCCCGAGCACACCATCAGACCAGCATGCACACACCTCAACATACAAGGGAAGCTTTGGCAAACATAAGCACCACTCTTCCCACAGGCACTCACGCAAGCATCACACACATGCAGACACACCAACATCCACTGCCTCCACTGTGTCCCCCTCCTCCTCCTCTCCCTCCTCCCTCCCTGTCTCTTCTCCACTCACACCTGCATGCACTACATCCTCAGCCACTACGTCCATCACCAGCACACCCACCACCACACCCTGCTCACGTGCACTCACCACCCCACTTCCATTCACACATCCCCTGTGTCCTCTCCCAGTGTGTCTGTGAGGCCACCTCCCAAGGTACACAAACGCAGCTGCACACCCACCCAACACCCATCCACCTCACAACAGCCTCCAGCCCTTGCACCTTCAACCAAAGTCACCAAATGTACACCGACTACAACCACTACATCTTCCTCCACTCCCAAACCCCCTCCAGCTACCCGTCCCAGTGTTCCTAAGAAACTTTTCCTGGCCAGCCTTGACCTCTTTCCCTCACTTCCCCTAACCCATCAGTCTCCTAGGGCCCGACTCTCCAGGTCCCAACCTAGCAGCTCAACCACAACATCAGCTGGACCAGTGGTGCCAGTAGTCACCAGAATATGGAGTGCACCAGGCAGCGGGGCAGGCAGTGTGCAAGGAGCCAGAGCACGGACAGTCCCCCACCTGTCAAGCATAAAAAGTTGGACAGTGCCCGGCGGGAGAGGGGAAAGAAACCAGCCACCAAACCCGCTCCCAGGGGTCCAGTTGGGAGTGTGGAGACAGCTGCGACACCATCCAAGGGGGGAAAGGGGCACAGTAAAAGCGGCAAGTCTGGGAAGATCAGCACGGCGGACAAGCCCCGCTGCCCAGGAAGCGACCGCCAGCAGCAGCCCCGCTGCCACAGACAGGACCGCCAGCAGCCCACTGCCCAGGAAGCGACCGCCAGAAGCAGCCCGCTGCCACAGACAGGACTGCCAGCAGCCCCGCTGCCCAGGAAGCGACCGCCAGCAGCAGCCCCGCTGCCACAGACATGACCGCCAGCAGCAACACTGCCCAGGAAGCGACCGCCAGCAGCAGCCCCGCTGCCACAGACAGGACCGCCAGCAGCTGAACCGCTGCCCAGCACACCGCTGCCAGCAGCCCCACAGGGCAGAACAAGACCGCCAGCAGCTGAACCGCTGCCAGGACACCGCCGCTAGCAGCCCTGCAGAGCAGAACAAGACCGCCAGCAGCTGAACTGCTGCCCAGGACACCGCCGCCACAAGCAGTGCTGCCAAGGACACCGCCACAAGCACTGCTGCCCAGGACACCACTGCCAGCAGCCCCACAGGCCAGTCAGCGCAAAGGATTCCGACGCTACTGAGTCCGCCATGGGCAGGATGAAGCACTCTGGACACAAGGCCCCCTCCAGAACCAGTGGAGAGATACATCCACTAACTCTGTCCTTGGCAGGATGAATCACTCTGGGCACAAGGCCCCCTCCAGAACCAGTGGAGAGATACATCCACTACCTCTGTCCTTGGCAGGATGAAGCACTCTGGGCACAAGGCCCCCTCCAGAACCAGTGATGACTGTTATCCACTTGAGAGACTGTGGCTTTGCACTCCCCAGGATTGAACAGTGGGCAAACCACCCACTGTAGAGACTTGTGCGACTGTGGCTTTGCACTCCCCAGGATAAAGCAGTGGGCAACCCACCCACTGTAGAGACTTGAGAGACTGTGGCTTTGCACTCCCCAGGATACATCAATGGGCATGGAGCCCCCTCGTGGATCTGGCGTCGTGCACTCAACCGGCTGAGGTGCCCCCCCTTCCCTTCCCCCTGAGGTGCCTGTTTTATTTCTATCTGATGCCCCTGCAGTGTTCTCTCTGTTTTGATCGGGTATTGAGTGTGGGCCTCGCCCATGCCTTTTGGGCCCAGTGATCCATGGACTATGATGGTGGAATCCCTTGGACTTGTGTTCTTGGTGTATATAATTGTATATCGTATAAATGTATATATTTGTATATATTTTAGATTCATGTCTTTGAATGTATCCAATTATTCAACTCATTTCCTTTTGTCCTTGCATTCTTCCAGGGGAGGGGGTTGGGGGGTGTAACTGTGATGTATCAACATGTACTTGTGTGTGTGTTGTAGTGGGTGAGGGTGGGGGTTTAGCGTGTTGCATGTGTGTCTCACTGTTTTTTCCATCCCCCCTCCCCTGTGTCGTAGGTGCAGTACTCACTGTTGTCTTCGCCGCCGGCGTTCGTGCTCCTGGTAGAGGAGCAGGAAGATAAAGGCTAGGAGCAGGAAGATAAAGGCTGGCAGAATTTGGCGCTCCAGTTCCATGGCGTCCTGGTTCCTCGTGGGGTGTGTAGAGGTGAGCGTTTTCCCTTCGAAGTCCTGTTTCTGCCATGTTTTTGTTTGCGGTGAATCCACCCCGGAAAAGGCGGCGGATTGGTGGGTTGTAATTCTGTGGGCAGTACATTGTCCTCCGCCTGTCTGTTGGCGGTTACCGCCCCGGTGTTTGTTTGTACCGCCGTGGCGGTCTGAGTATTAAAGTGGCTGTCTATGTTGGCGGTTTCCACCACGGTTGTAATTCAATTTTTTTTTACCGCCGGCCTGTTTTTACCGCCGCTTTAACACAGACCGCCAGGGTTGTAATGACTATCACTATGTTTGAATTCTTTCATAGGAACAAGGCTAGCTTGGTGTCAGAACCACTTTCAGAGGGCTGTGGGGCAAGCAGGAATTACGGCCCCAGAAGTGGGCACTGATGCTTTTTACTTCTGATGTCCCAGGGCTCGGCCTACTATGAATTCTGAGCAAATGGGCCAAGTATCGCTTCAGCACTTGACTCTCAGGTTAATGTGGTCCAAGAAGTCCAAGGCTCATTCGAGGTGTGGGAGTTGGATACAGGGGGTGGACACAATAAAACTACACACAATAGAGTCAATAAATTATTGTCCAGCCAAATACTTACTTTCATGACAAAATAAGTATTTTTTTACTGCTATCAACACTTAAGGGGAATAGGACATTGACAAACAGCTACACAGTGCCCCAGAGGTCAGGGCTCTAGTTTTTCATAGACAGGTCCCTGTCCCCTTCTAGTTCCTTGCTCTATTGTTAGTGGTTATAGTGCATTCATTTTAGGCAACACCCAGCTTAAGAAGACACACTAGGAGTCAAATTCTGAAGCATCTACTCCGACTCTCTTATGAAGTCAAAAGTGTTCCAGTGCTGAAGCACTATCTAAGAAGCAAGTTCCCCTGGGGCGACTTGGATCCAAATTCAGTCTGATTTGGTTTTCCAGTCTGGCATTGAAAACAGTTAGGAGTTTTATCAAGTTGTTGTGAGCATATCACCTAAAATCAAATGGTTGTTTATTGGGTTTAGTCTAAAACACACGAAAAGTGATGGGAGCAATGCTTGCATTAAGTCTAACCACTGGCGGTCAGTCAGCCAATCATTATTTTGCCAACCATGCCACCTTAGTTTGGGCCTAGGCACCTGAAAATCATTCTTGACCTTGCTCCAGTAGTCCAGCCTGGACTGCCAGGCAAAACAAGTCTTGAGTTGCTAGTGTTTGGGTTTGGAGATGACATTGCCTGGCAGTTTGTCTCTGAACCTGGAAAGAGATTAGGGGCTTTTGTTATTAATCCATATCTGGCCAGCATTCATAAATGTGTTGAAAACAAATAAGTGACACACATCTCAATTGTATGAATATTTATTAATGTCAACAATGTCTTTCAAAAGCAAATTACTTCTCCTTCCACTGTTTATCTAAAATACTTTAAATACACCATACCTAATACCTGTTAAGAGAAGTGGTATGGTATACACATCACTTATTTATTGAAAAATTAATTATTGGGTGATTATTCTCTTGTGAAGGAGTAGGCATTTAAAAATAATCCCATCACCCAAGGGAGACCTCCGCATTCAAATTTAACCATGTAATTGTGAGTGATTTTTCCAGCATAGTCCAATTAACAAGAACACTGATTTAGGGATAATAATATGTGTAGTTAGGTCCAGGGGCCTCCAATCATTCTAGGTGTGTATGTGGTCAGGTTACCCCTTAGATCAGCAGCCCTCATAGCACAGGATGCACACTTCCATGAACACTGTCAGAGCTTGTATACAACAACACCCCATCTTCCCTCTCACACAAAACAGGCCAAGAATAAAAAGGTCTGGATAGCTCTTGTGTAGTGTAGAGAAGCCTTTTATATTTAAGACTGTTTTCCTACATTTTGCCATTGCACTTTCAGTGATGGTTGAGAAATCTCTGTTTCACCCAACCCAAATTTAACTAATTAAACTACACCTCTGGATATCGCATGATTACTACATCATGTTCGAATGTGTCTCTTATGTAAGCTTCATTACACAGTACAGCAATCTGACGTTATTGCAAAAACAACTTTAAATGACACCTGTGAGGCATCTTGTGAGAAGGTAAGAGGTATTAGATTAGGCATATAGAAACACAAAGGGGTGAAATACTTGTTTCGACAACAACAGAAGTTGATGAGGAAATGCTTTTGCAAAAATAGGAGCACTCACAGCCCAGTGAAAAAATAAATAGAGACTGACAGTAGAAGGAAAATAATCAGCTTTGTGGAATGGAGATGGAAGTGACAGGATAAATGAAAGTGACTAATCATTGTGAGAACAACAATAAAAGTAAAGGCGCTCACTAGGGCTACAGTGAACAAAAGTCAGAAAAGGGTGCTTCTGCATAGAGGTAATGGATGATTTGTTATCACACACAGTGGATGCATACAAGTTAAATATGTATACTGGTGAGTTTATCTAGTTATTGAAGCTCATACACAGGGACATGCGTTGTACAGAGAGGTTGAATGAAGGTGACATGGATTGGTGTGGATAACCAGGATTCCCATGTGAACAGAAAAATGTGACAAATACATTTTTATATGAGTGAACATTATCAGCTAGACACTTCCAAGGAAAAGAATAGTCTTATCTTGGGAAGCATATATTTACTTACAGATACTTGAATGTTATCAAACATCATGCATTGGTTCTGGTTTTAGAAGTTTCTCATGAGCGGAAGTAATGATAGTAAAAGTTCCAGACAAGGGGTCTGGCCCTGATAATAAACCCATTGATTTATGTTAAAATGATCTCTCAATACAGTTTCGGACTATGGGGTGAATTCAATTCAGGTTAAAAAGGTTCCTTGGTAATTATAATCACAATTTAGTAAACAGACCAAAAAAGTATGCTAAGAAAACTATCATCCAATTTTTCTGCTAACCTCAACTTTCAAACTCTTTGAAAGATTCTGGTAAAACTGAGGAGTATTTGGAAGAAGATCACTTATTGGGTATTTGATAAGATGGATTCAAGTCAAGCCAGTTCGTGATGTCTGTGTCTGTGGTGGAAAATCCTTCATACCTGAGCTGGCAGAAACAGAAGATAAAAGGCAGAAACTCACATTTACTCACCTGCATACATCCCCTACAACCATGGAACCACTCATACATGTCCTGCCGCTGCTGCTTGATGACGTCCAAAATCCATACCATCATGGACCCAACCAACAGCAAGTCCTCATCTCACCCCTATCCAGTTAACAAATGTACAGACAGGTACAGTATCAGGTTCATGGGGGACCAGTGCTAAACCTATATAATGGGTCCCTGTCCAGAACAGCTAATAATGTTTGATCAGAATTCTCCTCTCTAACTCCCTCTTTAGCCAGGTCACTGACGCTGCACAGGGACACACTTTTACATGTTAAATGTGTCCCCCAAAAATTGACAGAGATAGTGATGTGTGTCTATAATGTAGTAACATAACAGCTGGACCTTTCTAACATCACAGCAAATAATCACTCTGACACCATCCAATTCCTCACAGGCTAGGTCCAGTATTGATAGTTGAGAAACTTAAGTAAGGATGTTACATGAAACTGAAACATGCCTTCTATGCTAAATTACTGCAATATGCAATAGACTCTCACACATCAGTCACATCAAACAATCCCATTTGTAAAATGCTATCCTCAGCAATCAATCTAAGACGTAATGCAAGTTCATTATGGAAACACCCTCTGCAGGACACAGTTGTCTCATTTAGGGGCCACCTGAAAGACTGGGTCCCTGGGCAACAGTCCACTTTGTACATGCCCCAAAATGTGTCTGTGAACAGACCCCCTGTAATAAAGTATATCATGGACAACCGATAGCATCACAAAGTGCCATGCATATGTGTGAAATGTGTAAGTGCAAGATATTAAAACAAACACATCAGTTACTGCATTCTTCACAGACAGCTAAAGTAGGTGTAAGCTACACACATAACAATGGACACATCACAAAAAGAAGACCAAAAGCCATGACAACCAAGCACCCTTTAGGTGTGGATAAATACAATTATAACTAGCACACAGTCAACACATATTCAACATACATCATGAGGAGGAGTGCCAGCTGTTACAAATGGGGTCTCTTGTTGGCAGAGGTATACACCCTTATCCAAGTAGGGACCACAATCCTAGTCAGGGTAAGTCACACACAATCCAAATTATCCTGTGCCCACCTTCTGATAGCTTGACACTGAGCAGTCAGGCTTAACTTAAAAGGCAATGTGTAAAGTATCTGTGCAATAAATCATGCTATAACACAGTAAAAACGCCACAAAAATACACCACACAGGTTTAGAAAAATATGATATTTATCTGAGTAATTTAAGGTCAAAATGATCAAGATTTGAAAAGCACGAGTTGAAACATCACTTTTGCAATGATAAGAAGAATCATAAGTCTTTAGAAATCAACAAATGTTTCCTGTGGGTACAAAGCACATGGTGTGCGTCAAAATGACACGCACGAAGATCGCAGAAGAGGAGATGCGTGGGAAAAGGAAGGTGTGTGTCAGATTTTCCGCTGCAGCACAGATGATGCGTTGATTCTTCCCACGCTGCAAGGGCTTTCTGTCAATTTCCGGTGTGCAGTCTTGGATCCTCACTGCGGTGTGGGGTCTTTTGATGCCCATGGACGATACATGTAGATCCTGGACCCGCAAGATAAAGTCACAGGTGCTGCATCCATCCGGTATGGCGATGCCTCAGAGTTTCTGTCGCACGGCAGGCGCTGCATCGATTCCTCACACAGGAAGTTGGGCTCTGTCGTTCCAGCTTAGCGATGCTTTGATCCGGTGTGGCTGTGTGTTAAAGTTTCCGGTCGCAACTCAGGTGCTGCATCGATATCCACTCGGGGAGCCGGGCTGTGTCATTCCGGTTTGGTGATGCAGTGATTCCTTCACCGCTGGACAGGCTGTGCACCGTTTCCAGCAGGCTGTGCGTTGATTTTTAACACACAAGGAGTTTCCTTGAAGAGAAGAAGTCTTTTTGGCCCTGAGACTTCAGGAACAGGAGGCAAGCTCAATCCAAGCCCTTGGAGAGCACTTCTCAGCAGAGTCAGAGGCCAGCAAGGCAGCAGGGCAACTGCAAGGCAGCAGTCCTTCACAACAAAGCAGTCCAGGTGAGTCCTTTGGGCAGCCAGGCAGCTCCTCATGACAGGTTGCAGGATCTGGCACAGAGTGTTTGTCATAAGAAGTGGCTGAGTTGGTGGGGTCAGGGACCCAGTTCATATACCCAAAAGTACCTTTGAAGTGGGGGAAGACTTGAAAGAGTGGTTTTGAAGTGCACAAGGTCCCCTTTCAGTACAGGTCTGTCTGCCAGGGTCCCAGTAGGAGGTTTGGCAGTCCATTATGTGAGGGCTGGCCTCTAACCTTTGAAATGCGTCAGGTCCTCCACCCTTCCAGCCCAGGAAGACTCGTTCAGTATGCAGATGAGTGCAGGTGTGACTGGGTATCCGGTGTTTGTGGTTGTCTGGGTGAGCTGTCAACCAGCCCAACCCAAATGGATTTTTTTATGTGCAGAGAAATGCTCACTTTCTAAAAGTGGAATTTCTAAAATACTAATATAAAATACAACCTCACCAATAAGCAAGATTTTGTATTACCATTCTGGCCATACTAAACATGATCTGTTTACCCCTTTGTGATCATAATCTACCACTCAAACAGTATATGAGGGTAGCCCTAATAGCCTATGAAAGGAGCAGGTGTCACAGTAGTGGAAAACAAATTTAGGAGTTTTCCACTACCAGTACATAGCATAAAAACATACAGGCATATGTCCTGCCTTTTACCTACACAGCACCCTGCTCTAAGGGTTACTTTGGGCCTACCTTAGGGGTGATTTATAAGTAGAAGAAGGGGAGTTTAAGGCTTGACAAGTACTTTTAAATGCCAAGTTGAAGTGGCAGTGAAACTACACACACTTGCCTTGCAATGGCAGGCCTGAGACCTGGCTAAGGGGCTACTTATGTGGGTGGCACAACCAGTGTTGCAGGCCTACTAGTAGGCTTCAATCTACAGTCCCTGGGCACATGTAGTGCACTTTACTAGGTACTTACAAGTAGATCAAACTTTCCAATTGGGTATGAACCAACATTACCATGTTTTCAGGGAGAGAGCATATGCACTTTAGCAATGATTAGCAGTGGTAAAGTACGCAGAGTCCTAAAACCAGCAAAAACAGTGTCAGAAAAGTGGAGGAAGGCAGGCAAAAAGTTGGGGGATGACCACCCTAAGGCTGTCAGGTCTAACACCAGCTAAATGAGGTTGACAATGTACAAGACTAGCTGAACCCTTTACCATTTGACATACCACCCAAAACCATGTCTGGCCCAATTTGGACACATCCCACATGTAAGTCCTGTACTGGTCCCAATATTAAAATATGCACATTTATCAACATTGATTGGGAAGATAGGACACTTGCAGTTCCACATCACAATGATACAAAGCACAGAAATCAGGTGGGGGAAGTGCTCAGCTCCATGATGAATGCCTGCCCAGAAACGTCTGTCACCAACACATACCACTACAATCTGTGCATGTCCATAAAAAAGTACACAATCAATATATGTGGAGTATAATGTTCCATAGTGTGTAGACACAATGGTATTGTGTCGCAATCAAACTGATGTAACACTGGTATGTTCCCAAAAGTTGCTAGGGAAAAGTAAAATAAGGACTAATGTGTTCCAGCAAAAACAGAATTTAATTTTTGAACAAGCAAAAAATGCATGTAAGGCAAAGGCCAATAGCCAGTAAAACCACAACCGTTGTGTTCACAGTGCTGTGCCTCCAAACTTGCCTCATCAGACACTGCCAGGCTAACCTCTGCACAAAGAGGCATCCATCAGGCAGGGCAGGCACCTCAAAGATTTCATATGGGTGGACATTTGGATGTGGGAGGGGTGAACTTGGTATGGAAAGTAGTGGGATAGGAAGAGGAAGGGGTGGATCCTAGTTTAGGAGGGGTAAGTCTGGGAATTAGAAGGGGTGGGCACATGTTTGGAAGGGGTACCCTTTGGAAGGGGTGGATGGGGGGATGCTAGGGGTGGTTTGGGAAGTGGGAGAGTTGGCCTTTGGTGTTGGAGGGGAAGGATCCTTTTTGGGAATAGAGGTTTGATGTTTGGGAGGGTTAAGGGCAAGGGGAAAGGAAGGATCCTCAATAGAGAACTTAGAAGTGGGTTTGGAAAGGGGTGGGCTCTTGGAGGGAGAGGGAGTGACTGGGTCTGATGTGCTTTGATCTGTTGTGGGTGCTGTTGCATGTGTGTCTGGTGAATGTGCTGTATGTGTGTGACTATTAAACGTGGTGGGTTTTGGGTGCTTGCTTGTGTATGTCTTTGTTTCTTTTGTGTGTGTGAAGTGAATGTTGTGTCAGAGGTGGTTGTTGCTTTAGAAATGGTGGCTGTGTGTGTTGTGGATGTTGATATGATGGCAACTGAGGGTGTGGTTGTGTGTGATGTGTCAATGGATATGATGGGGTGCATGTGGATGTGGGGTTGTCTGTACTGGCTGTGGATATGGTAGTGGGGGTATGCCCATATGTATGTAGTCCCATCTGTGTATAGATGTGATGGGGGATGGTGTGAGTAGGTGGAGGTGGCGCTGTCAGTGGTGGATGTGGTAGTGATGGCAGTGACAGAATCTTTAGTTTGGATGGGGGATGTCTTGTCCTTGTTTTTAAATGCATACCATTTTTTTTGTGTTTGTGTCTATGTGTAGGTGTGCTGCTTAGGTCTGTGTGTGAGTGTGAATATGTATGTGTGTGTGCTTTGGGCAGGTGGAGGAATTGGGTACTGGTATGGCAAGGGCCGGGGACAGACACTAGGTTGGGGGATGGGAGGCAGCGCAAAGAGAGGAGGTCAGAGCCTAAATAGATCTTTGCAACCCAGACATTGCACTATGAATACCTTCCAGGTAGGCCACCGTCTACTGCAGATGCCTGCCTTGTCCCTGGATGGGATCTAGAATGGCACTTTGACCCACAGAGATAGTCCTCAGGAGGTCAATAGCCTCCTCACTCTGCACAGTGAAGGGGATGGGGCTGAGGTGCCCAGCCAACTGGGTGGGGAGCAAGAGAGAGGGTGGCGATGGAGCTGATGGTGACACGCATGGGTGAACATGGTATTGATCCTGTGGGGTCTGCCACCATTCAGGAGTGTCCACTGGAGGACTTGGATGATGACAACCTTGATCATGCATCCTCCGTGGCACTTCCTGCATGCTCTGAGCCACTGGGTCCCTTGGTGTCTTGAGACTCAAATCCAGAACCACAGGAAACGCTGATGGGCAGGCCATTGTGGTATGCTATCTGTCCCTGTTAGGGTGGCCAAAAACCTGGGTGTGATGTTCGATAACACCTTGTATTTTGACACCTAGGTAAACAGAAGAGTGAGTTTGTGGTTCTGGATGGAATTTTGAAGAAAATATTGATTTTACTTCCTAAAGAGCTCATGGTGGCAGTGACCATCGCACTTATCACTCCATGTTTAGATTACTGCAAAGCATGTTTAATTAAATAAGCTCCAAATCATCCAGAATATGGCTGCCCATCTGGTCCTGAGACTTCCCAACATTGCTCAACTAGGGTAGGGATGCTTTGAGATCCCTGCATTGGCTGCCTGTAAAGAAGCAGGTTCTCTATAAAACACTTTGTTTGCTGCATAAAGCTCTCTATGCGTGGTGGTCGCAATATCTTACAAGGGCTCTGAACTGGTACACACTCATGAGGACTTTGAGATCAGCGGAACAAATTAAGTTGATGGTGCCATGATGTAGGAAAGCAAGATGGGGTGAACCTGCCTTCACGGTAGAAGCGGCAAGGTTATGGAACTCCTTTCCTGTTTATATTAGGTGTCTGAGTATGCACCTGCCTATTCGCAAGCAAGTTAAAAGGTGGTTCTTTGCTCAATAGTCTCTGCCAGGGACCTATCTTTTTTTGGTTCATTGATTTTGGTTCAGACGATTTTGTTTCCTTGAGTTTGTTTATTTTCAGCGCTTTGATGGCTTTCAGGTTTAATGCGCTCTCTACATACCAAATACAAATACAAATACACTGTGGGCAGCTGCTTCCTCAATTACCTTGACACTGTCTCACTCCTAACACAATGGAGACAAGTGGTCTGTCTAGTACAACTTTCACCCAGAACATCAAACAACATGAGGCGATCATGGCTTTACTCAGCCCTGTGTCTTATCTAAAAAGAATATTGGAATTAGACTACTCTCCGCTGGCCTTTTGGTCATAAAGACAAAAAACAAAGCATATCATCATGCACCTACTACCAGACCTACACAATCCAAAACTCTTCCTGTGCATTGGGCATGGCACGCTGTTATGCCATTAATTGTGTTTGACCAATGACTTTGTGTTTTATCACTGCACATATTAGTTGCTCAATGTTCACCAGTAGCACATTACATGTTGTATTCAGTTTAGCTGCCTATTGGCTTTAACATGACATTAGAAATTACATTCTGTATTCAGTTTAGCTGCCTATTGGCTTTAACATGGCATTAGACATTACATTTGGTATTTAGGTTAGCTGCCTATTGGCTTTAACGTGGAGTTAGACATTGCAGTTGAGACATTGCAGATGAGCTGTGTTTTTCCACATGGTTGACCAAGCTGTGTTTTTCATATTGAATTCACACCAAACCCTAGCTGATAAGAGAGCGTATATTTTGTGTTTACCTCTCTATCCAGTCTGGGAACGAGTGAGATTTGGAGACTTGGCCACTCTCCAAACTCTTGTTCGGTTCCCACACTGAGCCAGCATTTTTCCTCTAAACGGTGTCCCTGGGCAGCAGCAAGGGGACATTTTCCAGGACTTCAGTCAGGAGCGGATGTCAGCTGCCTGGCCTCCCGTTTGGGTGGAAAATCTCTTTCTCGCAGTTGAACAGGAGTCATCGACTTGCTGGCATGAGAAAGATGACAAGCAGTGATAGGCCCTACGGTGATGAATTTTGACTTTCATTCTTTGCTTTGAAGTTATGCTATTATATAATCACATGTATTTGCTGTGTACATTGCAACTAAGAAGTACTTTGATATATTTTGCTTTCATTGCTGCGACTACTTTTAAACGTGTGCTTCCAACCTACTAATCTCGTCTTTTAGGAACCTTGTGGTGAAGTAATAATAATAGATGTCTTCTTTAAACTAGAAGTGCATTCCAGAGAAGCTTTGTCAGCTCGGTCATAAGATAAGGAAAGCAAAATATTTTGGCTTTAGTCGTCAGTCTGGGAGTCGAATTGGAGATTGGAGGTGCCCGATTTAAAAGTGTCATTGTTTTTGTTTTTTAGAGAATTAAAAAAGCACGACAGACCATGTTTGAAAATGCATGTGAAGTTAAACTGCCTTATGGTGCTGTGAGAAACATGTTTTCTTGTTTATCAGGAATTTGTGAGTCTTGAGATGAGAGCTTGGATAAAGCAAAGGTGTTTTCATATTTAGAAAATGTGCTTTTTGAAAGAAATTATATCCCTTTTGTTCTTGACAGAAGGGTTTGGATACTTGTGTCTGCTTACAGAAAAATGCATGAGAGATGTAGGTAATTAGAACATGAAAATAAGAATTTACGGGAGCAAATTAGCCAGAACACATTATTTCAAGATAAAACTGAAATTTATGAAGCTGTTGCAGGAGAATCTGGCTTTTCACATTCCAGTAATGAGGAGGTTAAAAAAGGTGGGGGCCAGTGTGAGCCTCTTGAGCAGAGCGTAGATCTCCGTGTGTAGAACAGCCCACGGTTGTTGGCAGTTGAAGTGCATTCCTTAAAAGATTACACTGAGCACGAAGTTGAGAATGTTATTTTCAGACCGCTTTTGCAAAGTAAATTTAGACAAGGCATAAGTACTGTCGCAAAATGTGCAGTTTCTGGGAATTCAGTGGAATCCTGAAAATAGACAGATGTTGTCACAGGTAAAAAAAATAAGATTTTAGAGTTTTTTACCATTTGCACTAAGCAAGAGACACCGAGTTTCACAAGCTTGTTTGAATTTTGGAAACAGTATAGCCCTCATCTGAGAAAAATCTTAACACTTTAGTACCAAGTAACTAGGAAACAACATGAGTTTGAAGGGAGTGAGAAGCAGCTGCGTGCTTTTGATTTGGCAAATTAAATAATTCAACAGACTTTAGATTTGTGCGCAGTGCAAGAGGGAAATATTGATTTACATGTAAATCAGGGACCATATACCAACTTAAATATGTGGCAGAGACAGGGAAGGACAAGAGTCCTTAGGAGGTAAGTAAAATATACACACAAACCAAAATCAGGTAAGTAAACAGTTAGAAAAGTAGTGCAAACTGTAGATTACAAAAGGATGCAATAGGCCTAGGGGCAACACAAACCATATACTAAGAAAGTGGAATGTGAACCTCTTAGGGACCCCAGGCCTAGTGTAGTGTGTAGAGGGTCACTGGGAGTGTAAGAAAACACTAAGGGTGTCCAAGATACCCCACCCAAGACCCTGAGGAGTAGGAGTAAAGTGACCCTACTTCCCCAGAAACACACTAAAGTTGTGATAGGAGATTCTGCAAAGACCACAAATGACTGCAAAGCACTGAAGATGGATTCCTGGACCTGAGGACCAGTAAAGGAAGGGGACCAAGTCCAAGAGTCACAAAAGTGTCCAGGGGGGGCAGGAGCCCATTAAACCCCGGATGAAGGTGCAAAATGGCTGCCTCCGGGTGGAAGAAGATGAAGATTCTGCAACAACAGAAGGTGCCAGGAACTTCTCCTTTGCACAGATGAGGTCCCATGGAATGCTGGAGGATGCAGAGTTGTTTTCTTGCAGAAAGACCACAAACAAGCCTTGCTAGCTGCAAAGATCGCAGTTGATGAAAAAGGGTGCTGCCCGGGTCCAGGAAGGACCAGGAGGATCTCCCCTTCGAGGAGAAGACAGAGGGGGGACTCAGCAAAACAGAAAGCCCAAGCAGAAGAAGTCAGAACCTGCAGAAGTATTTGAACATGGGTTCAAGAAAACTGAGCATGGCGGTCGTCTCAACACTACAACAGAGGGTCCCACGAAGCCGGTGCTCAACTCAGCGAGTTGAGCAATGCATGATGGAGTGCTGGGGACCTGGGCTTTGCTGTGTATGAAGGATTCTTTGCAAAAGTGCACAGAATCCCTAGCAGCTGCATTTCACGCAGTACACAGGATTAATGTCTGGCTGGATCTAGAGGACCGGTGAAGCAGAAGTTTGGTGCCTGCGTTAGCAGGGGGAAGATTCCGTTGACCCACATGAGATTTCTTCTTGGCTTCCAGTGCAGGGTGAAGGCAGACAGCCCCCAGAGCATGCACCACCAGGAAACAGTCAAGAAAGCCATCAGAATTAGGCACCACAATGTTGCTGATAGTCTTCTTGCTACTTTGTTGCAGTTTTGCAGGTGTCCTGGTGCAGTCAGCGGTCAATCCTTGACAGAAGTCAAAGAGGGAGATGCAGAGGAACTCTGGTGAGCTCTTGAATTTGTCAACTAAAGAGAAGCCCACAGGAGAGACCTCAGAGGAGGATTGGCCACCCTGTCAGGTAAACACCTATCAGGAGGGGTCTCTGACGTCACCTGGTGGCCCTGGCCACTCATAGGCCTCCATTGTGCCCTCACACCTCTGGATTCAAGATGGCAGAGGTCTGGGATACACTGGAGGAGCTCTGGGCACCACCCCTGGGGTGGTGATGGACAGGGGAGTGGTCCAGTTTCGCGCCAGAGCAGGGGCTGGGGGATCCCTGAACCAGTGTAGACTGGTTTATGCTAGGAGGGCACATCTGTCCTCTTCAAAGCATTTCCAGAGACCAGGAGAAGCTACTCCTCTCAGGCCCTTAACACCTATTTCCAAAGGGAGAGGGTGTAACACCCTCTCTCAGAGGAAATCCTTTGTTATGCCTTCCTGGAACTAGGCTGCCCAGACCCCAAGAGGGCAGAAGCCTGTCTGTGGGTTGTCAGCAGCGGTAGCTGCAGTGAAAACCCCAGAAAGCTGGTTTGGCAGTTCCCTGGGTCCATGCTGGAGCCCCGGGGATGCATGGGATTGGCACCCAATACCAGATTTGGCGTGGGGGGACAATTCCATGATCTTGGATATGTTACATGGCCATAATCGGAGTTACCATTGTGAAGCTACATATAGGTATTGACCTATATGTAGTGCACAAGTGTAATGGTGTCCCCACACTCACAAAGTCCAGGGAAATTGCCCTGAACTATGTGGGCGTACCTTGGCTAGTGCCAGGGTGCCCTCACACTCAGTAACTTTGCACCTAACCTTCACTAAGTGAGGGTTGGACATATAGGTGTCTTATAAGTTACTTAAGTGCAGTGTAAAATGGCTGTGAGAAAATGTGGACGTTATTTCACTCAGCCTGCAGTGGCAGTCCTTATAATATTGGTCAGAGCTCCCTATGGGTGGCAAAAGAAATGCTGTAACCCATAGGGATTTCCTGGAACCCCAATACCCTGGGTACCTAGGTACCATATACTAGGGAATTATATGGGTGTTCCAGTGTGTCAATTAGAATTGGTGAAAATGGTCACTAGCCTGCAGTGACAATTTTAAAGGCAGAGAGAGCATAATCACTGAGGTTATGATTAGTAGAGCCTCAGTGACACAGTTAGGCACTACACAGGGAATGCACATTCAGGCCCCAACTATGAGCACTGGAGTCCTGGCTAGCAGGATCCCAGTGAGACAGGCAAAAACAAACTGACACACAAGTAAAAATGGGGGTAACATGCTAGGCAAGATGGTGCTTTCCTACACAGCCTTCCACCTCCGCTAGCGGACAGGAGGCCCTGCCACAGGACCAACAGGCCACCAGCACCCCACCCCCTGTAGAAGGAGAACCACCCCGCAAATGGTCCCTGTGATCCAGGCAGAAGACAGAGCACATTGCCAAGACCCCCGCCAGGAAATAGGACTCTCCTGAATGTCACCCTTCTGTCCCACTCTGTCACCCTGTCCACCTTGAACTGCCATTACTCCCCTTCCTGTGCCCCATTGGACAATGCACCTGTGATACCAGGAGACTGGACTCTGCCCTGCACCTCCCTCCACCATCACCCCAGTCCCTTGCAGTTACCCCCATACTATTTAGCACAAGAAATAAACACCCTTGAAATATAAACCATAGTGGAGTCAGTGTAATGATTCGAAAGATATATTCTTACAACATTCTCAAAGCATTGCAACGTCTATGTTCAATGGATTATACCACAGGATGACAGTTGGTGGGCAGCTCAGCAGTACATATAGCAAGAGCCAGAATGGGGTAAACAGATCTGGAAAAAGGGAATTCAAAGAGAACAGTCAGTGTCCACAGACAGAGGGTAAGAGGCTGCCTGGTACAATGTCCAAAAGTATACTAATATGTGAAGTTGAGGTACAGTCTCTTACCTGTGTGTCACTGGAAGTACTGCTGTATAATGTTTGTTCTGTTGTCCACATCTTCTTCATTTCTTCATCTGCCTCTTCTTCCTCACTGTCCACAGGCTCCACCGCTGCCACAAGACCATCTCCAGGCTCATCCTCCTACAGAAAAGGCACCAGGTGTCTCAAGGCCAGGTTGTGCAACATACAGCATGCCACGATGATCTGGCACACCTTCTTGGGTGAGTAGTACAGAGATCCACCAGTCAGATGGAGGTACCGGAACCTGGCCTTCAGGAGGCCGAATGTCCTCTCAATAATCCTCCTTGTACACCCATGTGCCTCATTGTAACGTTCCTCTGCCCCTGTCCTGACATTCCTCACTGTGGTCAGTAGCCATGAGAGGTTGGGGTAACCAGAGTCACCTGTAAATATCGAGGGACAAATGTTAGACACACACTAACCCTTAGGGGACCTTGGGCTCACCTAATAGCCACATCCAGTGCCTCTGGAGTTGCCCCCTCACATAAGGGATGCTGCTATTCCTCAAGACATACGTGTCATGCACTGAGCCAGGATATTTGGCATTCACATGGGAGATTTACTGGTCTGCCAAATACACCATTTGCACATACATCGAATGATAGCTTTTTCTATTCCTGTAAACCTGTTCATTTCTCCGGTGGTGGGGGGGGACAAATGCCACATGTGTACCATCAATGGCACTAATGATGTTGGGGATATGCCCCAGGGCATAGAAGTAAGCGTTCATTGTGGCCAAATCCTCCACCTGAGGTAATACAATGTAGGTGCGCATGTGTTTCAGCACGGCAGACAACACTGTGGTCAACACGTTGGAGAACGTTGGCTGAGACATCCCTGATGCCATGGCCACTGTTGTTTGAAAGGAACCACTTGCCAGGAAATGGAGCACTGACGGGACCTGCGCTAGAGGGGGGATACCTGTGGGCTGGTGGATAGCTAACATCAGGTCTGGCTCCAATTGGGCACACAGTTCTTGGATTGTGGCACGATCAAGTCTGTATGTGATGATAATGTGTCTGTCCTCCAATGTCGACAGGTCCACCAGGGGTCTGTACACCGGAGGATGCCGCCATCTCATCATCTGCTTTAGCGGTTGAAGCCTATGGAGGAAAACGGTGAGCAGAAGGTCATATTTCAATATAGATGACACAACTGTTTTTGAATGTATGACACAGAAGCAGTTTGTGGAGTTGAGAGTCAGTAGATGTGCCAATATGTGCTGTGACGCAGCTAGATGCCACGTCATGTGCCCCCTTGAAATGGCGGCTGCCTGACCTGTGAGGAGTGACAAGGGGAAATGAGGTTAGTGCGCTGTCATTCTGCTGTGTCGCGGTAGACGGATGATGTCCACGGCACAACTTCGCATTGGTTATCATTGTGCCCTATGGGTCCCAGGAGCCAATGGTGATGTACGCCGGCGGTGATGGTTCGCACCGCTGCGGACGTCACCTCCATTTTCTATCTGTTCACTCACTTGCTACCTGACCTTCAACAGGAGAGGACCTACACTGCAAGTGCTGCTGTGACCTGAGTCTGGAGCGACAATGGCTACTGTGTCTTGGGAAAAGGCCCCTGCCTTCACTGTGGAGGAGTTGGATAAACTGGTGGATGGGGTCCTACCTCAGTACACGTCACTCTACGGTCCTCCAGACAACAGGTGAGTACACTGTGAGCATGATGTGTGGGCAACACATGTTTTGAGTGGTGTGGATGTATGCCACATGTTGGGGGGTGCTGAGGCGTCCTGGACTGAGTGCTGCCTGAGAGGTGGTCAGTGTATGCACATCAGGGCATGGGTGGGAACTGGGGGGCAATGAGTATGCCGGTCCAGATTGGTGAGTAATTACATTTTCCCCTATCTTTTCCCTCTAGGTCAGTGCCCACCAGAAAAAGGGTATTTGGCGTGCCATCGCCAAGGAGGTGCGGACCCTGGGGGTCTACTACAAGCGGAGCATCCACTGCCGCAAGAGATGGGAGGACCAGTGCTGCTGGACCAAGAAAATGGCAGAGGCACAGCTGGGGCTGGCCTCCCAATGTGGAAGGGGTGCCTGTCACACCATGACCCCCCATGATGTTCCGCATCCTGGCTGTGGCCTATCCAGAGTTGGATGGGCGCTTGAGGGCATGACAGCAGCCACAAGGGGGTGAGTACAAATTCTGAAACATGACTTTGCGCGCTTTAGAAGCAAGCTGGTTGGGGGATGTGGGTTGTGGGTGCCCCTAGGCCAGGGCGATCATGGCAGGGTAGGTCCCTTGTGTGCAGGATCTGAGGCGCTCCAAACAAGTACAAGTACAGATACAAGTGGCCAAATACTACTGGGCAGGGTCCCGTGGGTGTCAGGTGTACAGATGCTGGTGTTAGGCATTGTACACCATGGGCTGGTGACTAGCTTAGTGACTGGGTTTGCATGGCCTAGTGCATAGGGCTGCTCCTTGTGTGTTGTGTCCGCCAACGGTAGTGGTGTTGCTGGCATTGACCAAGTGTATCCTCTGACTCTCCCCCCCTTTTTGTTTTGTCACCCTGTCCTTGTGTGCATTATCATCATCTGGCGGAGGAGCAGAGACACCGGCGAGGGAGGGAGCTGCATCCCACATGGCCCTGAGGTTGAATCTACTGAGGGCACCAGTGGGATGAAGAGCGAGGGGAGCACCACGACAGGGACAGGAGGGGAAAACAGTGACAGCAATTCCTACCTGGCACACCTCTGGGCCCACCCCAACAACAGGTACAGCCGCCACCCCCCTACCACCACTTCCCTCCCAGCAGTCCCTCAGCGTGTTTCCTGTGCCCGCTCACCCAGGAGGGTGGGCATCTCCTTCGCCCCAGACACCTCAGGCCCTGCCCCAGTCAGCCCTGCTGCCCTCAGTGAGGATGCTATTGACCTCCTGAGATCCCTCTCTGTTGAGCAGTCAACCATTCTGAATGCCATCTAGGGAGTTGAGAGGCATTTGTAACAAACAAATGCATACCTGGAGGGTATTCATTCGGTTGTGGTGGCCCAACAGAGAGCATTTCAGGCTCTGGCCTCAGCAACTGATGGCAGCCATTGTCCCTGTGTCCAGCCTCCCCCCTCCAACTTCCACTACCCAGACCCAATCCCCTCTACCTCACCCTATCCCAAGCACACCTTCAGGTCAGCATGCACACACATCAACACACAAAAGTGGCTCAGGCAAACATAAGCACCACACATCATCACACAGGCACTCACACAAGCACCATACCCATGCAAACATACCAACACCCACTTCCTCCACTGTGTCCCCCTCCTCCTCTTCGTCCACCTCCCTCCCAGTTGCATCTCCACTCACACCTGCATGTACCACATCTTCACCCACTACCTCCATCACCAGCATGCCCATCACAACACACTGCTCACAAGCAATCACCACTCCCTCAACCATGCACACGTCCCCTGTGTCTTCTCCCAGTGGGTCTTTGAGCCCTCCTCCCAAAGTACACAAACGCAGGCACACACCCACTCAACAGCCATCCACCTCACAACAGCCTCCAACCCATGCACCTTCACCCAAACTCAGCAGACATACACCTCCTACAACCACTACCTCTTCCTCCACTTCCACACCCCCTCCATCTTCCCACCCCAGTGTGTCAAAACAACATTTCCTGGCTAACTTTGACTTCTTCCATACGCCTCTCCCCCGTCCTTCCCCTAGAGCCAGGATGTCAAGATCCCAGGCCAGCACCTCAGCCACCAAGTCGGCGTCCGCTGTGGTCCATGCAAGTCCGAGGGGATCGAAGGGGGAACCCGTCAGGGCTGGAAGTATGCCACCTACGGATGCAAAACAGCAACCGATTCTGCCACCTGCAAGGCTAAGAAGGGGCCAGCATGCAGCAGGGACAAGACGCACGACCCATCCAGCAAGGCCTCATCCATAAAACAAGAGGACAGTGCCAAGGTCCCAGCAGCGTCTACCAAGGTGAGGAAGGGAAAAAATCAGAGACAAGGCACTTCAGGGCTCGGAGCCTCCAGTTGAGGGACTGGTGACCGCGGGAAGCAATGCCACAAGCACCGCCATATGCACCGCCATATGCACTGCCACCTGCACCGCCATCTGCACCACCCGCTGCACTGCCGCTGCAACATCGACAGTCACCAGCATCATCTCCAGTGGGCAGCCATGTGAGGCTGCTGGAGACGGCCTGGTGTCTCCCTCCACTGCTCCCAGCACCTGCACCACAGGCAGCACAGGCAGCATCTCTGCCACAGACACCGCCGCAGGCACCACCACCTGCCCAGCCGGTGCCACAACAGCGGACATCAGCATCATCCCCAGTGGGCAGCCGTCCGAGGCTGCAGGAGACGGCCTGGACCCTGCACCGACCACTGAAAGCACCACCACCAGCACTGGCACTATCAGCAGTTTTTAGCCTAAGTCGCTGCAGACTGGAATTTGGCTCTGCCTCCATGGAGTATCATGCTACCTGTTACCTGCACATCTCGTGACTCAGACACCCAGGTGAGGAAATGTGGACTGCCACACCCCAGGTGCAGGATCACTGGGCACAAGGCCCCCTCCAGAACCAGTGGATATATGCATCCACTCACCCAATCCTTGGCAGGATGAAGCAGACTGGGCACAAAGCCTCCCCCAGAACCAGTGGAGATATGCATCCACTCACCCAATCCTTGGCAGGATGAAGCAGACTGGGCACAAAGCCCCCTCCAGAACCAGTGGAAGAAGGCATCCACTTGTGAGACTGCAGCTTTGCACTCCCAAGGACCAAGCAGTGGGCAACTCACCCCTTGAGTGACTTGAGAGACTGTGGCTTTGCACTCCCCAGGACCATGCAGTGGGCAAACCACCCACTTGAGAGACTTGAGAGACTGTGGCTTTGCACTCCCCAGGACATCGTTGTGGGCATGTTGCCCCCTCCAGGAGCAGTGGCGTAGTATCATCTTCCGGCTAAGGTGCCCCCCCTCCCCTTCCCCCTGAGGTGCCTGTGTTTTTTCAACCTGATGCCCCTGCAGTGTTCTCTCCGTCTTGATGCAGGAGTCAAGTGTGGGCTTCGCCCATGATTTTGTGGGCCACTGGTCTACGGACATTGACAATGGACAGTGTATGGCCTTCTGTACATCTTTGTAAATACGGTTGTTTACATTTGTTAACTTTCTATGCATTTTCAAAACATCACAGATTTAACTCTATTCTTTATGTTATGGTGTTCTTCCGGTGGTGTTACGGGGGTGTAAATGTAATGTTGATGCATGTGTTTGTGTGTTTTGGGTTGTGGGTGAGGATGTGGGTGGGGATGTTGCGTTTTGCGTGTGTGTGTCACTCTCTTTTTCCTCCCCGTCCCCTGTGTGCTAGGTGCAGTACTCACTGTGGTCGTTGCCGCCACCTTCTTTGAAATTCCTGGTGTATTAGCAGATACACCAGCATGAGGAGGACCTGCAGTTCGGGCGCCATGGCGTCCTGCTTCTTTGTTGAATGTCGAAAGGTGAGTGCTTCCCCTTCAGTGTACTGTTTCCGCCGTGCTTTTGATGTCGTTGGTACCGCCCTGGAAAAGCTGGTGGATTGGCGCCTTGCAATATGGTGGGCAGGACATTGTCTTCCGCATGTCTGTTGGTGGTGACCGCAATGGTGTTTGTTGCTACCGCCCTGGCGGTCAGTGTGTTAAAGTGGCTGTCTACTGTATGTTGGCGGTTTCCGTCGTGATCCCATTTTTTTTTCCACCGGCCTGTTGGCGGTATTATCGCTGCTTTATCACCGACTGCCAGGGTTGTAATGAGGGACTTACGGCCAGATGCAGGAAACACCTTGCGACTCGCAAACGGCAAAATTTGCCATTTGCGACTCGCAAATGCGTGTTTCCCATGCAGAAATGCATTTTGCAAGTCGGGACCGACTCGCAAAATGCATTTCCAAATCGCAAATAGGAAGGGGTGTTCCCTTCCTATTTGCGAGTCGCAGTGGAATGCAATTCCATTTGCGACCGCATGGAGTCGCAGTTACCATCCACTTGAAGTGGATGGTAACCCACTCGCAAACGGGAAGGGGTCCCCATGGGACCCCTTCCCCTTTGTGAATGGACCCAAAACTATTTTTTCAGGGCAGGTAGTGGTTCAAGGGACCACTACCTGCCCTGAAAAAATACCAAAACGAAAGTTTTTTTTTTTTTTTTTTAAGTGTCGCTCGTTTTTCTTTAAGGAAAACGGGCTACACTTAAAAAAAAAAACTGCTTTATTTAAAAGCAGTCATGAACATGGAGGTCTGCTGACTACAGCAGGCCTCCATGTTTGCGAGTGCCCATAGTCGCTATGGGGCCGCAATTTGCGACCCACCTCATTAATATTAATGAGGTGGGTCTTTGCGACCCCATAGCTACTCGCAGACGGTGTCTGAGACACCGTTCTGCATACCAATTTGCGAGTTGCAAATTGCGAGTCGGAAGGACTCGCAATTTGCAAGTCGCAAATTGGATTTTTGCTACATCTGGCCCTTAGTATTGTTAACAAAAAAGGAATAAACTCACTAAACTTATACCTAAAGGTGTGATTATTCATGGCTGAAAAGTCATGGAGTGTGAAAATTACTGACGCCATTAATTGTTGAATTTATTAATGGTTATCGACTATTGTGTATTGATTTCTGATTCTGTATTGAAACTATGGTGAGAACATTCTATACGAATCAAAAGGTTCATTGACCTATACGCATCCCCTTGTAAGTTTACTTATGAAGGACCGGTGTGTCAACACAGGTATGGGGGTGATAAGTGATAAATATTGACTCACCAGTGCCCAGTCCTCCGGCTACTCCGGTGAGTCCCTCAGGATGCAGTAATGCCAAGACTTGCTCCTTCCATGCTGTGAGCTGTGGCGGAGGAGGTGGGGGTCCACCGCCACACCTCTGTATGCCATGGAAAGAACCTTCCCCCATAGATCGTTCCACCTCTTCCTGATGTTATCCCTTGTTCTTGGGTGCTGTCCCACGACGTTCACCCTGTCCACGATTTTCAGCCACAGTTCCATCTTCCTTGCAATGGATATCTTCTGTACCTGTGCTCCAAACAGCCCTGGCTATTTCCTCGACCATGACTCGCAACCCCTCATCAGTGAAACAGGGGTGCCTTATTGGGGACATGAGTGTTGTGTGGTGTGTGTTGGTGAGAGTGTGTTGAGTAATGTGGTGGGGTAGGTGAGGGTGTATGGGTGTATGTTGTGTGTGTTTCTAGTTGTCTCTGTGCTGTTCGTGTCGATCTTCTGGCAGTAATTGTTGTTCGTAAAGGGTTGTGGGTAATGTGGATGTGTGTTTTATGGTTCTGTGGGTGGGTGGGTGTGGTGTTTGCATGAGTGTCAGGTGTGCGTTTTTGGTATTGGCCAATGTAGTGTTGTTTTGTATTTGGGTGTCCATTCTGAGTGTGGCAGTATGTACCGCCAATGGTATACTGCCATTGAATGTCCGATGTGATGATTCGTGGGTCATGATGTGGGGGGCTTTGTTTTAGTAGCGTAACAGTATGGGTGTTGGTACCGACTGTTTAACACTGACCTTTGGGCTGGCAGATTTGTGTATGTGGCTGTATTCTACAGTTTGGTGTATGTGTGTCATAATATGAGGAACGGATATTCGCTACCATGGAGGTATGTTGGCAGCCATCACCGTGGCGGTAAGTGAGATTTATCACCAATATTGTAATGAGGGCCATAATATTGAACAGGAACTGATATCGAAGGAAATGGAACTTTGTTATCTTGGAGTTAAATCCTCAGATAATATTATATTGAGTGATTGTCATATTGGAAAGGGCATGATATAAGTCTTAATCCTGGGACTT
This sequence comes from Pleurodeles waltl, assembly GCF_031143425.1. NCBI lineage: Eukaryota > Metazoa > Chordata > Amphibia > Caudata > Salamandridae > Pleurodeles > Pleurodeles waltl. Next base: position 218,297 of record NW_027150406.1, on the reverse strand, counting down.
ATAGTGTTCTCTTGTGAAGTGAAGAAGAAGCCCAAGTTTGACGACTTTCACACAGTGATGTATTCCATGATCCAACTGCTGAAATTCACATCCTATATTCCAAACTGCTCACAGAACACTCCTCCGAGGCCTTAAGGTTGGAGACTCCATGGTGTTCCTTTCAGTATGGGTGCTCAGCTATGTACTCTGTGTAGCATTTCAGAATGCACCACTTGGCTACACAATGAGTGTTTCTTCTTCTTCTGCCTGTTCTGCCCCTCAGATCACTTCTTACTTCATTCTAGCACAAATGTAACAATATGCCACCTTCCAGAGGTTTTAGGCATATTGGAGTGCCATTGAAAGAAATTATTAATCTGCAAAAGAGCGTGAAAAGAATAAATATCTTTCTCTGAAATCTTGCTAACAGTACAGACTTTCCATGGGATCAAGAATTGAAGTTGATGTTGACACATTTTAGAATCATAAACGTAGTGAATCTCAAAGTCTGGGCCACAATTGGAGGAGTTGCAGGCGGAATCAATTATATGTATCAGAAACATGTGTCTTCAGTTCAGATGACTGAAACACAGGGTTCGTATATGCAACTTTAGGCGAAAGACCACAGGATTAATCAGATGAGTTGTCAAAAAAATAACCAAAACCCTTGCTGTTAAAACATGATTAGTAATGTATGAGGCAAAAAAATGGGATGAAAACCAAAGTTTCTTTTCATGAGCTAAGGCAGTAGAATTTGATCCTGAATTGTTAGCATATTCTATTATCATATCATGGTCATTGAATGTTGAAGATGTTAAGAAATAAGCATTCCATGCTTCAGTATCTGGTCCAAATAATCACCATGTGCAGGAACCAAAAAATTAACATAAGGAGGATATAGAAAACTAATCTTGGATCAAATACTTGCATATAAAAAACGGTGAAACCCTAATAGTACTCCATGTTGCATTGTTATTTGGGAATTCTGCGACTGCAAGACAGTGGCCCAATTGTCTTTGGTAGTATTACTCTGGCACTGGAGTTACTGCTTCCGGCTTTGATTCATTTGCTCTGATTTACCGCTTGATAAACAGAAAAAAGAGCTTGTTCAACACCCAATGCTTTACACAATGTTCTCTAGAAATGTGAAAGCTACTGAATACGTCTATCATATATGATTGAAGGGGAATTCCATGGAGTCAGGAAATATGACTTAAAACATTAGAATCTCTTCAGGTGATGGTAATGTGGGTAGAAGAGAAAATAGGATGTTATAAAAGGACTCTTTGGTTGGCAGTCAGGTTACCCCCTGTCCAAGCCAGGACCCTCACTCTAGTCTGCGTAAGTCACACACAATCCAAATTATCCTGTGCCCACCGTGTGGTAGCTTGGCACTGAGCAGTCAGACTTAACTTAGAAGGCAATGTGTAAAGTATTAGTGCAATAAATCATACACTACCACCATTTAGCACCACAAAAATACACCACACATTGTTTAGAAAAATATATCAAATTTATCTGGATAAATGCAAGTCAAAACGATCAAAGATGCAATAAGTAAATGTAGAGCTACGACTGAAAAGTGATATAAAGTGTCTTAAGTCTTTTTAAAGCAAACACAGTCTCTTTCAAGCACAAAGTACCTGGTTTGCATGAAAAATGTCCACAAAGGGCCGCAGAGGAGAAGCGTGGAAACTAAAGGGTGTGCGTTGATTTCTCGGGCCGCACACAGTGATGAGTCATTTAGTTTCCACGCAGGGATGGCTACTGCACATACCCATACACCCCCCTAAACCATCATCACACAATGTCCTTCACAGGAATGTAAGCACTGGGGTACAGGGTCACCCACACATTGCACACCATGGCACATACAGATGTAATAATCATGCCTTTACACCCCTGCAGGACCCCTACCCAACGTCACCGGACAGGAGGGTCCAGACGTGTCCACTCGACCCACAGTGATGACAGCAGCTCTGTCCAACTGGATCTAGATGACCAGCCCGGCCCATCTGGGACCTCGGGACAGTCGGTTCCACTCACACTGGCACAGGCCACTACAGAGCCTGCCCCCTCTGGAAACACCAGCACAGCACCCACCCAGCGGGCCCATACCTCTGGCCCCAGGACACATCAAGCAGCAGTGTGTCCACCACTACAGGGAAGCCAGGATAACCCACCACCCCAACAACACCAGGGACCTGGGGTCAGTGGTAGTGGGCACACGGTTCAGGGGACAGAGGCCCAGGAACACAGGGGAACTGGGAGGGCTGCTGTGCGACAGGGGGAGGACAGGACCAGGGAACCCACTCTCCACGAGGCCCTCTCCAACATCATGGGAGCCTACCACCATTCCCAGAAAACGATGGTAACGGTACTGGCCAAGTTCCAGGAGACACAGCGCCTGCAGGAGGAACAGTATTTGGGCTTCAGGGAGGAACTCAGATCCATCAGTTCCACCCTGGGCACCATTGTAGGGGTGCTGAAGGAACTCCTCAACACCAGGAGGGACACTGTGGCACAACAAGGGGCCCCTGACAATAGCCTGGATGATGAACTGCCCACCACCTCCGCCGGCGCTAGTGGATAGGAGGCACCGCCACAGGACCACAACACCAGCACCCCACCCCCTGCAGATGGAGAACCACCCCGTAAGCGGTCCCTGAGATCCAGGACAAAGACAGAGAACAATGCCAAGACCCCTGCCAAGAAATGAGACCACCCTGATTGTCATCCTTTTGTCCCACCTTGTCACCCTGTCCATCCTTAAACTGCCCCAGTTCCACTTCCTATGCCCCTTTGGACAATGAGCCTGTAAGACTAATAGACTAGACTCTGCCATGGGCATTCCTCCACATCACCCCTCATCATTTTACAACCCCCTCCAATATTGAGCACTTAAATAAACACCCTTAAAGCACAAAAAAATCAGGAGTCTGTCTGTGATTTTGAAATAGTGTATTAGCAATTACAGTGGCAAAATGCTCCTTCAAAGCAGATGTCACACTGTGGGACCCACATCTGTGAAATCGTAAGGGAAAGTGACAACTCAGTGACCATACACTGGGTGAAAATGACAGACAGTTGAGAGGTAGTGGATTAAAATCAGATGTAGCAGGCAGTGTTGTCTTCTTACCTGTGTCTCATTGGAAGTATTGCAGGATCATCGTGTTCCTGTTGTCGATGTCCTCTTCTTCTGCTTCCTCGTCTTCACTGTCTACAGGCTCCACAGCTACCACAACACCTCCATCTGGACCATCCTCTTGCAGAAAAGGCACCTGCCGTCGCAAAGCCAAGTTGTGAAGCATACAGCAGGCCATGATGATCTGGCACACCTTGTTTGTTGAGTAGAATAGGGAACCACCTGCCATATGGAGGCACCGGAACCTGGCCTTCAGGAGGCCGAAGGTCTGCTCTATAATCCTCCTAGTTCGCCCATGGGCCTCATTGTAGCGTTTTTCTTCCCTTGTCCTGGGATTCCTCACTGGGGTCAGTAGCCATGACAGGTTGGGGTAACCAGAGTCACCTGCAAATGGCAAGGGACAACTGTTAGACACACACTGACTCATAGGGACATCCACAGACTCAGACAACTATTCCCACTGATTTGGGTCCAGGTGCTCACCTAATAGACACCCGGTGCCTCTGGAGTTGCCCTATCACATAAGGGATGCTGCTATTCCGCAGGATGTAGGCGTCATGCACTGAGCCAGGGAATTTTGCATTAACATGGGAGATGTACTGGTCTGCCAAACACACCATCTGTACATTCATCGAATGGTAACTCTTCTGGTTTCTGTACACCTGTTCACTCCTGCGGGGAGGGTACCAAGGCCACATGTGTCCCATCAATGGCACCTATGATGTTGGGGATATGTCCCAGGGCATAGAAGTCACCTTTCACTGTAGGCAAATCCTCCACCTGAGGGAAAACGATGTAGCTCCGCATGTGTTTCAGCAGGGCAGACAACACTCTGGACAACACGTTGGAAAACATAGGCTGGGACATCCCTGATGCTATGGCCACTGTTGTTTAAAATGACCCACTTGCTAGGAAATGGAGTACTGACAGCACCTGCACTTGAGGGGGTATTCCTGTGGGATGGCGGATAGCTGACATCAGGTCTGGCTCCAACTGGGCACACAGTTCCTGGATTGTGGCACGCTCAAGCCTGTAGGTGATGATCACATGTCTTTCCTCCATTGTCGATAGGTCCACCAGCAGTCTGTACACCGGAGGATGCCGCCATCTCCTCACATGCCCCAGCGGACGGTGCCTATGGAGGTGAACAGCGAGCAGAGAGTCAACCAGCTCTGAGGTACTTAAACACAGCTTACTCTGAAAATATGCATAAATCAAAATTTGCCTGTATGAGTGGTTAGGCAAGGCCTAGGTATGTGTGGCCCAGTCAAAAATAATGCCATGTGGGCCCCTGAAATGGCGGTTGCTTGACCTGTAAAGTGGGACAGGCGGATATGAGGTAACTGTGCTGGCGTTGTACACCGTCGCGGTAGGCGGTCGAAGAATGCGGCACAATTCTGCATTGGTTAACATTGGACCATATGGGTCCCATGAGCCAATGACGATGTACGCCGGCGGTGACGGTACGCACCGCCACAGACGTGACCGCCATTTTCTATCTGTTCAATCACTCTATACCTGATCTTCAACAGGAGAGGACCTACACTGCAAGTGCTGCTGTGACCTCAGTCTGGAAGAGACAATAGCTCGTGTGTCTGGGGAAAGGGCCCCTGCCTTCAGCACAGAGGAGCTGGAGAAACTCGTGGATGGGGTCCTCTCCCAGTACACACTACTCTACGGTCCTCCAGACAAACAGGTAAGTACACTGTGAGCATGCTGTATGGGCAATGCCTGTGTGGAGTGGGGTGGATGAAAGATGGGGGGGGGTGAGAATGAGGCATGCATGAAATGACAGTGAGTGCATATGCGTCATGGCAAGGGTAGGGATGCGGGCCAATGACTGTGACGGTGCAGATGGTAATTACTTCTCTTTTGCCCTGTACAATTCCTGTAGGTCAGCACCCACCCGAAGAAGGACATCTGGCGTGCCATCGCCAAGGAAGTCCGGACCCTGGGGGTCTACCACAGACGGAGCACCCACTGCCGGAAAAGATGGGAGGACATTCGCTGCTGGAGCAAGAAGACGGCGGAGGCCCAGCTGGGGATGGCCTCCCAACGTGGGAGGGGTGCCCATCGCACCATGACCCCCCTGATGTTCAGGATCCTGGCAGTGGCGTATCCGAAGTTGGATGGGCGCTTGAGGGCATCACAGCAGCCACAAGGGGGTGAGTACACTCTCATTCTGATGATTCAGCGCGCATTTTAGGTTTCTGGGTGGGGGAGGTGGGCTGTGGGTTCCCCTAGGACAGGGCAAGTTTGCTAGTTAAGTTCCCTACTGCAGGTAGGCCTTGTGGCACCCCACCCCACCCCACCTGTGTACAGTGCCAACTGCACCTAGTCAGGCTCCTGTGACATCCATGTGTGCAGAAATCGGCCATAGCCTTGTAAACCATGTCCCGGGGATTGAATACTGGACCGCAAGCGCACGGCGTAGTGCAGGGGGCTTCTGTGTCTGTTGTGTCCGCCAACGGTAGTGGTATTGCATGCACTGAACACGTCTTTCTTCTGTCTCCCCCCCCCCTTTTTGTGGTCTCCCTGTACTTGTGTGCATTAGCATCATCAGGCAGAGGACCAGTGGCACCGGAGCAGGAGGGAGCTGCATCCCACATGGCGTGGAGGGCGACACTACGGACTCCGAATTCCCCAGTGGGATGGAGGGCGAGGGGAGCTCCACGGCGGGGACAGGAGCTGACACCAGCGAGACGGACTCCTCCTCTGATGGGAGCTCCCTTGCGGTGGCTGCCCCATTTGTGCCTCCCGCATCTACAGGTACAGCTGCCACCCCCCTACCAGCACCGCCCTCCCAACAGCCCCTCAGCCTTTGCTGCGTGCCTGCCCACCCAGTAGGGTGGGCATTACCTTTGCCCCAGACACCTCAGGCCCTGCCCCTGTCACCCCTGCTGCCCTCAGTGAGGAGGCCATTGACTTCCTCAGGTCCCTCACTGTTGGGCAGTCTACCATTTTGAATGCCACCCAGGGTGTAGAGAGGCAGTTGCAACAAACCAATGCATTAGTGGAGGGCATTAACTTTGGCCAGGCAGCCCTTCAGCGAGCTTTTCAGAGCCTGGCCTCAGCACTGATGGCAGCCATTGTCCCTGTGTCTAGCCTCCCCCCTCCAACTTCCTCCACCCAGACCCACACCCCTGTACCTCAGCCTATCCCGAGCACACCATCAGACCAGCATGCACACACCTCAACATACAAGGGAAGCTTTGGCAAACATAAGCACCACTCTTCCCACAGGCACTCACGCAAGCATCACACACATGCAGACACACCAACATCCACTGCCTCCACTGTGTCCCCCTCCTCCTCCTCTCCCTCCTCCCTCCCTGTCTCTTCTCCACTCACACCTGCATGCACTACATCCTCAGCCACTACGTCCATCACCAGCACACCCACCACCACACCCTGCTCACGTGCACTCACCACCCCACTTCCATTCACACATCCCCTGTGTCCTCTCCCAGTGTGTCTGTGAGGCCACCTCCCAAGGTACACAAACGCAGCTGCACACCCACCCAACACCCATCCACCTCACAACAGCCTCCAGCCCTTGCACCTTCAACCAAAGTCACCAAATGTACACCGACTACAACCACTACATCTTCCTCCACTCCCAAACCCCCTCCAGCTACCCGTCCCAGTGTTCCTAAGAAACTTTTCCTGGCCAGCCTTGACCTCTTTCCCTCACTTCCCCCAACCCATCAGTCTCCTAGGGCCCGACTCTCCAGGTCCCAACCTAGCAGCTCAACCACAACATCAGCTGGACCAGTGGTGCCAGTAGTCACCAGAATATGGAGTGCACCAGGCAGCGGGGCAGGCAGTGTGCAAGGAGCCAGAGCACGGACAGTCCCCCACCAGTCAAGCATAAAAAGTTGGACAGTGCCCGGCGGGAGAGGGGAAAGAAACCAGCCACCAAACCCGCTCCCAGGGGTCCAGTTGGGAGTGTGGAGACAGCTGCGACACCATCCAAGGGGGGAAAGGGGCACAGTAAAAGCGGCAAGTCTGGGAAGATCAGCACGGCGGACAAGCCCCGCTGCCCAGGAAGCGACCGCCAGCAGCAGCCCCGCTGCCACAGACAGGACCGCCAGCAGCCCACTGCCCAGGAAGCGACCGCCAGAAGCAGCCCGCTGCCACAGACAGGACTGCCAGCAGCCCCGCTGCCCAGGAAGCGACCGCCAGCAGCAGCCCCGCTGCCACAGACATGACCGCCAGCAGCAACACTGCCCAGGAAGCGACCGCCAGCAGCAGCCCCGCTGCCACAGACAGGACCGCCAGCAGCTGAACCGCTGCCCAGCACACCGCTGCCAGCAGCCCCACAGGGCAGAACAAGACCGCCAGCAGCTGAACCGCTGCCAGGACACCGCCGCTAGCAGCCCTGCAGAGCAGAACAAGACCGCCAGCAGCTGAACTGCTGCCCAGGACACCGCCGCCACAAGCAGTGCTGCCAAGGACACCGCCACAAGCACTGCTGCCCAGGACACCACTGCCAGCAGCCCCACAGGCCAGTCAGCGCAAAGGATTCCGACGCTACTGAGTCCGCCATGGGCAGGATGAAGCACTCTGGACACAAGGCCCCCTCCAGAACCAGTGGAGAGATACATCCACTAACTCTGTCCTTGGCAGGATGAATCACTCTGGGCACAAGGCCCCCTCCAGAACCAGTGGAGAGATACATCCACTACCTCTGTCCTTGGCAGGATGAAGCACTCTGGGCACAAGGCCCCCTCCAGAACCAGTGATGACTGTTATCCACTTGAGAGACTGTGGCTTTGCACTCCCCAGGATTGAACAGTGGGCAAACCACCCACTGTAGAGACTTGTGCGACTGTGGCTTTGCACTCCCCAGGATAAAGCAGTGGGCAACCCACCCACTGTAGAGACTTGAGAGACTGTGGCTTTGCACTCCCCAGGATACATCAATGGGCATGGAGCCCCCTCGTGGATCTGGCGTCGTGCACTCAACCGGCTGAGGTGCCCCCCCTTCCCTTCCCCCTGAGGTGCCTGTTTTATTTCTATCTGATGCCCCTGCAGTGTTCTCTCTGTTTTGATCGGGTATTGAGTGTGGGCCTCGCCCATGCCTTTTGGGCCCAGTGATCCATGGACTATGATGGTGGAATCCCTTGGACTTGTGTTCTTGGTGTATATAATTGTATATCGTATAAATGTATATATTTGTATATATTTTAGATTCATGTCTTTGAATGTATCCAATTATTCAACTCATTTCCTTTTGTCCTTGCATTCTTCCAGGGGAGGGGGTTGGGGGGTGTAACTGTGATGTATCAACATGTACTTGTGTGTGTGTTGTAGTGGGTGAGGGTGGGGGTTTAGCGTGTTGCATGTGTGTCTCACTGTTTTTTCCATCCCCCCTCCCCTGTGTCGTAGGTGCAGTACTCACTGTTGTCTTCGCCGCCGGCGTTCGTGCTCCTGGTAGAGGAGCAGGAAGATAAAGGCTAGGAGCAGGAAGATAAAGGCTGGCAGAATTTGGCGCTCCAGTTCCATGGCGTCCTGGTTCCTCGTGGGGTGTGTAGAGGTGAGCGTTTTCCCTTCGAAGTCCTGTTTCTGCCATGTTTTTGTTTGCGGTGAATCCACCCCGGAAAAGGCGGCGGATTGGTGGGTTGTAATTCTGTGGGCAGTACATTGTCCTCCGCCTGTCTGTTGGCGGTTACCGCCCCGGTGTTTGTTTGTACCGCCGTGGCGGTCTGAGTATTAAAGTGGCTGTCTATGTTGGCGGTTTCCACCACGGTTGTAATTCAATTTTTTTTTACCGCCGGCCTGTTTTTACCGCCGCTTTAACACAGACCGCCAGGGTTGTAATGACTATCACTATGTTTGAATTCTTTCATAGGAACAAGGCTAGCTTGGTGTCAGAACCACTTTCAGAGGGCTGTGGGGCAAGCAGGAATTACGGCCCCAGCAGTGGGCACTGATGCTTTTTACTTCTGATGTCCCAGGGCTCGGCCTACTATGAATTCTGAGCAAATGGGCCAAGTATCGCTTCAGCACTTGACTCTCAGGTTAATGTGGTCCAAGAAGTCCAAGGCTCATTCGAGGTGTGGGAGTTGGATACAGGGGGTGGACACAATAAAACTACACACAATAGAGTCAATAAATTATTGTCCAGCCAAATACTTACTTTCATGACAAAATAAGTATTTTTTTACTGCTATCAACACTTAAGGGGAATAGGACATTGACAAACAGCTACACAGTGCCCCAGAGGTCAGGGCTCTAGTTTTTCATAGACAGGTCCCTGTCCCCTTCTAGTTCCTTGCTCTATTGTTAGTGGTTATAGTGCATTCATTTTAGGCAACACCCAGCTTAAGAAGACACACTAGGAGTCAAATTCTGAAGCATCTACTCCGACTCTCTTATGAAGTCAAAAGTGTTCCAGTGCTGAAGCACTATCTAAGAAGCAAGTTCCCCTGGGGCGACTTGGATCCAAATTCAGTCTGATTTGGTTTTCCAGTCTGGCATTGAAAACAGTTAGGAGTTTTATCAAGTTGTTGTGAGCATATCACCTAAAATCAAATGGTTGTTTATTGGGTTTAGTCTAAAACACACGAAAAGTGATGGGAGCAATGCTTGCATTAAGTCTAACCACTGGCGGTCAGTCAGCCAATCATTATTTTGCCAACCATGCCACCTTAGTTTGGGCCTAGGCACCTGAAAATCATTCTTGACCTTGCTCCAGTAGTCCAGCCTGGACTGCCAGGCAAAACAAGTCTTGAGTTGCTAGTGTTTGGGTTTGGAGATGACATTGCCTGGCAGTTTGTCTCTGAACCTGGAAAGAGATTAGGGGCTTTTGTTATTAATCCATATCTGGCCAGCATTCATAAATGTGTTGAAAACAAATAAGTGACACACATCTCAATTGTATGAATATTTATTAATGTCAACAATGTCTTTCAAAAGCAAATTACTTCTCCTTCCACTGTTTATCTAAAATACTTTAAATACACCATACCTAATACCTGTTAAGAGAAGTGGTATGGTATACACATCACTTATTTATTGATTATTGGGTGATTATTCTCTTGTGAAGGAGTAGGCATTTAAAAATAATCCCATCACCCAAGGGAGACCTCCGCATTCAAATTTAACCATGTAATTGTGAGTGATTTTTCCAGCATAGTCCAATTAACAAGAACACTGATTTAGGGATAATAATATGTGTAGTTAGGTCCAGGGGCCTCCAATCATTCTAGGTGTGTATGTGGTCAGGTTACCCCTTAGATCAGCAGCCCTCATAGCACAGGATGCACACTTCCATGAACACTGTCAGAGCTTGTATACAACAACACCCCATCTTCCCTCTCACACAAAACAGGCCAAGAATAAAAAGGTCTGGATAGCTCTTGTGTAGTGTAGAGAAGCCTTTTATATTTAAGACTGTTTTCCTACATTTTGCCATTGCACTTTCAGTGATGGTTGAGAAATCTCTGTTTCACCCAACCCAAATTTAACTAATTAAACTACACCTCTGGATATCGCATGATTACTACATCATGTTCGAATGTGTCTCTTATGTAAGCTTCATTACACAGTACAGCAATCTGACGTTATTGCAAAAACAACTTTAAATGACACCTGTGAGGCATCTTGTGAGAAGGTAAGAGGTATTAGATTAGGCATATAGAAACACAAAGGGGTGAAATACTTGTTTCGACAACAACAGAAGTTGATGAGGAAATGCTTTTGCAAAAATAGGAGCACTCACAGCCCAGTGAAAAAATAAATAGAGACTGACAGTAGAAGGAAAATAATCAGCTTTGTGGAATGGAGATGGAAGTGACAGGATAAATGAAAGTGACTAATCATTGTGAGAACAACAATAAAAGTAAAGGCGCTCACTAGGGCTACAGTGAACAAAAGTCAGAAAAGGGTGCTTCTGCATAGAGGTAATGGATGATTTGTTATCACACACAGTGGATGCATACAAGTTAAATATGTATACTGGTGAGTTTATCTAGTTATTGAAGCTCATACACAGGGACATGCGTTGTACAGAGAGGTTGAATGAAGGTGACATGGATTGGTGTGGATAACCAGGATTCCCATGTGAACAGAAAAATGTGACAAATACATTTTTATATGAGTGAACATTATCAGCTAGACACTTCCAAGGAAAAGAATAGTCTTATCTTGGGAAGCATATATTTACTTACAGATACTTGAATGTTATCAAACATCATGCATTGGTTCTGGTTTTAGAAGTTTCTCATGAGCGGAAGTAATGATAGTAAAAGTTCCAGACAAGGGGTCTGGCCCTGATAATAAACCCATTGATTTATGTTAAAATGATCTCTCAATACAGTTTCGGACTATGGGGTGAATTCAATTCAGGTTAAAAAGGTTCCTTGGTAATTATAATCACAATTTAGTAAACAGACCAAAAAAGTATGCTAAGAAAACTATCATCCAATTTTTCTGCTAACCTCAACTTTCAAACTCTTTGAAAGATTCTGGTAAAACTGAGGAGTATTTGGAAGAAGATCACTTATTGGGTATTTGATAAGATGGATTCAAGTCAAGCCAGTTCGTGATGTCTGTGTCCGTGGTGGAAAATCCTTCATACCTGAGCTGGCAGAAACAGAAGATAAAAGGCAGAAACTCACATTTACTCACCTGCATACATCCCCTACAACCATGGAACCACTCATACATGTCCTGCCGCTGCTGCTTGATGACGTCCAAAATCCATACCATCATGGACCCAACCAACAGCAAGTCCTCATCTCACCCCTATCCAGTTAACAAATGTACAGACAGGTACAGTATCAGGTTCATGGGGGACCAGTGCTAAACCTATATAATGGGTCCCTGTCCAGAACAGCTAATAATGTTTGATCACAATTCTCCTCTCTAACTCCCTCTTTAGCCAGGTCACTGACGCTGCACAGGGACACACTTTTACATGTTAAATGTGTCCCCCAAAAATTGACAGAGATAGTGATGTGTGTCTATAATGTAGTAACATAACAGCTGGACCTTTCTAACATCACAGCAAATAATCACTCTGACACCATCCAATTCCTCACAGGCTAGGTCCAGTATTGATAGTTGAGAAACTTAAGTAAGGATGTTACATGAAACTGAAACATGCCTTCTATGCTAAATTACTGCAATATGCAATAGACTCTCACACATCAGTCACATCAAACAATCCCATTTGTAAAATGCTATCCTCAGCAATCAATCTAAGACGTAATGCAAGTTCATTATGGAAACACCCTCTGCAGGACACAGTTGTCTCATTTAGGGGCCACCTGAAAGACTGGGTCCCTGGGCAACAGTCCACTTTGTACATGCCCCAAAATGTGTCTGTGAACAGACCCCCTGTAATAAAGTATATCATGGACAACCGATAGCATCACAAAGTGCCATGCATATGTGTGAAATGTGTAAGTGCAAGATATTTAAACAAACACATCAGTTACTGCATTCTTCATAGACAGCTAAAGTAGGTGTAAGCTACACACATAACAATGGACACATCACAAAAAGAAGACCAAAAGCCATGACAACCAAGCACCCTTTAGGTGTGTATAAATACAATTATAACTAGCACACAGTCAACACATATTCAACATACATCATGAGGAGGAGTGCCAGCTGTTACAAATGGGGTCTCTTGTTGGCAGAGGTATACACCCTTATCCAAGTAGGGACCACAATCCTAGTCAGGGTAAGTCACACACAATCCAAATTATCCTGTGCCCACCTTCTGATAGCTTGACACTGAGCAGTCAGGCTTAACTTAAAAGGCAATGTGTAAAGTATCTGTGCAATAAATCATGCTATAACACAGTAAAAACGCCACAAAAATACACCACACAGGTTTAGAAAAATATGATATTTATCTGAGTAATTTAAGGTCAAAATGATCAAGATTTGAAAAGCACGAGTTGAAACATCACTTTTGCAATGATAAGAAGAATCATAAGTCTTTAGAAATCAACAAATGTTTCCTGTGGGTACAAAGCACATGGTGTGCGTCAAAATGACACGCACGAAGATCGCAGAAGAGGAGATGCGTGGGAAAAGGAAGGTGTGTGTCAGATTTTCCGCTGCAGCACAGATGATGCGTTGATTCTTCCCACGCTGCAAGGGCTTTCTGTCAATTTCCGGTGTGCAGTCTTGGATCCTCACTGCGGTGTGGGGTCTTTTGATGCCCATGGACGATACATGTAGATCCTGGACCCGCAAGATAAAGTCACAGGTGCTGCATCCATCCGGTATGGCGATGCCTCAGAGTTTCTGTCGCACGGCAGGCGCTGCATCGATTCCTCACACAGGAAGTTGGGCTCTGTCGTTCCAGCTTAGCGATGCTTTGATCCGGTGTGGCTGTGTGTTAAAGTTTCCGGTCGCAACTCAGGTGCTGCATCGATATCCACTCGGGGAGCCGGGCTGTGTCATTCCGGTTTGGTGATGCAGTGATTCCTTCACCGCTGGACAGGCTGTGCACCGTTTCCAGCAGGCTGTGCGTTGATTTTTAACACACAAGGAGTTTCCTTGAAGAGAAGAAGTCTTTTTGGCCCTGAGACTTCAGGAACAGGAGGCAAGCTCAATCCAAGCCCTTGGAGAGCACTTCTCAGCAGAGTCAGAGGCCAGCAAGGCAGCAGGGCAACTGCAAGGCAGCAGTCCTTCACAACAAAGCAGTCCAGGTGAGTCCTTTGGGCAGCCAGGCAGCTCCTCATGACAGGTTGCAGGATCTGGCACAGAGTGTTTGTCATAAGAAGTGGCTGAGTTGGTGGGGTCAGGGACCCAGTTCATATACCCAAAAGTACCTTTGAAGTGGGGGAAGACTTGAAAGAGTGGTTTTGAAGTGCACAAGGTCCCCTTTCAGTACAGGTCTGTCTGCCAGGGTCCCAGTAGGAGGTTTGGCAGTCCATTATGTGAGGGCTGGCCTCTAACCTTTGAAATGCGTCAGGTCCTCTACCCTTCCAGCCCAGGAAGACTCGTTCAGTATGCAGATGAGTGCAGGTGTGACTGGGTATCCGGTGTTTGTGGTTGTCTGGGTGAGCTGTCAACCAGCCCAACCCAAATGGATTTTTTTATGTGCAGAGAAATGCTCACTTTCTAAAAGTGGAATTTCTAAAATACTAATATAAAATACAACCTCACCAATAAGCAAGATTTTGTATTACCATTCTGGCCATACTAAACATGATCTGTTTACCCCTTTGTGATCATAATCTACCACTCAAACAGTATATGAGGGTAGCCCTAATAGCCTATGAAAGGAGCAGGTGTCACAGTAGTGGAAAACAAATTTAGGAGTTTTCCACTACCAGTACATAGCATAAAAACATACAGGCATATGTCCTGCCTTTTACCTACACAGCACCCTGCTCTAAGGGTTACTTTGGGCCTACCTTAGGGGTGACTTATAAGTAGAAGAAGGGGAGTTTAAGGCTTGACAAGTACTTTTAAATGCCAAGTTGAAGTGGCAGTGAAACTACACACACTTGCCTTGCAATGGCAGGCCTGAGACCTGGCTAAGGGGCTACTTATGTGGGTGGCACAACCAGTGTTGCAGGCCTACTAGTAGGCTTCAATCTACAGTCCCTGGGCACATGTAGTGCACTTTACTAGGTACTTACAAGTAGATCAAACTTTCCAATTGGGTATGAACCAACATTACCATGTTTTCAGGGAGAGAGCATATGCACTTTAGCAATGATTAGCAGTGGTAAAGTACGCAGAGTCCTAAAACCAGCAAAAACAGTGTCAGAAAAGTGGAGGAAGGCAGGCAAAAAGTTGGGGGATGACCACCCTAAGGCTGTCAGGTCTAACACCAGCTAAATGAGGTTGACAATGTACAAGACTAGCTGAACCCTTTACCATTTGACATACCACCCAAAACCATGTCTGGCCCAATTTGGACACATCCCACATGTAAGTCCTGTACTGGTCCCAATATTAAAATATGCACATTTATCAACATTGATTGGGAAGATAGGACACTTGCAGTTCCACATCACAATGATACAAAGCACAGAAATCAGGTGGGGGAAGTGCTCAGCTCCATGATGAATGCCTGCCCAGAAACGTCTGTCACCAACACATACCACTACAATCTGTGCATGTCCATAAAAAAGTACACAATCAATATATGTGGAGTATAATGTTCCATAGTGTGTAGACACAATGGTATTGTGTCGCAATCAAACTGATGTAACACTGGTATGTTCCCAAAAGTTGCTAGGGAAAAGTAAAATAAGGACTAATGTGTTCCAGCAAAAACAGAATTTAATTTTTGAACAAGCAAAAAATGCATGTAAGGCAAAGGCCAATAGCCAGTAAAACCACAACCGTTGTGTTCACAGTGCTGTGCCTCCAAACTTGCCTCATCAGACACTGCCAGGCTAACCTCTGCACAAAGAGGCATCCATCAGGCAGGGCAGGCACCTCAAAGATTTCATATGGGTGGACATTTGGATGTGGGAGGGGTGAACTTGGTATGGAAAGTAGTGGGATAGGAAGAGGAAGGGGTGGATCCTAGTTTAGGAGGGGTAAGTCTGGGAATTAGAAGGGGTGGGCACATGTTTGGAAGGGGTACCCTTTGGAAGGGGTGGATGGGGGGATGCTAGGGGTGGTTTGGGAAGTGGGAGAGTTGGCCTTTGGTGTTGGAGGGGAAGGATCCTTTTTGGGAATAGAGGTTTGATGTTTGGGAGGGTTAAGGGCAAGGGGAAAGGAAGGATCCTCAATAGAGAACTTAGAAGTGGGTTTGGAAAGGGGTGGGCTCTTGGAGGGAGAGGGAGTGACTGGGTCTGATGTGCTTTGATCTGTTGTGGGTGCTGTTGCATGTGTGTCTGGTGAATGTGCTGTATGTGTGTGACTATTAAACATGGTGGGTTTTGGGTGCTTGCTTGTGTATGTCTTTGTTTCTTTTGTGTGTGTGAAGTGAATGTTGTGTCAGAGGTGGTTGTTGCTTTAGAAATGGTGGCTGTGTGTGTTGTGGATGTTGATATGATGGCAACTGAGGGTGTGGTTGTGTGTGATGTGTCAATGGATATGATGGGGTGCATGTGGATGTGGGGTTGTCTGTACTGGCTGTGGATATGGTAGTGGGGGTATGCCCATATGTATGTAGTCCCATCTGTGTATAGATGTGATGGGGGATGGTGTGAGTAGGTGGAGGTGGCGCTGTCAGTGGTGGATGAGGTAGTGATGGCAGTGACAGAATCTTTAGTTTGGATGGGGGATGTCTTGTCCTTGTTTTTAAATGCATACCATTTTTTTTGTGTTTGTGTCTATGTGTAGGTGTGCTGCTTAGGTCTGTGTGTGAGTGTGAATATGTATGTGTGTGTGCTTTGGGCAGGTGGAGGAATTGGGTACTGGTATGGCAAGGGCCGGGGACAGACACTAGGTTGGGGGATGGGAGGCAGCGCAAAGAGAGGAGGTCAGAGCCTAAATAGATCTTTGCAACCCAGACATTGCACTATGAATACCTTCCAGGTAGGCCACCGTCTACTGCAGATGCCTGCCTTGTCCCTGGATGGGATCTAGAATGGCACTTTGACCCACAGAGATAGTCCTCAGGAGGTCAATAGCCTCCTCACTCTGCACAGTGAAGGGGATGGGGCTGAGGTGCCCAGCCAACTGGGTGGGGAGCAAGAGAGAGGGTGGCGATGGAGCTGATGGTGACACGCATGGGTGAACATGGTATTGATCCTGTGGGGTCTGCCACCATTCAGGAGTGTCCACTGGAGGACTTGGATGATGACAACCTTGATCATGCATCCTCCGTGGCACTTCCTGCATGCTCTGAGCCACTGGGTCCCTTGGTGTCTTGAGACTCAAATCCAGAACCACAGGAAACGCTGATGGGCAGGCCATTGTGGTATGCTATCTGTCCCTGTTAGGGTGGCCAAAAACCTGGGTGTGATGTTCGATAACACCTTGTATTTTGACACCTAGGTAAACAGAAGAGTGAGTTTGTGGTTCTGGATGGAATTTTGAAGAAAATATTGATTTTACTTCCTAAAGAGCTCATGGTGGCAGTGACCATCGCACTTATCACTCCATGTTTAGATTACTGCAAAGCATGTTTAATTAAATAAGCTCCAAATCATCCAGAATATGGCTGCCCATCTGGTCCTGAGACTTCCCAACATTGCTCAACTAGGGTAGGGATGCTTTGAGATCCCTGCATTGGCTGCCTGTAAAGAAGCAGGTTCTCTATAAAACACTTTGGTGGTCATTCTGACCCTGGCGGTCTTTGACCGCCAGGGCGGAGGACCGCGGGAGCACCGCCGACAGGCCGGCGGTGCTCCAATGGGGATTCCGACCGCGGCGGTAAAGCCGCGGTCGGACCGGCACCACTGGCGGGGTCCCGCCAGTGTACCGCGGCCCCATTGAATCCTCCGCGGCGGCGCAGCTTGCTGCACCGCCGCGGGGATTCCGACCCCCCCTACCGCCATCCAGATCCCGGCGGTCGGACCGCCGAGATCCGGATGGCGGTAGGGGGGGTCGCGGGGCCCCTGGGGGCCCCTGCAGTGCCCATGCCACTGGCATGGGCATTGCAGGGGCCCCCGTAAGAGGGCCCCTACATGTATTTCACTGTCTGCTGCGCAGACAGTGAAATACGCGACGGGTGCAACTGCACCCGTCGCACAGCTTCCACTCCGCCGGCTCGATTCCGAGCCGGCTTCATCGTGGAAGCCTCTTTCCCGCTGGGCTGGCTGGTGGTCTGAAGGCGACCGCCCGCCAGCCCAGCGGGAAAGTCAGAATTACCGCCGCGGTCTTTCGACCGCGGAACGGTAACCTGACGGCGGGACTTTGGCGGGCGGCCTCCGCCGCCCGCCAAGGTCAGAATGAGGGCCTTTGTTTGCTGCATAAAGCTCTCTATGCGTGGTGGTCGCAATATCTTACGAGGGCTCTGAACTGGTACACACTCATGAGGACTTTGAGATCAGCGGAACAAATTAAGTTGATGGTGCCATGATGTAGGAAAGCAAGATGGGGTGAACCTGCCTTCACGGTAGAAGCGGCAAGGTTATGGAACTCCTTTCCTGTTTATATTAGGTGTCTGAGTATGCACCTGCCTATTCGCAAGCAAGTTAAAAGGTGGTTCTTTGCTCAATAGTCTCTGCCAGGGACCTATCTTTTTTTGGTTCATTGATTTTGGTTCAGACGATTTTGTTTCCTTGAGTTTGTTTATTTTCAGCGCTTTGATGGCTTTCAGGTTTAATGCGCTCTCTACATACCAAATACAAATACAAATACACTGTGGGCAGCTGCTTCCTCAATTACCTTGACACTGTCTCACTCCTAACACAATGGAGACAAGTGGTCTGTCTAGTACAACTTTCACCCAGAACATCAAACAACATGAGGCGATCATGGCTTTACTCAGCCCTGTGTCTTATCTAAAAAGAATATTGGAATTAGACTACTCTCCGCTGGCCTTTTGGTCATAAAGACAAAAAACAAAGCATATCATCATGCACCTACTACCAGACCTACACAATCCAAAACTCTTCCTGTGCATTGGGCATGGCACGCTGTTATGCCATTAATTGTGTTTGACCAATGACTTTGTGTTTTATCACTGCACATATTAGTTGCTCAATGTTCACCAGTAGCACATTACATGTTGTATTCAGTTTAGCTGCCTATTGGCTTTAACATGACATTAGAAATTACATTCTGTATTCAGTTTAGCTGCCTATTGGCTTTAACATGGCATTAGACATTACATTTGGTATTTAGGTTAGCTGCCTATTGGCTTTAACGTGGAGTTAGACATTGCAGTTGAGACATTGCAGATGAGCTGTGTTTTTCCACATGGTTGACCAAGCTGTGTTTTTCATATTGAATTCACACCAAACCCTAGCTGATAAGAGAGCGTATATTTTGTGTTTACCTCTCTATCCAGTCTGGGAACGAGTGAGATTTGGAGACTTGGCCACTCTCCAAACTCTTGTTCGGTTCCCACACTGAGCCAGCATTTTTCCTCTAAACGGTGTCCCTGGGCAGCAGCAAGGGGACATTTTCCAGGACTTCAGTCAGGAGCGGATGTCAGCTGCCTGGCCTCCCGTTTGGGTGGAAAATCTCTTTCTCGCAGTTGAACAGGAGTCATCAACTTGCTGGCATGAGAAAGATGACAAGCAGTGATAGGCCCTACGGTGATGAATTTTGACTTTCATTCTTTGCTTTGAAGTTATGCTATTATATAATCACATGTATTTGCTGTGTACATTGCAACTAAGAAGTACTTTGATATATTTTGCTTTCATTGCTGCGACTACTTTTAAACGTGTGCTTCCAACCTACTAATCTCGTCTTTTAGGAACCTTGTGGTGAAGTAATAATAATAGATGTCTTCTTTAAACTAGAAGTGCATTCCAGAGAAGCTTTGTCAGCTCGGTCATAAGATAAGGAAAGCAAAATATTTTGGCTTTAGTCGTCAGTCTGGGAGTCGAATTGGAGATTGGAGGTGCCCGATTTAAAAGTGTCATTGTTTTTGTTTTTTAGAGAATTAAAAAAGCACGACAGACCATGTTTGAAAATGCATGTGAAGTTAAACTGCCTTATGGTGCTGTGAGAAACATGTTTTCTTGTTTATCAGGAATTTGTGAGTCTTGAGATGAGAGCTTGGATAAAGCAAAGGTGTTTTCATATTTAGAAAATGTGCTTTTTGAAAGAAATTATATCCCTTTTGTTCTTGACAGAAGGGTTTGGATACTTGTGTCTGCTTACAGAAAAATGCATGAGAGATGTAGGTAATTAGAACATGAAAATAAGAATTTACGGGAGCAAATTAGCCAGAACACATTATTTCAAGATAAAACTGAAATTTATGAAGCTGTTGCAGGAGAATCTGGCTTTTCACATTCCAGTAATGAGGAGGTTAAAAAAGGTGGGGGCCAGTGTGAGCCTCTTGAGCAGAGCGTAGATCTCCGTGTGTAGAACAGCCCACGGTTGTTGGCAGTTGAAGTGCATTCCTTAAAAGATTACACTGAGCACGAAGTTGAGAATGTTATTTTCAGACCGCTTTTGCAAAGTAAATTTAGACAAGGCATAAGTACTGTTGCAAAATGTGCAGTTTCTGGGAATTCAGTGGAATCCTGAAAATAGACAGATGTTGTCACAGGTAAAAAAAATAAGATTTTAGAGTTTTTTACCATTTGCACTAAGCAAGAGACACCGAGTTTCACAAGCTTGTTTGAATTTTGGAAACAGTATAGCCCTCATCTGAGAAAAATCTTAACACTTTAGTACCAAGTAACTAGGAAACAACATGAGTTTGAAGGGAGTGAGAAGCAGCTGCGTGCTTTTGATTTGGCAAATTAAATAATTCAACAGACTTTAGATTTGTGCGCAGTGCAAGAGGGAAATATTGATTTACATGTAAATCAGGGACCATATACCAACTTAAATATGTGGCAGAGACAGGGAAGGACAAGAGTGCCCCTGGAACTTTGAATTAGAAAACTATCTGACTTTGTGGAGCGCTGTACTCCTTTTGAAAAACAGCTTTTGACTTGTTATTGGGCTCTAGTGAATACTGAGCAAATGACATTAAATGATAATGTAATTCTGAAACCTGAACTATCAATCATGCAGTGGGTGATGAGTTCACCTAAATCTCACAGTATAGGACAGGCACAGGAGGCTAGTATCATACTCTGGATCTGGTACATGCAAAACAGGGCTCGAGTCACTGCAGCCCTACATGAACAGGTATCACAAACCCCTTTACAGGATGAGGAGAGGGTGCAGAAGGTACCACAGGTAAAAGAGTCACCAGTGAAATTGAGTGCACCATTTGAATTCTTGTCCCCAGAGGATAAAAAGTGTGTTTGTTTGACTAATGATTCATTGAAATGCATGATTACTAAAAGACAATGGAAAGCAGTGTCATACAATCCAGTTACTGAAAAGTTTTTGTTTACCACAGGAGAAGGAAAAAGTAACCAATATGCAGAGTTGTACAATGTGTGTCAGACTTTAAAGCAAGAGCTGCTTGAGATGTGTCATTTTTACACTATTTCTTGGTTCACTGCCAATGGCTTAGCCGTTTGGTTTTTCAACATGGCTTGTACATAACTGGTTCAATTCCCTTGCAGATGTTAAAGCCAAAAGTTCAGAGACAGAAATGTAAACCCAGAATTCTGACTTGGTGGGGATGGCTAAGTGGGTGCACCAGAAATGTGGATATCTGGAAGAAAAAGCCACTTACAGGTGGGCAGAGATTAGAGAGATGCACATTCCCCTAGATTTTATCACAACTGTGATTTTGCAATGTCCTATTTGTCAGCATGCACAACAGAGATCTCTCCCACAAACAGTCAAAGATCAGTTGGGGAGAGGAAAGGTATCAGGACAGATATGGCAAATTGATCAGGTTTTACGGGGAGTGATTGCTGCAGATTACCAAGGAGAAATCAAAATTATGCTGATAACTAGAAGAGAATCTGATTTATTCATACCGATTGGAGATAGAATTGCCCAACTTGACATAAGTGCAGTGAATGGAGGTTTGGTAAAGAAGGAGTCTGCCCCAGCCCTTCTGACAGTGCGAAGAAAGGGAAGTTGTGGTACAGCAGATAAAAACCTCAGTGCTAATGTGTGGGTTGAACCCCCAAATGATCCTCCAGAACCTGCAGACATCATAACAAAGGGCCCCAATAATGTCCTGCTGATTATAAAACAAGGAAAGGAAGAAGAAGGGCACATTTCAGATGACAAATGTTTTTTGCAAGAAAAGTCATACTTTTTTCTTTTGCAGATCCTACCATGACTCGCCACTGACCATGAGTGTGCTGTGTGGTCTCCCTTCAGGTGTGTGCGTGTGGGGTCAGGGGAGGGACCGCCCCCACAACCTAAACCTAATTGATTAAAGTACAAACCCCATGGATCCATTTTGCGCAACTGGCGCCTTCAGTTCAAGTTCTACATGGGATCAATATAAAGTTTGTCAACTTGTTTGGTTACATTCTTCCACTGGAACTAAGCAACCTTGCCAGTTAACTGTCTGTATTTTTTCGTGTGGAACTCTGACTTTCACTTACATTCCAGCAAACCTTTCAGGTGGACGTGTACCTTTACATGAGTAGAACTCATGCTACATCAACTTGCTATTTTAGAGACACTGTTCAATCAGTAATTATTCCAGTCAGAGTATATAAGCTTCAGTCTTTTCATTGTAGATGTATCTGATTTGAAAGGTTATGAGAACAATATGTTAATCCACTTCCATTGCTTTACAGCGATTGCTTTTATCATTCAAATCTGATTTGCTTATAATGTTTTTATCTGTTTTTTTTTGTTTTTGTTTGAAATAAGAGGTATGTAAACAAAAGTCGTTGGTCATAGGGTGGAGATGTTATGCCATTAATTGTGTTTGACCGATGACCTTGTGTTTCACCACTGTGCATATTAGTTGCTCAATGTTCACCAGTAGCACATTACATGTTGTATTCAGTTTAGCTGCCTATTGACTTTAACATGGCATTAGACATTACATTCTGCATTCAGTTTAGCTGCCTATTGGCTTTAACATAGCGTTAGACATTCCATTTGGTATTTAGGTTAGCTGCCTATTGGCTTTAACGTGGAGTTAGACATTGCAGTTGAGACATTGCAGATGAGCTGTGTTTTTGCACATGGTTGACCAAGCTGTGTTTTTCGTATTGAATTCACACCAAACCCTAGCTGATAAGAGAGCGTATATTTTGTGTTTACCTCTCTATCCAGTCTGGGAACGAGTGAGATTTGGAGACTTGGCCACTCTCCAAACTCTTGTTCGGTTCCCACACTGAGCCAGAATTTTTGCTCTAAACGGTGTCCCTGGGCAGCACCAAGGGGAAAATATCCAGGGCTTCAGTCAGGAGTGGACGCCAGCTGCCTGGCCTCCCATTTGGGTGGAAAATCTCTTTCTCTCAGTTGAACAGGAGTCATCAACTTGCTGGCATGAGAAAGATGACAAGAAGTGATTGGCCCTCCGGTGATGAATTTTGACTTTTATTCTTTGCTTTGAAGTTATGCTATAATATAATCACATCTATTTGCTGTGTACATTGCAACTGAGAAGTACTTTGATATATTTTGCTTTCATTGCTGCGACTACTTTTAAACGTGTGCTTCCAACTTACTTATCTCGTCTTTCAGGAACCTCGTGGTGATGTAATAATAATAAATGTCTTCTTTAAACTAGAAGTGCATTCCAGAGACGTTTTGTCAGCTCGGTCATAAGATAAGGAAAGCAAAACACACGCCCAACTTGTTGTTGGGCAAATGGCTACCTGAAAAAAATAGCTTGCAAGGAAACATGGACAACTCTGGCCAGGACTTACCCCTTGTAGCTGCTGTTGGGCCCTCAACTGCCCATGGACCTCAGGATAGGCCACTGTCAGTATCAGGGGTTAGGGTGTCAGCTGCCGGCATGTACCTTGCCCCGCTCGGAGGACTTCCCCACCTGGACCTCTGTGTTCTTCCTGATCCAGCACTTCAGGTCCTCCCATTGTTGCCTGTAATGGACTCTGCGCCAAGGATAGAGCCCCAAATCAAATAAAATCAGGGTTTTTAAAGTGCAGCTACTCACCCGTAAGGGTTTCAAGGAACTAAGGGGGTTTGTCCTCTAAGCTCCAGTTAAAGAGCGAGGTTTTTAGGTCCTTCATGAATTGGGGTAGCAATGGTGACTCTCTGAGGTGCAGGGGCAGGGTGTTCCAGCTCTGTGGCATGAGGTAGGTGAAGAATCTCCCACCAGCCAAAGTCTTCCATATGCAGGGTACAGTGGCTAGTGCTTGTTGAGTGGAGCGGAGAGGTCTGATAGGGGAGTAGAAGGTGATGCAGTAGTTGAGGTATGCAGCTCCTAGGTTGTGGAGGGCTTTGTAAGTAAGGGAGCTAGTGGAGGTCTCTTATGTGATTGGAGAGATGTTCACAGTGGGGAAGGCCCAGGATGAGTCTGGCAGAGGCATTTTGGATGTGCTGTAATTTCTTGAGGTTCTTCTGGGTGGTATCGGCATAGAGGGCGTTGACATAGTCAAGTCTGCTAGTAACAAAGGGCAGGGGTGACAGTTTTGCAGCAGTCTCTTGGGATCCATTTGTAGATCTTCTGGAAAAGTTGTAGTGTGCGAAAGCAAGAGGATGTGACTGAGTTGACTTGGCAGGTCATGGTGAGTGATGAGTCCAGGAGGGCGCCGAGGTTCCGTGTGTGGTGTGTTGTGTTGGTGGTGCAGCGGGTCGATGGCCAACAGAAGTCATCCCAGGCTGATGTGGATGGTCCCAGGATGATGATCTCAGTCTCATCAAAGTTGAGCTTGAGGAAGCTGTCCTTCATCCAAGCGGCAATAGCTTCCATCCTGTTGTGGAAATTCTTCTTGGCAGTAGTGGGGTCTTTGGTCAGTGAGATGATCTGTTGGGTATCATCGCCGTAGGAGATGATGTTTAGTCTGTGGTCCCTGACGAAGGATGCGAGATGGGCCATGTAGATGTTGAAGAGGTTGATGCTCAGGGAGTAGCCCTGTGGAACTCTGCAGCTGATCTCCGTAGTTTCTGACAGGGAAGGCAGGAGTATGACTCTCTGTGTTCGGCCAGACAGGAAGGAGTGTATCCATTGTATGGCCTTTCTGCAGATGCCAGCTGCGTGGAGCCTGGAGTAGAGGGTGAAGTGAGTCCAGTAGGATGAGGGCTGCTGTATGGCCGTGGTCAAGGAGCAAGCAGATGTCATCTTTGGCGGTAAGGAGGATGGTCTCTATGCTGCGATAGCTCCTGAAGTCTTTTTGAGAGGTGTCCAGGATATTCTTGTCCTCGATGTGCTTACGGAGCTGAGTGTTGATGGTCTTTTATATGACCTTGGCTGGGAAAGGCAGTAGAGACATGGGGTGGTAATTCTTGAGGTCCAGGGGGGTCGGCCGTGGGTTTCTTCAAGAGTGGGGTGATCTCAGCATGCTTCCAGTCCTCCGGGAAGGTGGCTGTCTGTATGGAATAGTTGAGGGTGTGTCGGAGCTTGGGTGGGATGGATGTGTCGGCCTTGGGGAAAATGTGGCAAGGACTGGGGTTCTTAGTGGCTCCGCACTGGATGCTGCTCATGATGTTGCAGATCTCGTCAGTGGTGAGTGCGGTCCAGCAGTGTAGGATCAGTGATGGTTCGATGGGACAGATCTGGGGGCTTGTTGGAGGGCTCGGAGGGTCTTGGGAATCTAAGCTGGTTTACATGTCTTTGATTTTCCGATAGAAGAAGTTGGCTAGCCTGTCACAGAGGTCTTGAAATGGAGGGATGCTTGCTGTTTCTGATTGGGGGATAGCAAACTCTTTGACCATGGGAAAAAGCTTATTGGTGTCATGAGCCGTGGCACTGATGCAGTCATGCGAGGTGGCTTTCCTGTTGTTTCTGATGAGGTGGTGTTGGGATTTGTAGTCACTTTGAAAGCCTCAAAGTCTTCCGGGGGCTTGCTGTTCCTCCATCTTTTCTCTAGCTGTATGCGGGGACGCCTTGTATCCTAGAGTGCGTGGGAGAACCTGCTGGCCTCCTTGCAGTGGTGTTTGACTGAGGTCTTACAGAGATGGGTTAGGGTGTTGAAGCATTCTGAGATCCATTGGTCAAAGTTCTGTGCAGAGATGTTCGCGTCTTGTGGTGAGGGGTGGGGGAGACTTGCTGCGGGTGTTGGAGAACTGTTCTTTGGTGATTCAGTTGCATTTCCTGCTTGGCGCTTGGAATGGGTGGAGATGGATGGTTGGAAAGGTGATGGTGAAATGGATGCATTTGTGGTCAGTTCAGTCAACGGTGATGGTGGAAAAAATGGTATTGAGCGTGATTCCTGCGATGTGTGTTGGTGAGGTGAACAGTTGCTGTAGTCCTATTGTGGCAAGGTTGTCGAGCAGGGAAGTAGCGTTGGTGTCGTCGCTGTTGTCAATGTGGTAGTTGAGGTCACCAGGATGAAGTCGTTCGAGGAGGTGGGAGCGTAAGGAAAAACGATGTAGATTATGGAGTCGCTGAAGGCTGGAAGGGGGCCGGGTGGCCTGTAAATGAGGGTGTCGCAGAAGGTTGACTTGGGTGTGGCCTGTATCTGGGAATGGAGGTGCTCAACGAGGGGGGAGTGATATTATGCATTGGGTCCCGCACCTGCAAGGAAATGTCTTTCAAGGTGGTATGCTTCTCATGGACATTGACCTATACCGACACAAGAGAGGAAAGAACCATATGTCACTGCAATTATTTGGCTATTGTGTTTTGTTGTGACACAATTTGTCTACAGCTAGAACAAGGCAAAACCAAACGTGAACATATAACATGCTTGGTTTCCACATGTTGAGCACTACAAAGAAATAAATAGACACTTAAGTAGTCAATTGCTGACCATGCTCATCCCTTGTCATGTCTAACTAAGCCAATACCCAACATCATGGAGCCGACGACCATCATACATAGACTGTGATGGTGGCCACTATCAAACATGGCATACTATAGTGAGCTTAAGAACAGGACACTATTTCTGCTTTATTGTTCAGACACCTATACAGCCAGACCTATTCACTTAATGAATACGGTCCATACAGCCGGGAAGCATAGTACAGATTACATCGTAGGACTTGGACACTCATGACAGCTCTTCGATTATGACTTGTGTCAGCTTCCTCTATGCTGATGTGTGGACATGTGGACAACTTAAGGTAACATCACATTAGATCTGTTAGAGTTTGTGTAGTATGTACTGGTATGACAGAAAATGTTTTGGCCTATATAGCAATGCTACAGGGATGACATCAACATATTATTGTCTTGCTTGTTTGAATGAATGTTAACAAACTGTTGATACATATATCAAAACTACTTCTAATCGAAAATATCTGAGCCATAAATGTGTAACATGTGAATCAAGCCTGTTCAGTGTAAGCATTACTTATAGAAAATTGAATCCAGAGATGTAGGTTCAACGGGCCAAACATAAGCAGGGGCCAAAAGTTCTTCAACAACTAATCATCCCATGTTTACCAAATAGATCTCTTAGATTGACCTCTTTGGACCTCCTTGCCATACACAGGATGAAAATAGCTAAGGGAGTTGGTCAGTCTTTTGCCTATTTAGCCCCCAAGTTATGGAACTCACTGCCAGTGAGCTTGAGAACTGAAAATAATTGGATGTGCTTAAGCAAACAATTAAAAATCTACTTCTTTCCTAAAACAGAGTAAAGCTGGTGGCTTACTGGTATCCTATCAGCACTGGGAAGCCCAGTTTTGGGTAGCCATGTGCTTTATAAATCTGGTAATGTAATGTAATATAGGAATGATGGGCGTGTCATCATGAAATGGGACACATTGATAATGTGGGTCAATGGAATGAAGTATCAGGTCAAATAGGTTATCTCATTCACCATTCCAAATGTATTCCATGTAAAAGCAATCAGGGCTACTGTTATGTTCAAACTCTATCAGTGTTCTTCCAAGGATTCACAGATCTACAGGGAAAATACTCTTGGCATCAGTTGTATTTCCAGAAAACTCCTGCCCCAGTCTGGCCCATGGTAATGACTGGTTACAACTCAACCTCGGGCCTTGCTACCTGCTGGCAGACCATGATAATCCCCCCTGAACATTACATTTCCAACATTTCAACATATTTTGCCACTTGAGGTCATTCCATATGTGGTCTCACGAATGTGTGGCACTCTGAAGGGGTATGTAACTTATTGGTAGTTCACAGACAAAACATTTTTTGAGACCTGATCTACACTGAGTGATATGTGGGACCTTAGATCTACCTAACATCATTCTCAACAGTTTAGTGCAGGATACATTCACAGCTTATACAGTGAGGGCAAGACGTGTTTGCAGAGTTAGTATGATCTGAATGCTAAATTATTCATAGGTACCATGAAAGACATACTTGCATATATGTCTACATACACAACAAATGGAGAGTATAGTGCTGGCCAATCCCTAACATTATTATCCTATGTAGGGACCACAATACTCACACAAGTAATCAGAAAGAACAATTTAAATCAGAGAGCAAAATGTTACCTGTGGGAAGGAACATTATGGAGTAAAAAATAGAAACATATGCATGTGGGAGAGTTTCCTGTTCCTCGGGTGAGCCATATAGCCAGCCATGTGGGTTAAGGACCTCATCTGCCTGCAGATCCAACTCCTCTGCTGAGAAGGCATGGGCCCTCTCACCTGCTTGGCCTGCCATGATTGCTCTAACAGGTGACAAACAGCACCTATAAATAGAGGAGGTCTTGATAGCAGAAGTTAGGAAGCAAGTGAGTTTTTTCCAAAATGCAGTGTACATGGACTCAATTTACGTCAGCATACACGGACACAGCCATTGGCCCTCGACCGCCGTAATCACCGACGTTGGCCTATGACTGTGTCTGTTATGCACTCATCCGTCAACTGTGCGGTTGACTTCCGCTGGCGTCGTCAGATGCAGAATGTTCAATTTGCGAGGTCTGGTAGCTGCCATTTTAGTGGCTGAAAATGCTGTAATGGTGACTGTTAACTGCATCACCACCACTGCAAATGAGGAGTACCATGTGTTAACATGTAAATAGCAATTGTAAAATAAATGCATAAAACCTTTCATTTGACTGGTGCATTACTGTACATTTAGGCCCTCATCACAATCCTGGCGATTGGTGTTAAAGCGGCAGTAATACCGCCAACAGGACAGCAGTTAAAAAAAATGGGATCACGACCACGGTGGAAACTGCCAACACAGACAGCCACTTTAACACTCCGACCGCCACGGCGGTAGCAACAAACACCGCAGCGGTCACGCCCAACAGACAGGCGGAGGACAATGTACCACCCACCACATCACAACCCACCAATCCCCCAGCTTTTCCGGGGCGGTTCCAATGCCATCAAAAGCACAGCGGAAACAGGATTTGGAAGGGAAACCACTCACCTCTCGACACTCAACGAAGAGCCAGGACGCCATGGAGCCCAAGCTGCAAGTCCTGCCGATGCTGGTCTACCTCCTCATCTACCAGGAATACCAAAGGCAGCAGCGACGACCATGGTGAGTGCTGCACCTAGCACATAGGGGAGGGTGGGAGGAAAAGAGAGTGACACACACATGCAACACGCAACACCTCCACCCCCACCCTCACCCACAACACCATACACACAAACACATGCATCAACATTACAGTTACACCCCGTAACCCCCTGGAAGTACGCAAGGACAAAAGGAATTGAGTTAAATCATTGATATATTAGAAATGGGCAGATATACGTAAGAATCTGAGAAACAGTATTTACAAAAATATACAATATGTAGATAAGGCCTTACATTGTCCATGCAAAATGTCCATGGGCCACTGGGCCAAAAATCCATGGGCCAAGCCCACACTTGACTCCTGCCTCAAGGGGACTCCATGCCCACAGCAAAGTCTTGGGGAGTGCAAAGCCAGAATCTCACAAGTGTCTCTAGTGGGTTGTTTCCCCACTGCTTGGTCCTGGGGAGTGCAAAGCCAGAGTCTCACAAGTGTCTCTAGTGGGTGGTTTGACCACTACTTGGTCCTGGAGAGTGCAAATCCACAGTCTCTCAAGTGTCTCAAGTAGGTGGTTTGCCCACTGCTTAGCCCTGAGGAGTGCAAAGCCACAGTCACACAACTGTCTCTAGTGGGTGGTTTGCCCACTGCTTGGTCCTGGGGAGTGCAAAGCCACAGTCTCACAACTGTCTCTAGTGGGTGGTTTGACCACTGCTTGGAACTGGGGAGTGCAAGGCCAGAGCATCTCAAGTATCTCAAGTGGGTGGTTTGCCCGCTGCTTGGTCTTGGGGAGTGCAAACCCACAGTCTCTCAAGTGGGTGGTTTGCCCACTGCTTGGTCCTGGGAAGTGCAAAGGCACAGTCTTTCAAGTGGGTGGTTTGCCCACTGCTTGGGCCTGGGAAGTGCAAAGCCACAGTTCTCTAGTGGATGCCTTCCTCCACTGGTTCTGGATGCCTTATGCCCAGTGTGCTTCATCCTGCCAAGGATTTGGTGAGGGGATGCATATCTCCACTGGTTCTTGAAGGGGCCTTGTGCCCAGTGCGCTTCATCCTGCCAGGGATTAGATGAGTGGATACATATCTCCACTGGTTCTGGAGGGGGCCTTGTGCCCAGTGATGCTACACTTAGGGTGTGGCAGTTCACCGTCCCTCACCTGCGTGTGAGACACGAGAATTGCAGGGACCAGGTTGCATTATAGTCCATGGAGGCAGTGCTGGATTCCATCCAGCGACGGCTGCAAACAGGTGGTAGTGCCGGTGCTGGCGGGGGTGTTGCCATTGGTGGAGGGAGGTTCCAGCCCTTCTCCTGCAGCCTCAGATGGCTGCCCACTGGGGCTGCTACTGCTGGTAGTGGTCCTACAATCAGTGGTGTAGGTGGCGATGCTTGCGGCGGGGCCTGCGGTGGTGCATACGCCGGTTCTGGCCGTGTTGCAGGTGCCAGTGCTGCCAGTGGTGGAGGGTGGCTCCAGCCCTTCTCCTGCAGCCTTGGACGGCTGCCCACTGGGGCTGCCGCTGCTGATAGTCGTGGGGCTAGCAGCGGTGCAGGTGGTGGAGCTTACTGCAGTGCTTGCGGCAGGGCTGCTGGCGGGGCTGGCCAGCGTGCAGGTGGCAGGGCTGGAGGTTGTGCTGGTAGCTACCAGGCACTCAACTGTGGCCTCCAATGGCTGATGTGCCTTGCCTGGTGTTTTCTGCCCCTTCCTCACCTTGGCAGATGTTGGTGTGACCTTGTCTCTGGCAGCTGGAGTTTTGGAGGAGGCCTTGCTGGATGGTTCGTGCTCCTTGGCCTTTCTGCATGCTGGCCCCTTTTTCACCATGGCAGGTGGTGGAATGCTTTTGTCCTTTGCAGGGGCTGGTGGCACACTGGCTGGGCTGACGGGTGCCCCCTTTGAGGCTCTGTGAGTTGCAGGTACCACAGCGGACAGCAACTTGGTGGCTGATGTGCTGGCCTGGCTTCTGGACACCCTGGCCCGAGGGGAAGGACGGGGTAGGGGTAGGGAAGAGGTCAATGTTTGCCAGGAAAATCTTCTTAGACACACTGGGGCGGGAAGATGGTTTGGGAGTGGAGGAAGAGGGAGTGGTTGTAGGAGGTGTCTGTCTGCTGATTTTGGGTGCAGGTGCGTGGACTGGATGGTGTTGTGAGGTGGGTGGGTGCTTGGGTTTGTGTACTTTGGGAGGAGAAGTCACAGACACACTGGGAGAGGACACAGGGATGTGTGTATGGTTGTGGGGGTGGTGACTGCTCGTGATAGGTGTGTTGTGATGGGCGTGCTGGTGATGGAGGTAGTGGATAAGGATGTAGTGCATGCAGGTGTGAGTGGAGACGCTACTGGGAGGGAGGTGGACAAAGAGGAGGAGGGGGACACAGTGGAGGCAGTGGATGTTGGTGTGTCTGCATGGGTATGGTGCTTGTGTGAGTGCCTTTGAGATGAAGTGTGGTGCTTGCGTTTGCCTGAGCTACTTCTGGTTGTTGATTTGGGTGAATGCTAGTCTGAAGGTGTGCTTGGGATAGGCTGGGGCTGAGGGGATTGTGACTGGGTAGAGGAAGTTGGAGAGGGGAGGCTAGAGACGGAGACAAGAGCTGCCATCATTGTGGAGGCCAAAGCCTGAAATGCTCTCTGTTGGGCCGCCATGCCAGAGTGAATGCCCTGAAGGTATGCATTTATTTGTTGCAAATGCCTCTCGACACCCTGGATGGCATTCAGAATGGTTGACTGCCCAACAGTGAGGGATCTCAGGAGGTCAATAGCCTCCTCACTGAGGGCAGCAGGGCTGACTGGGGCAGGGCCTGAGGTGCCTGGGGCGAAGGAGATGCCCACCCTCCTGGGTGAGCGGGCACGGGAAACACGCTCAGGGGTTGCTGAGAGGGCGCTGCTGGTAGGGGTAGTGGCAGCTGTACCTGTTGTTGGGGTGGGCACAGAGGTGTCCGCCACCGCCCGGGAGCTTACTGTCGCTGTCTGTGGTTTCCCCTCCTGTCCCCGTCGTGGTGCTCCCTTCGCCCTCCATCCCACTAGTGCCCTCGATGGATTCGGCCTCCAGGCCCATGTGGATGCAGCTCCCTCCGTCGCCGGTGCCTCTGTTCCTCCGCCAGATGATGCTAATGCACACAAGGACAGGGTGGCAAAACAAAAAGGGTGAGGAGAGACAGAGGATACACTTGGTAAAAGCCAGCAACACCACTATCATTGGCATACACAACACACAGGGAGCAGCACTCTGCACTAGGCATTGCCCACCCATTTACTAAGATAGTCACCAGCCCATGGGGTACTATGCCTAACGCCATTAGCTGCACACCTGAAACCCACAGGACCCTGCCCAGTAGTAGATGTCCACTAACACTATTGGGGTAGGAGTGCTTCAGAGCCTGCCCAACAAGGGACCAACCCTGCCATCTTCACCCTGGCCTAGGGGCACCCATAGCCCACATCCCCCACCCAGATACCTCTTAACGCGCGCAAAGTCAGGTTTCAAAATCTGTACTCACCCCATTGTGGCTGTTATGATTCCTTCAGGCGCCCATCCAACTCCGGAACATCAGGGGGGTCATGGTGCGACGGGCACCCCTTCCTCGTTGGGAGGCCATCCCCAGCTAGGCCTCCACCGTCTTCTTTGCCCAGCAGCACAGGTCCACCCACCTCTTGCGGCAGTGGGTGCTCCGCCTGTCAAAGTCCCGTAGGGTCTGCACCTCCTTGGCGATGGCACGCCAAATACCCTTTCTTTGGTGTGCGCTGACCTGCATGGAAAAGAGCGCAGAAGAGGGAATTATTCAACTGTCCGGACAGTCACGGTAATGGCTCACCATAACCCTCTCATCCCCTGACGTACATACATTGACCACCTTAAATGCAGCACTCTGGGCAGGACACCTCTGCCCCCCCCCCACATGTGGCTTACATACACAGAACTCCATACATTCATGGCCCACGCATCATGCTTACAGTGTACTCATCTGTTTGTCTGGAGGACCGTACAGTAACGTGAACTGGGGTAGGACCCCATCCACCAGTTTCTCCAACTCCTCTGCAGTGAAGGCAGGGGCCCTTTCCCCAGACACATGAGCCATTGTCGCTTCCAGACACAGGTCACAGCAGCACTTGCAGTGTAGGTCCTCTCCTGTTGAAGGTCAGGTAGCAAGTGAGTGAACAGAGAGAAAATGGCGGTGACGTCTGTGGCGGTGCATACCGTCACTGCTGGCATACATCACCATTGGCTCCTGGAACCCATAGGGCCCATTGATAACCAATGTGAAGTTGAGCGGCGATCATCTACCCCCTACCGTGACGGCGCGCAATGCCAGTGGAATTACCACATTTCCACTTGTCCCTCCTCACAGGTCAGGCAGCTGCCATTCCAGGGGGGCAGAGGCCATGGCACCTAACTGTGTCACAGCAGACATTGTCACTGAAACTGATTGTCGGATTCACATACTAGTTCTGTAAAGGAAGAAATTCATCATTAGTGCAATAGATGTGTGAATATGACCCTCTGCTGACCGTTGCCTTCCATAGGCTTCAACCGCTGAGGCTGAATATGAGATGGTGGCATCCTCTGGTGTACAGATCCCTGGTGGACCTTGCGACAATGGAGGACAGACACATTATCATCACCTACAGACTTGATCGTGCCACAACCCAAGAACTGTGTGCCCAACTGGAGCCAGACCTGATGTCAGCTATCCGCCAGCCCACAGGTATCCCCCCTCTAGCGCAGGTCCTGTCAGTGTTCCATTTCATGGCAAGTGGTTCCTTCTAGACAACAGTGGCCATGGCATCAGGGATGTCTCAGCCAATGCTTTCCAACGTGTTGACCACAGTGTTGTCTGCCCTGTTGAAACACATGCACAGCTACATCGTATTCCCCCAGGTGGAGGATTTGGCCACAGTGAAAGCTGACTTTTATGCCCTGGGACATATCTCCAAAATCATTGGTGCCATTGATTGTACACATGTGACCTATGTCTCCCCCCGGAGAAATGAACAGGTTTACAGGAATAGAAAAAGCTAATGTGCAGATGCTGTGTTTTTCGTACCAGTACATCTCCCATGTGAATGCAAAATACCCTGGTTCTGTGCATGACGCCTTTCTCTTTAGGAATAGCAGCATCCCATATGTGATGTGAAAACTCCATGGGCACAGGGTGGGGCTAATAGGTGAGCCCAAGGTCCCCCCACAGTATAAGTTGGTGTCTGGGTATGCGGTTGTCCCTAAGGGTTAGTATGTGTCTAACATTTGTCCCTTGATATTTGCAGGTGACTCTGGCTACCCCCAACCTCTCATGGCTACCGCCCCTAGTGAGGAATGCCAGGACAAGGGCAGAGGAAAGTTACAATGAGGCACATGGGCATACAAGGAGGATTATTGAAAGGACATTTGGCCTCCTGAAGGCCAGGTTCCGGTGCCTCCATCTGACAGGTGGATCCCTGTACTACTCACCCAAGAAGGTGTACCAGATCATCGTTGCATGTTGCATGTTGCACAACCTGGCCTTGAGATGCCTGGTGCCTTTTCTTCAGGAGGATGAGCCTGGAGGTAGGCGTGTGGCAGCGGTGGAGCCTGCGGACAGTGAGGAAGAGGAGGCAGAGGAAGAAGGTGTTGACAACAGAAGCAACATAATACAGCAGTACTTCCAGTGACACACAGGTAAAACAATGTAACAACTTAACTTATCAGTTATCTGTTGGACATTGTACATGGCAGCCTGATTTCCCTATATCTATGGCCAATTACTGTACCCTTTTGCATCTCTATTTTCAGATCTCTGTGACCCACTCTGGCTCCTGCTATGTGTACTGCTGCCACCAAAGGTCATTTCAATGTATATTTGACTGTACATTTAACTTGCAATGCTTTGATTATGTTGAACTAATACATATTTGAATCATTTGACAGACTCCAGATTTGTATTTGTTCCAAGGGTGTTTATTTACGTGCTCATAATTAGAGGGGGATGTGCAATGGGCTGGGTTGATGGAGGAAAGTCCAGGGTAGAGTCTAGTCTCCTGGTATCACAGGTACATTGTCCAATGGGGCATAAGAAGGGGAGCAATGGCAGTTCAAGGTGGACAGGGTGACAGAGTGGGACGAAAGGGTGACAATCAGGAGAGTCTTTTTTCCTGGCGGGGATCTTTGCAATGTTCTCTGGCTTCTGCCTGGATTGCAGGGACCATTTGTGGGATGGTTCTCCTTCTGCAGGGGGTGGGGTGCTGGTGGCCTGTTGGTCCTGTGGCAGGGCCTCCTGTCCACTAGTGCTGGCGGAGGTGGAAGGCTGTTCATCGGTTTGGCTAGTGTCAGGGGCACATTGGTGTGCCACTGCCTCCCTCATGGTGTTTATCATGTCACCCAGCACCCCTGCAACGGTGACCAGGATGGTGTAGATTAGTTTGAGGTCCTCCCTGATCCCTAGGTATTGTCCCTCCTGCAGCCTCTGGGTCTCCTGCAACTTGACCAGTATATGGCCCATGGTCTCCTGGGAATGGTGGTATGCTCCCAGGATGTTGGAGAGTGGCCCCTGGAAAGTGGGCTCCCTGGGCCTGTCCTCCGCCTGCCGCACAGCAGTCCTCCCAGCTTCCCTGTTGTCCTGTGCCTCTGTTCCCTGAACCGTGTGCCCACTGCCACTGACCCCAGGTCCCTGATCGTCCTGGGTTTGTGGGGTTGCCTGGGGTCCCTGTAGTGGTGGACGCACTGCTGATTGACATGTCCTGGAGACAGTGGCATGGGCCTGCTGGTAGGGTGCAGTGCTGGTGTTTCCTGAGGGGGGAGGCTCTGTGGTGGGTTGGGACTGTGGCAGGGCAACCGTTTGTCCAGAGGTCCCTGATGGGCCAGGTTGGTCATCCTGATCCAGGCGTGCAGAGCTCCTGTCGTCACTGTGGGCCTCACCTCCTCTCTGGTGACGTTGAGTAGGGGTCCTGTTGGGATGCAAATGCAGTGTTATTGTTTCTGCGTGTGCCATCTTGCGCATGGGTGTGTTTCCATGTATGGTTGTGATTTCCCTGTCAGCTTTGCCTTGTGGGTGTGGTGATTTTGTGGGCTGGGTGAGTCTCTCTACTGGGCATGCTGTGGTGATGGGTGTCCATGCAGGTCTGTGTTGAGGGTCCATGCATTGGGTTTGGTATTGGGATGGGTGGGTTGTGATGGTGGGGTATATTTGAGGTGGTGGAGTGATGGGGTGAGGGTTTGGGGTAGGAGTTTGTGATGGCAGGCAGGTAGGGGGGTGTTAGGAATAAATATTTGACTCACCAGAGTCCAGTCCTCCTGCTACTCCTGCAAGGACCTCAGGATGCATTATTGCCAAGACTTACTCCTCCAATGTTGTTAGTTGTGAGGGAGAAGGTGGGGGTCCACCGCCAGTCCTCTGTACTGCTACCTGGTGTCTTGCAACCACGGAACGCACCTTCCCCCGTAGGTCATTCCACCTCTTCCTGATGTCATCCCTTGCTCTGGGGTGCTGTCCCATGGTGTTGACCCTGTCCACAGTTCTCTGCCATAACTAAATCTTCCTTGCAATGGACATCAGCTGCACCTGTGATTTGAATAGCTGTGGCTCTACCCAGATGATTTCCACCACCATGACCCTTAGCACCTCCTCTGAAAACCTTGAGTGTCTCTGGGGTGCCATGGATGTGGTGTGAGTGATATGTGTGAGGATGTGTGAGGTGATGTGTGGGGTGCTGTGTTGGGGTGTATGCTGTGATGTGCGTGGATGATGTATGGGTGATGGTGTTCTCTGCCTCTGATTGAGTTGGTGCTCCTGGCTTGCATCTCTCTGTTTGCTATCTTTTTTTTAGTGGAAAGGGTTGTGAGTAGTGTGGGTGTGTGTTTTATAGTGGTATGAGTGTGTGGGTTTGGTGTGTGTATATGTGTCAGGTATGTGTAGTTTGACCAATGTGGTGATGTTTTGTAATTGTGTGTGTATTTTGAGCGCAGCGGTGTGTACCGCCAATGGTTTACTGCGTTTGAAAGACCGCCGTGGTGATTCGTGGGTTGTGATACTGTGGGCGTATTCCTGTTGGCGTAACGGTGTGGGTTTTGCTATCGCCAGTTTATCACTGACCTTTGGGATGGTGGACTTGTGTGGGTGTCTGTATAGTGGCAGACTTCTCAGTGTGGGTGATAATACCGCTGCGGTCACAGTATGTTGGCGGCCTTCAGCACGGCGGTAGGCGGCATTTACCGCCACAGTTGTAATGAGGGCCTTAGGCTAGATTAGAGCAGTGCACTGTACACCACTGTTGAGATTATTTTCTCCAATACAAATTGTTACAAAAAAAGAAAAGGGCCAAATGATACGTCAATGATGCATCATTTACACATCAATGGATAAACCACATTTCAAGACAACAATGTGGGTTGGTGATGGATGCTGCACAATATACCATTTAAATGAAAATGTCTGTTTTGAAATCTGAAACTGTTATGTACTGTCACATGAGTATTGGCTTACTCTTTATATTTGTTATTGTGGACATTCTGACCATCATTCATATACTGTTTACAATTTACATATAGGTAGCCCGGGAGAGGGAGAAGATGAGAACTTCCAGTGTACTGCCTATTTCCAGACCTTCACACAGTGGAAGAAAGTTGGAACCTAATCTCCTGCCTCAAAACACCAATCCCACATGTGTTATACCAATTGTGTTAAGTGATGGCAGTATTGCATTTCCTGCCAACAGGTTCATTTCACTACACAGTGGCAATATATGGTGGTATGTCACAAACAATGTTCTGTAATGTACTCTCAGCAATGATGAAACACCTGGACAGATACATCACGTTCCCCAGACATGAGGATTTAGCCAATGTGAAGCCTAAATTCTATGGAGTTGCTCAGATACCACATGCAGATAGAGCCATTTATGGCACCCATGTTGCATTAGTACCACCGCATGCCAGTGAAAAAGTCTATTGAAATAGGAAGAACTTCCATTCTATCAACATCCAAATTATCCGCTTTGCCAATTTGTATATTTCTAACGTCTGTGCAGAACAGCACCATATCTCACCTGATGTCACAACTACAACCAGAGAGGGCCTGGCTAATTAGATAGTGTGATCTGACCTAAATTTTTGTGGGTAATCTCAGGTAGTATAAACAGGAACTGTGTAACATAGTGTTGCACGTATGACTGCCTTCCATCTACGAGACTCATCCTATCCCAACCAGTCATGCGGAAGTCCACTTCAGTGAGGCCCATGGAAGGGTAAGCGGCCAGTGGAGTGGGCTTTTGAGCTCCTGAAGGCCAGATTTAGGTGTCTTGACCAGACCGATGAAGCTCTCCTCTACTCACCTGGGAAGGTGTGTCAGATCACCGTGGTCTGCTGCATGCTCCACAAGCTAGCCCTGTGGCTGAACATCCCATATTTCACAAAGGACGGAGATCCTGAGGTGCCACCAGTATAGGATTCTGGAACTCCAAATGATGATGATAGTGGTGAGGAGAAAGGAGCTGACTTGCGTAAAAATCTCATCAACAAATTCTTCTCATGAGTGTAAGTATTTTGGTGACATGTCATGACTTCGACTGTAACAACAAATCTTGGAGTGATGATCGGAGGAGTAAATTCAATGGAGGGAAAGCTCTGGTTAATCCAGGTGGATGTTGAAGAAGGTCAGGACACATGGCCATTATGTTTGTGTTGCTTTGTTTTGCTTTGATTCTTTGCCATGGGCTGTGTTCTCCAGGAGGTGACTATCTGAATTGTCTTACCTGTATGGTTTTCCAACTCATTTTCATTTATTTACTGTTTTAGGTACCTTCACCATGGCATCATCATTTGGTCATTTCAGAGTTGTGACATTTGTGGGTATATGGTGCTGTTTGGATGAACAATGGGGAGAATGGTTGTTCCTGGGTATGACAGACACAGACCTTGGTTGTACAAATCCTATTCCAGGACAGCTTGCACAGTGATAGAGTGGAAATAATGAGGAGTCCTGTGGTCTTGTCCCTTTTCATGTCGTGGTCCTAATGCAATATGTGTGCCATCATGTGCAACAACAAAATGTTGTTGTGGAGCTAAAGCACGCTATTCTCCCTCCAGATTGGCTAACTCCTCATTGTGTGTGATGTGATGTAGCTGCTGATGTGTCTCATCATTGTAGAGCAAGGTGCTTATATATAGCACAACACAGATATTTGTGGTTGACATTCCAACAGATAATGGAAATGTGGATTGGAATAATCCTGTGAGCAGACAATGTAGAACTGCCATGTGTATGTCTATTAGTGTTATTGAGAAGGGATCACCTTTGTGTGCTAGGTGATTTGGCTCCAGCTGGTGACATATACCAATTAAATGTTGCCTATTCATAATGCAATTGTCAGATGTATCCCCTGCTTCCATGTTGTTAATGTCTGCAATTTAAATTGTGACCACTGTCCCAGATTATAGGTGTCATGTATGATTTGCCATGTTTCTGAGATGATGCCTGGCTATTATTGATGAAATGTACTTAAGCTGACATCAGAGTACACACATGTATGTATGTTGTGGTGAGACCTGGCTAGGATCCTAAGCAAAACATTGATTTGATCCAACATATCTATACTTACACAAGTAGATATTTATGCCATTGTCAAATTCATGTGGAAGTACATGCATACATTGCTAGATGTGAGATCTACAACAGCAGGCAATGAGTTCCACAATAGTAGATTTATTTTAGTGAACAGGGATAAAAGAAACACTGTGTAATACAAACATGAACAATGAAAAGTGAAAATGTCAGCCATAGTGAATGAAACCATAGTTGTAGTTGCCACATTATTTGGAGTCCAAGATATCGCTACTGTCTCAAAGGTAAATTTGTCCAGAAATAGTCCAAAGGGTGAATGTGTAACACACACTAGAGGAATTTAGGTTCAAGTCTTCTTGTTGGTGAAGGTCTTGCCATTCTCACCTCCTGGTAATTTCCGTGGATGTCCCTGATTGCCAGTGCAGGGGAGATCCACAGCCAAAGGGTCAGGGGTGTCTGAAGGTGTGTCTTCCTCTGGTAGGTCCTCCTTTCCTGTGGCACCAGCAAATGTTGAGGGTCCAGATGTAGCTGGACCACAGAAAGCAGTAGATGGTGCTGGGAAAGCCCTGCACAGGTGGGTATGGATATCCATCAGAACCCCTGGTAAGGGGCCAATGTTGGAGTTATGGGCCTCCATCTGATGGTGTATGCCCCAATGCTGCTGCTTCATCTCCCTCAGTTTGGTGAGTACCTGGCCCTCGACCCAGGATGCCCACTCCTACTGGCTCCTGGTGCTTCTGTGACTGGGGTGGTGATTGTCACAGCACTGGGGGCACACGATGATGGCTACTGTGCTAAGTGCATAGGTTGTGGTAGACGATGTTGGCTGAGGTGTTATAGCTGGGGTGGAAGTGCTGTTGTGGGCCCAGTGGCACACTCTGATGTCTTCCCAGGATGATCAAATGGACTAGCATTGTCATCCTCATCCAGATCACCAGGAATGTTGTCATCCCTGAAGGCTTGGTCCTGGGGTGGTGTAGGTGTCTCCTCTGTCTCCATGCTCTGGCCAGGTGTTCTGGCAAATAGACCTGTTGTGAAATGAAGAACAGTGTTATTGGTGGGGGTATGTTATCTACATTCTAAACTTTTTTGACACAGTAAGTAGAAACCTAGAAGAAGAAAACATAGATTGAGGTTACTATTTTGATATATTTCAGTGGTTATAAACTTGTTGATAAGACATTTGTAGATGTTAAATATATATTCTTAAATTAAGAAGGTCATTAGATGTCCAGAGGTAATTTCCTTTTGTACTGAGGGAAGAACATGACATCTCCCCAACATTCTAGCCAACACAGGGGAGAGTTTACAAATATATCTCACCATTTGAAAGGTCTAGCTGTGTACAATACAAGCAATCACATAAGTTGGTTGTATACTTTGCATTAGTCATCATGTGACCAGTATAGAGACAATGGTTCACCTGCAATTCCTAGATAGCTGAGTTTATTTCATGGCATGCAACACTTTGGCACACACACTGTGTATGATGTCACTCATTCCATCAATTGTGTTTTCTTAATCTGCATGGCAGGATCTCACTGCCCTAATGCGATGGAGTACATATAGCCAACATTGCAGTCTGACGCTTCGCACACGGTACACACTCCATCATCGTGGCTGCCAGTTCAGGCTGCATGCACAGTAATAGGGTGTGCTAAAGACCACCAACTCAACATAGTACTCGAGCTACCAAAGACTGGTGGTCTGACCTCCAAACTCGGGCCCTTAGTCCTCTACATTGTGTGGAAGCTCTCATGAGTTTATGTTTTAGGTATCATTTGGGTCTTATAATGGGTGGCTGGGCACATCCCTCTATTATCATTGACAGACAGTGCTATTCCCTTGGCAAGTAATGCAAATACTCCATTGTGACTGTTCTGAGGCTTTGAAATTGTTTGAACGATTAAACCCTAGAAAGAAATGAAAACTAATCTGCAAGCACCCAGGAAATCACAAAGGTGATAGGTGGAATGCTCACAAAAGTCTAATTAAAATTGCCCTGGTCACATTTCAGTCTAATAATGTTTATCCAGTGTGATATTTCAGAAAGAGGCCAGTCACAAGTAAATCAACTTTGGTCCTGCTCCAATAAAAACGGTTTGGCCTAAACTCCCAGATATGGTCTCCTCTGAATGGGAACACAGCAGCCTCAGCCCAATTTCAGTCTGGTCAGGCCTCATTGTGTGGTATAGCATGAGTGTTGTGGCACAGTGAGCATAGGCCCATGTCTGGACATGCACATCACACTTAGTGAACTGCACTAAGAAGATCAGACCAGTGATAAGAGGAATGGTTGCAAATGTCTCCACTATTAGCAATTGATCAGATTACCTTCCAGTCCATTGTTTGTTGCCCATTTTGGCACACCAGGGAGAGACCAGCCAAATGAAAATGTTTCAACAGAAGCAGTATGGGTCAGAATCTAGTCTAAGATAACTAGATCCAGATAGGTATTAATATTTTGCACACTACACTTGCCTCAGTGTACATGGTGATACAATCCATTTGAAATTCGGAAAGTTACCTGTCTCAAAAAATTAAATCCCCACTTGAAGAAATTTTTTACTTAAAGTGAAGCTGGGTATTTTTGCTAGTAGAGGTTACTGTTGGGTGCTGGGTATCTGCACTGCTAGTGCCAATCTTGTACTCTTGTGAGTGCAAAAGCACAGAATTACTCAAACACTTCTTATTAGTGTGCCCATATTAGTGAACCTATTTCAACCTAAGGAATGCAATGATAAGACACCTGTAGAGGGGAGAAAAAACAAGACACTTGGAAGGAATTTAATTGAATGAAATTCATGTTACTCAGGCCTGGTTACATGTTAAGCTAACTTGCATCAGAATGGTTCCAAGCAAGTGCAGTTAGCTTGAATAAGTATAATAATTACATTTATAGTTTTTGTTTGGCCCTCTCTAAAAATAAATATAGCCACCTACTGATGATTAATTATTACAATGCACACAGATTAATAAGATTATCATATACAGTGTAAATAATATGCAAATACATAAGGCACTAAAAATATGCTGGACGAATAGAAATGGGATTAGTTTTTATTACTATTTATTTACAGTTTTGTGTAGCATAGCCACTTTGTTTTAGCACACTTTATAAAAGAACATCCATGTACAAATACAGTCATTTAACAATTTGAGAACATTCTGGGCGTATAGGAAACTTTAGAGCTATTTGAAAGAGGGTGTATGTGTTCTTTTAAAAAATATTTATGCATACGCGTCTTTTTTCTTGCTTGAATTACAATGTTCAAAATGTGGAGAGATCAGAAAATGGCATATTATTTTTGTAACTATTGTTTTAGCTGTTTGACAAGATGTTACGCAGTGTAATTGTAAAGGTGGGTGCTGGTGAGCCCCATCGGCACTCTTATCTAGTAACTGGATCTTGATTAGACATGGTCCACAGGTCTGTGGTCCCTGCCTGTCATACCGCTGGGCCTGCCTTCAGCCAAGGCATGTATTTGCATAAAAATAGACACTGCTGATATACACACATCAACATGAGAGTGCTATTGAACTGCTTTCTGACTTGTAATGTGTAATTGTATGTATGTAGGTATGTATGTATGAATGTATGTTTGTATATGGTATTTCAATACCAAAAACCTAATAAAAAAAGCAGATTGCTGTGGAAGGTCAAAGACAAGCATAAAGTTGACAAGTAATAGGAGAGGGAAGTTCGGACAGAATGTCGAAAACAAATATTGTGATACAAAAATATTGTATCAAGAGTATCAGGACCTCGAAAATATTGTGGACAGGAATATCATAGGTAAAATATACTGTTTTTAGCATTGTTTTTACTATCATTGTCAAAAGTGTTGATGTAAAAAAATATTGGGTGTAATACTGTTTTTAAGTGTTTATGTGTTTATTATTTTTTTAGTTGTGTTTTAGTAAGATATTATTTTATTTATAAAATTGTTGAAATTCATAATTTTAGTTGTATTAATGTATATTATGTAATGTTGC
Source organism: Pleurodeles waltl (assembly GCF_031143425.1). Lineage (NCBI taxonomy): Eukaryota > Metazoa > Chordata > Amphibia > Caudata > Salamandridae > Pleurodeles > Pleurodeles waltl. Next base: position 174,701 of record NW_027150406.1, on the reverse strand, counting down.
ATATGTTTTTTTAATAGCGGGATTTAGGACTTTTAGTGGGGGTAGGCGGAGCTAATGGAGTTTCACTCTGTGGAATTGTGCGGAGTTAGTGAAAGAACTAGACCGAATTCGGCAGAGTTCCACATGCCAGCAGATTAACTGAGTCTTTGATCTGCAGTGTGCCTGACCTGGCTGACTTTCCACCATGTGTGGCAGTGAGAACTATTGGTGAGTTTCCATATGCTTACAGTCCAGTGTCTTTTCTAGCACACGTCCTGGCTCTGACTCGCCAGTGTCATTTGTAGCACCTAGTCTCATTTCACATATTTTAAACTACAATACGTGTTCTGTGAAATTAATTCGACCTTTAACAGACACTGGCTTATCTGCGCACATATCTCCTCTCAGTCTCCATACACGGCAAAATATGTGGTCTTACTTCAAAAAACACTCAGGGGCATATTTATACTCCGTTTGCGCCGGAATTGTGTCGTTTTTTTTTACGCAATTCCAACGCAAAACTAACTCCATATTTATACTTTGGCGTTAGACGCGTCTAGCGCCAAAGTCCATGGAGTTTGCGTCATTTTTTAGCGTGGACACCTACTTTGCGTTAATGAGATGCAAGGTAGGCGTTCCCGTCTAAAAAATCGACTCCGAGGCATGTGCGCCGTATTTACACTCCCGGGCAAAATTTACGCCCGGGAGTGGGCGGGTCAAAAAAATGACGTCCGGCCGTTTTTGCGCTGTTTTTTAGCGCCTGGAAAAGGTAGGCGTTAAGGGACCTGTGGGCTCTGAAGGAGCCCAGAGGTGCCCTCCCATGCCCCCAGGGACACCCCCTGTCACCCTTGCCCACCCCAGGAGGACACCCAAGGCTGGAGGGACCCATCCCAGGGACATTAAGGTAAGTTCAGGTAAGTTATATATATTTTGTTTTTTTGTGGCATAGGGGGGCCTGATTTGTGCCCCCCTACATGCCACTATGCCCAATGACCATGCCCAGGGGACAGAAGTCCCCTGGGCATGGCCATTGGGCAAGGGGCAAGACTCCTGTCTTTGCTAAGACAGGAGTCATTTCTTTGGGGGTTGGGAGTCGTAAAAAATGGCGCAAATCGGGTTGAGGCGAATAATTTGCCTCAGCCTGACTTGCCCCATTTTTCGGCGCCCAAGCTCCATATCCCCCTACGCCGGCGCTGCCTGGTGTACGTCGTTTTTTTCCACGCACACCAGGCAGCGCCGGCGGCTAACGCCGGCTAACGTCATTGATTAAATACGGCGCCCGCATGGCGCTTCAGAATAGCGTTAGCCGGCGCTAATTTTTTTCACACAAAACTGCGTTAGCGCAGTTTTGCGTCAAAAAGTATAAATATGGCCCTCAGAGTCATCCTCGCTCTGACAGTACTTTATACTTATCCCGAGGTCTTCAGCGAGGTTTCCCACAAGTGATCCCTTCTCCATTTTTTCTGGAATTGAATAGCGAAGCTGTCCTCAAACTGCAATGCAATGCAGTGCAATGTATTGCTTTGGTATATTGCTCAAGTTGCTTTGGCAATAACGTTGCTTTTCGTTGTTGCTCAATGAATTCAATGGGCACCTGTTGTCCTGTATTTACAGTGAACATGGCCAGAGTGTGTGGCACTTTATCAGATAATTTGGACCGTATCCATTGGGGTGAGATTTTAAGAATGGCAATTTTGGATTGGTAGGGGTTGAAATAGGCGGGGGCAAGCTTACCCCAGTTAGTTACTGGCAGGTGTGCCTCGCAAAACTATAGGAACACGCATTGTTGGCTGTGAGTCCTCCATAGTGCCCAGTATAGCTGGTATTCCAATGTGCTGCCCTGCTGCCTGTTAATCTCTACCCTGCACCACAAGGACTGAAAACTACCTCCAGAGTGTCTCTCAGGGCTTGCTGACTTGCCTCTTGTTCTCCCTCGAGGTCTCAGGTACATCAAAGAAATTGTGCTTCCAACCCTGCACCCTGTGACCAGGATTAGCACTCCCAATCTCCTGAGCCGTAGGAAAAGAGCGTTTCCCATCAGGGACAGGTGCCTGAGAGCAGCACCTCTCACTACAGGTAGAGTCGAGCACTCTTCTGTGGCCTGACAACCCCTAAGTATAGGATGTGCTCTTGTTAAAACTCTCTGGTAGCCAGACAGCACTGCGACTTATCCCCACCGTGATGCATGTGAGGCCTGCAAACACCAGCAGTACTGAGAACCTGCCCTGTCTTTGCCGACAGGCAGGAGAACACATCAATTCACAGCTCCAATCAGACCTGAGCGGTCGCAACACTTTCACGCTGCACCACTTTTAGTGAAGTACCACTTCAGTTTGTTTGATGACTTGGACTGGAGAGGTCCCAAAGATTCTTTCCTACGCTCCCTGAAGTGAAGTACTGCTTCACTTTGTTTGGTGACTCAGAGTGGTCCCAACAATTCTTCTCTGCCTTCCTCACAGCAAAGTACCTGTCGTTTTTGTTTGACGACTCAGGCCAGAATGGTCCCAACAACTCTTTTCTGTGCTCCCCTCCCCTCAGCAAAGCACATTCCCACCTTGTTTGTGTGCCTGGGCAGGATCCGCACGGTCCCAACACTTACTCACCGCACTTCTCGCAGTGGGCCCACATGGAACATTATAGTAGTACCTCTAATAAGTGTTCGATTGATCCCTACAGCACTGCTTCTGTATTTATTCATTTAAACAGTCCCTCATATTTTAATGATTGGGGTTTTGTTGTGTTGGCCATACTTTTAATAAATAAAGAATGTCTATTTTCTTAATCCTGTGTGGAGTCTTTTTGTGGTGTTGTTACTGTGATTGCTGTGTGATGTGTGTTGCACAAATAATGTACACATTGTCTTCTGAAGTAGGCCTGCCTGCTCTGTACCCAGCTACCAGACGGTGAGCACAGATTAGTTTAGGTTATGTTTTGACTTATCCTGACTAGGATTGTATTCACTACCTGGGCAGGGTACACACCTCTGCCAACTAGAAACACGATTTCTGACACTGGGCCATAGGTGTTGGCAGGATGGGCAACTCTGACTTGATGAGAGGGACTAGCCACTTGCACATGACAAAGTCTCTGCCTAATCATACCCACAAAGGTTTGGCACTATTCTATTGTGAACCTAGACAATTTGAGGCCAGAGACAGGGAGGCATAAAATTCCAAGCACCTCTGGAAATCTCCTGTAACATCTCCTTCTTCAAATATTGGCCCCTTCAAACCCAACTTTTCAATATACATCTTGACGCGTGGAAGACTCAGAAGAAGGACTGCTGTGCTCCTGTGCAAGAAGAATTGCTACTCTGTTGCCCTGCTGCCTGGACTCTGTTTGCTGTGAGTCCTATCCTCCCAAGCGATGCCATCCCAGTTCTAGACATTTGGAAGTGGGCCTGAGGGGGTTTTGCCAGCCGAGCTGTGGTCCCAGAACAACTGGTGCAGTGAGATACACCCACTTAGGAAACTCTGCATTTGAACCACTGTGCAATGCATCTCTGATGTAGGCCTTCACATCACAGGTCCCTTGTTGACAGCATCCCAATGACGACACAATCTGCACCTTCTTCAGAACCAGACCGTGCTCGACACACTTTATAGCAGGACTTCATAATGTAAGCCCCTCGTTGATGGCATTCTCAGCGATGACACAGGACCTTGTATCGCTGCCTCACAGCTTCGCAGAACTGCCACTGCACAACACATCTCTGCACCAGGACCCCACATCGCCTCTGCTATGTGACGTATCCTCTGCACAGGATCTCTCAACGCTCCACAACCTGGATTTACTCTTATTCAGAGGGCCTAACCATGTCCCTGTATCTGGCCAGAACTTGTGACTTTGTCCCAGTGTGGCACGACCAGATTACCACAGTTGGTGCTTACTGCTTCAAGCAGGAATTTCAGTTAACTGTTTAAAATTGCATAGCTATGGTTCTACTGATTGGATTTTTGGTGTTTTGGTGACAAATCATTTTTCTTGTGGTGTGTTTTTACTTTATTACAATTTGAAATGCTGCATAAATGCTTCACACATTGTCTCAAGTTATGCTTGACTGCTCCGAGCCAAGCTACCAGAGGGTTAAGCACATGTTAATTTGGGATGTGCTTATGTTTTACCCTGACATAGATTGTGGTCCCCACTTGAATAGGGTTTCACTCCCCTCAATCAGTGACCACACTTCCTCAAGCATTATTAACACAATACCTAAGAACTAGGTCACTCATGTTCTTCTGCACAGATTGTGCTCCCAATTCCTTTTTCCTAATTTCTCTGCCTACATTTAAACGTGCACATTTTCTAACATGGTTATTCTTACAGTTTACTTGCCAGAGCTGGCTGTTCTATTGACTTCAATTCATTTTGCTGCTCTTGTTTCCCATAATGGAACTGTCAAGCAAGAAAGAAGCACAAGTGGCAATCTTCCATCTTTCTCTCTCTTTGCTTTGCAGAAGGCTCTAAATTTACTTAGGTCTAGCTTTAGAGATTGAGGGACAAAGTTTATTCTGTAGGGATGGTGGAGGACAATGCCAGCCCACCACCAAGGACCTCTGTCCACCAAATTTAGAATTGTCCGTCAGCCCTGTGCACAACACCCCACAATAACAAGATCTGCCATCATGGTGGGTCCTGTCAGTTTAGGAAAAGTTTGACGAATGGTACCATCAACTTTTATGGTCAGATCCCAATCTTTTACAAAGTATTATATTTATCAAAAACAGCCTCCCAAAATGGATGTTTGTTTTTGGAAAATAAAAAAACCTAACAATCCCATGCCCTGGGACTTTTCTACTGGGATGTTAGGGTTATTTTTTTTCCTGTCCCTCAACTCCAGTATTTTCGTAGCAGTGAGGAACAGGAAAAAATAATATCACAGTCCACCCTAAGTAGACAGACAATGTAAGGTCCTTTCTATGGCAGCCCCTACTTCCATTGATGAAATCCTAAATGAGGCTGGAGGACCGAGTGGTTGGCGTGTAAGGTACTTTGTCACGGAGTACCCTGTCAACCAAACTCTAAATCAGGGCCATACTCAGTTTAAATATCACATGCAAATAATCTACACAAAGTGATAATGTGACACAGATCCAGGACCTTTGTGTTTGAAGCATTTATAAACACCCTTTTCTCTAGTCTTGCAATTCTTTCATTTGAGTAATGAATCAAACCCAGATTTGTGCCAAACAGAATGGAACAGTCACATTTTAGCATATTTATACTCACATTTTGTAGTGTTGTTCTTTTAACTATATCTCAAGGTTCCTTATGAGCGTTTATAAAAACAATTGTGAGGTTTTATAAAATTAGTATATAATGTCTTCCCTGAATTCACAGATATAAGATAAGGAGGACAGTTAGCTGAACAAAAAATACCTTATGTCAAATAGGATTACTTCTACGTTATGGTAGTTCAAATCATTAAAGTGTGGGGATACTCAGTATGTACAGGAAACTTTCATGAAAGAGAATTACTATATTTTCACATTGACTATGCTAAACCCAGTTATATGGCATAAGAAGATGGCCAGCGAATTGCACATTGTTACAACTCACATTTCTAATATTATAACCCACCCTGTTATTGTCAACTGCGTCTGACACATGATACCCTGTAAGATGATACCAGGAGGTGGGCTGAATCACCTCAAAGACCTGTGGGGCTTACTGAGCTAAAAAAATTGGGCATTAGAGCTCCAACATTAAGGTAAAAACATCTAGCTGCAGCACAGCTACCGAGCTGCAGTCCTGGGGAGGAGCTCTGAGTGTGGCACTTCTAGTTGGCCGGTGCCGGTTGGTGAAATTGGAGAAGATCCAATCTGGTGCCTGAGAGGTGATCGTACCTGTGATTAAGGAATCATTTTGAGCTTTGAAGACCTGGTCATGGACCATGAGAGTTGCCACAGCCTGCTTGATCAGACAGTCGCAGATATGAAAGCATGGTGGGTCTAAGAAACATCAACATTTAAAGAAACTACACTGGTGACTTATCTGAGAATGCCATATGTGGGGAGAAGCCTGTTAGGAAGAAGGATATGAAGTTTAAGTTCCAGTGAGTGCATTGGTGATGTGTTCATTTCCACACCACACATAGGTTACTACAGCTAAGCAAGCATTGGCTATATGTGGAGTAGGATAGGCACTATTAGAGAGCTTACTGTGCAATGGCATCTTTCATGTGAACTATAAGTTGCAGAATTTGTGTACTCTCCTGCTGCTTGCAAATGGTGGCTGTTGTAGCGTCCTTCCCAGCCTGGGTACCTTATTACACGTCTTTATTCGCCTGTGTGTAAATGCGAGCTCAACATTCTAAACTAAGCTTTCATTGCATTCCACCTTAACACCTACATCACACATCTATGGAGTCCATTCAGAACCAAAAGGGTTCTGTCCTGAAACTCACAATACACCATATCGCTTTGTTTGTTAAATGAAAAAAACAATTAAAAAAATATATACGTATTTATATATATATATGTAAGTGTGTACAACTAAATCTCTTCAATAAACCTTCTTGGTGTTTTGATCAGTGAACCTGATCTGGTTACTGGAAGCTGTCATCTTCAGTGTCAGAGTTTTTTGAAGATGGTGTAGAGGTATCAGTAGTCACTGAGTTTTCAGGTTCAGTCTTTCTTTCACCATCTTGGTCTAAAGCCTGATGAATCAAAGGCCTAAAGTGAGAAGAGTCTCTGGTAACAAACTTTCCAGGGCACTGGGCAGTCACCATGTGCCCCTTGGTAGACACCACGTGGAATGTTTGAGCATCATATGAAGCACCAGATTTCTTTCTTCTCATCTGTCGAGCGATCACCAATTCTCCTCTTTTAAAAGTTATATTCTTCGCATGTTGCCTTTGTCCACATAGGGTTTTATTTTCTGCTTGTTAACCATGTCCTTTGTATGAATCCTGTTCTAACTTGTTGGTTAATTGAGGTAATTTGGTTGTCATTCCTCTCCTGAACATCAAAGAGACAGGGCTTTCGCCTGTGGTTGAGTGAGGTGTTCAATGATTAGCTCGTAGGGTAGAATTTAATACAGTTTTCAAACTGAGCTTATCAAGAGTTGCATGCTATACTGCTTTCTTTAGTGTACTCATTAAATGTTCAACGAGTACATTGTCCTATGGCCACAAAGGTATACACTTTTGATGCTATATATTAAAATGCACCAGGAACTCTTTGCATTCTCGACTGCTTAAAGGCTGGCCATTATCAGACTTCAAAATTGTTTGAACGCCTCTGTGTCACAAAGATACCATCTAGTCTCTGAATGACTCGTTCAGATACCATACAGACTAGTCCTGCCTCGCATCTCCCTGGTGGAACTTGTGGTCCCAAAGAGCACTGCACTTCATCACTTCATCGGTCCCAGCTGCTACAGGTAGGAGGAGATAGCATCAGTGTTTACAGTGCTCTCACTCTCCCAGCGGTGCAGGCTACCATACAGACTTGCCCTGCCTCGCATCTCCCTAGTGGGACTCACGGTACCAGAAAGCACTGTGCTTCATTGGTCCCAGCTGCTGCATGAGAGGGGATAGCATCAGTGCTTTTAGCACTCTCACTCTCTCCATGGCACAGGATACCATACAGGTTTGCCCTGCCTTGTGCTGCCTCGCATCTCCCTGGTAGGACTCGTGGTCCCAGGGAGCACGGAACTTCATTGCTTCATTGGTCCCAGCTGCTGCAGGGGGGAGGAGACAGCATCAGCGCTTATAGCACTCTCACTCTCTCCACAGTGTGGGATGCATGTGGCTCACACCTGGGTGAAGCCCGTGCCAAGGGTGGGCCTGTCTGTGCCCATCAGTGCCCAGAGGAAGCTGGGCTGACCCCCCTCTTGGGTCTGTGATCTGAGACTGTGTTCTATCTGTGTCTGCATCGCCCTCACTAAGGATCCCCTATTTTTGTCCATAATTTGGCACAGAGGTGGCGGTTGCATTGCTCGCATTGGCAGGACATTTTGGCAGTTTCTGCGAGTTTTGGACTAACCTCTTGAGGCTGTGAATTCCATTCCGGTGTGGAGCATTTGTAGTTGGTTAATATAGGCAAGCGGAAAGTTGGGGGGTACTTCTACCACTCCCCGCTCTGTCTTTGTCAGCATGCTTGAAAGGTCTGTAGGGATCATCACCAATGAAATAGAACTTGCAGAGCATAGACATTCAATGGACCATGGGTGCTGCCAGTACTTCATTCTCCCATTGTGGGCGATGAGCCTCAGCCTCAGCCTCTAGAGGATGGCATCACATCAAGAACTGGTCCCTCATCTGGGCTTGCTTGACCTAGCATCTGTAATAAAGTTACAGACGACTCCATCGTGACTGTACCAAGCCTAGGAGTCGAACGGAAATGGCAAACTGGGAAAAACATGGGGGCAAGCGGAAACAGCCTCCCTCAAATCAAAGTAATAAAAGCCGACTGCTTTTTGGGATTCAGCCCTCAATGCAGTCATCTACGAAGTCCTTGGCCAGTCAGACCTGTAATATTATATCTCAGGACCTATTACCTATTGACGCTCCGTGTGAAAAACTATTGTGGCAGGTAAGCTTAAACCACTGTTTGAGTGCTTAGATCGGGTTGAGTGGGTTTTGGACAATATTCTGAAACAATCAACAACTGATACTTTGGGACAATAAAGGTATGACTAATCTACACATAAGCCAGTACTCCCACATAATGAAATAGACATTCTTTCCAAATCAGTGGCCAATAACCTGTGAGTGAATCCCAGGGGTAATCATGGTCTAGTGTTATTCCCCCTTGTGGGGGAATTGAGCTGTGTGGATCCTATAGCCCCTGAGTACCACTGTCTCGCTCTCTCTAGCCAAACCCCAAGTGTCTACTTCTTCAACATCTTTGATTCCTCCCTTTCACACCACCAGCAGTGTTGATTATGCCCCATGGCAGGCTGTTTTGAGTCACCCTCCCCCAGCTTCCCATATGTTCTAGTTCTGGCAGAGATGCCTCTCTCAGGTTTGCTCAACAGGAATCGTGGGATCAGCCCTGCAATAGGGTTGCCCATTGGTTGCTTGAGTATAAACATTTTAATGCCTGGGGTTACAATGTGATCATCATGATGAGGAGGGTAGGCTGGCTTGGTCAGTTAAAGAAAAAGTTAGGAGGGGATTATATTGTTGTAAAGACCTGCTTGTGTATGAAGCATACTGCATTTGAAGGAATGTAATAGTTTAAATGAAACCGAGATCAGTACCCTATCTTTAGGGTATTTTTATAACCCCTTTGCATCCATTCCAGACCTGTGTGTTGGCTCTGAGCTGATCCTCGATGTTCCCTGCTCAAACGTATTTACACCACTTAGTGGGCTGGAGAGGGTAGACTGACGCCATGGCGATCTGCCAGTGTTACAACCGACTTCTATGGGTAACAACTCACTTTAACTTTACCCTGGCTCAACTGCTTCTGTGGAATGTTTTGAGGGACAGGGGCGAAGGAAGCCTGCACTTAAGATTGATTCTTTAACTTCACTTATCAGTGACTCTGGGGGTCATTACAACCCTGGCAGTACAAGACCGCCAGGGCTGAAATGACGGAAGCACCGCCAACAGGCTGGCGGTGCTTGCCTGGTCATTACGACCGCGGCGGAAGCGCCACGGTCGCAACGCCGGAGCCGGCGGTTTCCCGCCACAATGACCCCGGCCGCCAGCCTTTTCCTGGCGGTTTGAACCACCAGGAAAAGGCTGGCGGTACGGGGAGTCGCAGGGCCCCTGGGGGCCCCTGCACTGCCCATGCGACTGGAATGGGCAGTGCAGGGGCCCCCTGACAGGGCCCTGTGCAGCTTTTCACTGTCTGCATAGCAGACAATGAAAAGCGCAACGGGTGCAACTGCACCCGTCGCACAGCCTCAACACCTAGATTTCCGCCCGCCGGCCCAGCGGGGATCTCCAAATGGCCGCAGTGGGGGTGCGCCCGCATTGGCATCCGCCAAGGTCGTAATGAGGGCCTCTGTGTCTTACCCCTGTACTGCAGGCATAGAGAGCACAGAAGTGGGACCCAGGCCACTTAAGATATTAAGATGGAATGTGGCAGACCTCCGAGGTAAGGTTAACTTACCTGACTGGCAATTTTTTTTTAAAGGCTATGACATTGTTCTGTTACAAGAAATTTGGGGCACCTTTCCTCTACTGATATATGGTTATCAATGCTTTTGTGTCCCTGCTACCCATTCATGATGCAAGCACTCATCTGGGGGACTTGCCATTTGGGTGAGTGTTTCTCTTGGGGGATGTGTTAAATTAGTGAAGACTATTGATAGAAGCTTTAAAGCCATGGTTGTAAGGTCTAGATTGAGTCTCTATATTGTACATTTTTATAATAATGATTTTACGGGTATTTCAAACACAAAGTTTCAGCCCCTATTTTGTTTTATTTCTAAAATAGTGGATGATCTCTCATTGTCAGGACACACAGCGCTCCTTTGTCTGGCTGGTGATTTTAATGTGCTTCTTCCCCATATGATTTCAGTAAGAGCGGTGCCGACCTGAACTGATCTGTGCAGTGTGGAACTAATTGCATTTCTTATCCCCTTGATCTGGTTAGTGCAATAGAAGTTGCAGGTCTGACTGACAATGAAGCTCCCACCTTAGGGGGTAAAGGTGTGCCCTCTACAATAGACTAAGGCCCGTATTTATACTTTTTGACGCTAAACTGCGCTAACGCAGTTTAGCGTCAAAAAGTTTTGCGCCGGCTAACGCCATTCTGAAGCGCCATGCGGGCGCCGTATTTATTGAATGGCGTTAGCCGGCGCAAGCAGACCTGCGCTGCCTGGTGTGCGTGGAAAAAAAACACGTACACCAGGCAGCGCCAGCGTTGGGAAAAATGGTGCTAGGGCGTCTTAAAAATGGTGCAAGTCAGGTTGACGCAAAAAATCGCCTCCACCCGATTTGCGCCATTTTGAACGACGCCCAGACGCCATTTACATGACTCCTGTCTTAGTAAAGACAGGAGTCATGCCCCCTTGCCCAATGGCCATGCCCAGGGGACTTATGTCCCCTGGGCATGGTCATTGGGCATTGAGGCATGTAGGGGGGCACAAATCAGGCCTCCCTATGCCACAAAAAAGTATAAAAAAAAAATATATATATACTTACCTGAATGTCCCTGGGGTGGGTCCCTCCAGCCTTGGGTGTCCTCCTGGGGTGGGCAAGGGTGGAGGGGGGATCCCTGGGGGCATGGGAGGGCAGCTGTGGGCTCATTTTGAGCCCACAGGTCCCTTAACGCCTGCCCTGACCCAGGCGCTAAAATCCAGCGCAAATGCGGGGTTTTTTGGCCCTCCCACTCCCGGGCGTGATTTTTGCCCCGGAGTATAAATACGACGCATTTGCGGCGCAGTCATTTCTTTAGATGGGAACGCCTACCTTGCATGTCATTAACGCAAGGAAGGCGTTCACGCAAAAAAATGACGCTCTTTCCTCATACTTTGGCGCTAGACGCGTCTAACGCCAAAGTATAAATATGGCGTTAGTTTTGCGCCGAATTTGCGTCGAAAAAAACGACGCTAATTCGGCGCAAACGGAGTATAAATATGCCCCTAAGTGTTTTTACTTGTAGCATGGAGGACCTACTCATTCATGGCACAGTGGTTCCAGCTAGTCACAGTGACCACAATCCCATTGAGATTGTATTACCACTACACTTTAAGGGGAAGTTCAGGGTGGATATTGGGTCATGTTATCTGCAACCCTCCACTGATAATCCGAGTCTGGTTTGGAGGATGCCCGACCCAGTGCAACTTCTCAACACAATAATTAAGGTGATTTTGGGGACCATGCTGCAGTATTTGAGTGATGATGCCTTCTTTTAAATGGTGGAGGCCTTTACTGCTTTTTGTTGTAGCATTAGAAAGGCTTTCTTAAAACTTATACGCCCTATGTCTAATTCTCCAGAATGGTTCGATGCTGAATGATCTGCAGCAAATAGGGCACTATGCTTTTGCCTCTAAACCAAGGGATTCAGTGGTGGTTAGCCTTCTGCCTAAGAATTATAAGAAGACCACTACAAAAAGGTAGCAGGAGGTAATTGAGAATCAGTGGTTACAGTTAGTGCAGGCATCACAGGGAATGACTGTAAATCTTGCTGGTTCTTTGCATCAAAGTTGAAGTGCAAAAATAAGTCCCTTATCCCAATTGCATGTAACATTACTCGCAAGACATGTGAAGAACATTTTAGTCAAATTTATGCTACATCCTCAACATTTGAGGCATTTGTTATTGACCCTTGTCATCAGGCTTTCAGGTGATAGTGGGAGAAGTTGAGGAAGCCATTATTCAGTGCGTGGGTCAAGGCGCCATGGCCTAAATGACTCCCCACTGATTTAATCAAAAGTAAGGTTACTGTTTAGGCCCCACTTCTTACCTTCTTTGATAACCGTGCCCGTTCTCCCTTGACTGACACTTGGGACATTTCTTTCACTGTCCCTATCTTTAGAAAAGGAGATCAGTCACTCTGGTTTGCTACCGGCCAATCTATTTAATTGACACTACATCCCTGCCAATATGTGTTCAGGCATAAGGTGGGAACCACTGAACAGAGCTTGAATTCCATTTGATTTTGGGGATATATAAAGTTGCTAAGTATTCCCCTCTCTACCTAGCATTTATGGATCTGTCGTCAGCCTTTGACTGTGTGAATCGATCTAAATTATGGCTTTTTCTAATAAACCAGGGCTTGGACATGATACTAGTCCGCTTCCTTGCATTTTTTATCATAAGGACATGAGGTCTAGAGATTGTGTTAGCAAATAGGGTGAGGTATCAGGTGACATAGCATTACAGCTGGAAGTAAAACAGGATTGCGTGCTGGCTTCCCTCCTATTCACCCTATATATCAACAGACTTTCTCCAACCTTAGCTCGTTCAGTGCCCAATGTTCCAATAATTAAGGGCAAGCCACTACCAGCACTTCTCTATGCCGATGACGCCATTCTTATGGCTTGCACTCCTGGAGCACTTTGTCGACTACTGAACAACTTTGTAGGCTTTCTGGCCTCGCTTGATATTCAGACCAACTTTTCGAAGTCACATATAATGTCATGCGGGCCCAAAAGTAAGCCTCTTTCAAGCATGGCTTTAGGTTCACAGCATCCATGCATTATTAGTACTTTCCCCTACTGTAACCTTCACTGCTGAAGGGTTGTGGGCCACTAATATTGTGCGCTGATGTACTAGATTCTCGTTGGCTATAGGTCTCTAAGGAGCCTCCCCCAACCAGTGGGTGGGTGGCTTTTCTGCTCCACTTTTAAAGATATATAATTCACAATGTTTACCTATTGCTGTCTGGAGCTGAGGTGTGTGGCATTTCGAATTGTGAGGCTATCCAACGTTAGGAGCACAGATTTTTTAAAGAACTTTTGTCTGCTCCAATTTCAGCCTTACATCTCATTTGCCATAAAGAACTTGGCAACCCTTACCTGACAGATTTAATTAGAGTTCAGCCTGTTCTGTTGTGGCATGCTATTTGGCGGAACTCAGAAGCTGCAGTATCCAAAGACATTTTAATGGAATGCTTGTCTTTGGATATAATGTCTTTGGATAGAGATATGCTTATTCCGTGCTTGGCGTTTGTGAAGGCTGAGTATTGAAATTGGTGTGTTGTCCATTTTTACTGATCCATTGTCTCGATCCAGCGTCAGCAAAAGGACTGTGACACACACAGTTTATAGCTGTGAGGAATCTAGACAGAGAAGAGATGCAGCCAGTAAGCACAGTGTGCCTTCCTATTTAAGTTTGAGTGAGTCAGATTGCCACACTGATTGTATTTTACAGGGATGCAGTTGCTCGGAGCTCTCTTTAGTGTTCCGTTTCAGAGCCAACACAATGAAATATCTGTTGTGTTTCCTCTTGGGCTTTGTACATTTAGATGACATACTTTGCCTTTGTAATCATGTTTCTCGTTACATTTTAACTTTTTTGGTAAACTTTATGTAAAATTCACAAGATTGCATTTGATATCCTTTTAAAAAAGGATTGTCAAACGTTGAATCAGTGTAGGCCAGCTTGTAGATTTTTATTGTATTGTGTAATGAAGAAGTGGTTTTGCACATTGTGGCATTTTTAAAATCTGCTGTTCGTGCTCGCAGGTCTATGTTGTCAAACAAACATGTCCTGCTGTTGATCTTGGCTCCTGCTTTTAATTATTTTACTAATGGGATTTTTACTATGTCTGTGATTTATGCATTTTACAGTGATTTTTATTCCATGTCACTTTTATAAATGTTTTTATACCTCTGAACAAAGCCAAATTAAAGAAGAAAGAAAGACTTGTTCTTGAGTTGTGAATGAGAGATCTTCAACTCATGGAAAATGTGAGTATGTATCCCCAATCATCATCAGGTGATATCCATTATCAAGTGGAAAGAAAACGTCAATGGCCTCTTCTCTCCCATGCATGCTTAGGGAGTTCTTACATATTCAGAGGATGTTGAGTAACTTGTAGAACGACAGTTGCATAGATGGCAGGCCTTGGGTTCTTTTTCAACCCTCTCCTCTAAATAGGGAAACCCAACTCGGGCCTGATTATGACCTTGGCGGAGGGGGTTACTCCATCCCAAAAGTGACAGATATACTATCTGCCATTTTCCAAATTCCGTAGAATATAATGGAACGTCTAATACAGTGGACGGGTTATCGGTCACTTTTGGGACACAGTAAGCCCCTCCACCAAGGTCATAATGAGGCCCTTGGTCTCTGAAAGCTCTTTTCATGGCAACAATACCACAATGTCCTTTGTAAGCCACTTCAATTATTTTCTCTTGCAGACTCTCTGGAATCAGGATCCTCGACCCAGGCAGCATAACTCCATCCTGAGTTATGGACAGTTCATCTGCGACTATTCTGTATTTTTTATTTTTACCATCATTAGCGAGAGGTCAAGTGTGTCAGTTCCATGAATGATGTGTAAATATGTCTTTTGACTTCAACATGTCACTATCTTAGCTTGTGGCAGTGATAATCTGGACTACTTACATAGCAGCTGGGGTATTTGATTTTACAATGAAATTAATGTAGGCTTCCTCTGTCTTGGATGGACTACCGTGACCTTGTATGGGCACTCTGGAAAAGTAGTCAGCAGGGTTTTAATCCTTTCAATCGTGGTCCCAATCGTTCAATACAAGGAGACATCTTGGCTTTTGGATTACCAAAGATAGTCAGTAAAGCTTGATGGTCAGTTACCTGTGTAAAAGGCTTTCATTAGAGGTATACATGGAAATGTTCACAAGTCCATACCATAGCTAATCTTTCTTTCTCAGGTTGTGGGTAAGCACGCCCTGTGCTGGACAAACGTCTACTAGCATATGCCACAATATGCCTTTGAGCATTTGGGTGTCTGCTGTGCAAAGATACCGTCTATCTCTACTTGGCTATTGTCAACAGCAACCTCTGTATGAAGATTTGGATTGAAGTATGCCGTTTCAGAAGCATTTTCAATGGCTTGGTTGATTCTTTTGAAACTTCATTCACATTCTTGTGACCATTGAAATTAAATCTTTTTCTTCATCAACTCTCGTAATGGACCACTTGCAGTGCTAAAGTGTTGTATGTATCTTGAACAGAAACTGGCAATGCCAAACAATAAATGTTCCAGAGAAACATCTTGTAGGGCAATCAGCATTTGACAGAGTCTTTACTTTCGCAGGATTGGCTTTCCTACCTCTTTAGAAAATATATATTCAAAGTGTTTTAGCTTTGTCTTGAGGAACTTACACTCATTGGCATTCAAAGTAAAACCTGCATCAATACATAAATGAGATACTAGTGTGAGAGATCTATCCTACTTCTTCTGTGTAACTCTGAATACTAATATTTCATTGCTATATTTGAACACATTCCCAACAGACTGTATGATACATTGGGAAAAGTCTTGGAAAAGTCCCGCAGCTGATGACACTCCAAAACTAAAGGCCTTATTTAAATCTTGGTGGTGTTACCGCCAAGCTGCATCGGCGGCAGACCCGAGAAGACCGACAAGACAACAGTGTTCCGTCTGCCATATTTAGATGTCACAGTCCTGCTGGAGGTGTGCTCATGGCTGTTTGCTGACGGAGGGAGGACATCGCGGGACCCAATGCACATCTGACAATGGTAGTGGCTGTGGAATACAGGTAAGTCGTACACATTGTACATTAGCTGTATGTGTCTCCCTGCAGTACACTCTATACACCAAACTATACACACACCATCATCTTTCATTACAATTCCAATAAAACACAACCTGTACATGTCGAAAACACCCATTGAAATACATCCATGACACAACAGACACCATTGACACTGCAACCAAACTTGACAAAGCCACAAAAACCAACACAACTATACACTCACAAACACAAACACACACAAGTACAACTGTACACAGCATGACAATGTCTGCCACACAACAACACCCACCTGAATGTGACACTGCAACACACCATCCACAGCAACATTGGTCTCACATGCAAATGACACACATATAGACATAAGCATATCGCACACTCCAGCTCCCTCCATCTCGACCAGCCAATCCGCACACACAGACATACATGTACTGACTCACATACACTACAGATAGCTCAAACCTACCCGTACATGTCCCCTTGCAACGCACACACATGGACACCATTGTTCAGTGTGAATGTACCTTCATTGTGTTGCCAGCATTTATTTGGTAATGAATGTTGATATCACAAGGACAGTTCTGTGTGATGTGTGTGGTGTGCAAGTGTGTTCCCAGCAATGTGGGACACAATTTTCTCCCCGACATATGTACGTCAGTGATTTAAAAAAAAATATTGTGATATCTATATGTCTGCAGGGGTCCAAACCGCCCATTCAGTGCCCACCCAACATACCCCAGCAATGCGGTTTCCCTACCTTTGAGTCCAACAACCGGGGGGGTTGAATTTTCTCTCTAGGTCAATGGCATCAGTAACAGCAGGTGTTGTCCAGTCATGTCCAGTAGAAGACGGAAGTAGAGTGTTGAAAAAAGGTGAGCTTTCACCTCTTTTTCCCCCAATTCGCCAACTTAGGAGTGGAGGTCTGACCACCAGTTTTTTCTTGGTGGTAAGGCACATCGAAATCAGCACGGTGGGAAGGGTGGCTGGGGTCCCACAGGCATCCACTTTTCCCTCTCCTGCCATCAATGCTGGAATGGTGGTTCGAATGTAGGATTTTGTCTATGGGACCACCAAAATCTAAATATGGTGGGCAGACGTCACATCGGAGGATGGGTTTTCAGTCAAAAAGTCGATGACAGGACCGTTACCACCAACAGCCAAATCAGGCCCTACATCTTTTTTATCGAAACAGACCAACATGTGTAGAAAGGTTGTATTGTACCAACAGCATTCTTTCATAGTGTTAAACTTTCTTAAACCTTGAAATCAGAGGAATTTACTACCATTTCATGATGAGAATTCTTGTTATAATTCACAGAAATTAGTCCCATATCAGTTGCTGTGTTGAAACTGAGTGGACTGGCACTTGCCGCTGTGCCTTGAAGGAAATGGATATGTGCTTGAGCCTTTTTTTTCTTGTGTTTCATTGTTGACACAATTGAACCTTGACTTTTCATGGGCTTTGATAAAGCCCATGAATACAATTTGGTTTTCAATGGCCTAAGCCGGGGTAATGGAGATAGTTCATTGTATTTCTCTTCAGGTATTATGCTTATCAATGCACCACTGTTGATAATTAAATGTATCAAACAACCATTTATTTACACTGTAATCTTTGGACAGTGTTTGTATGATTTGGGTGCTTTGGCATGTCTAATTGTCTTTTACTGAATTTTTTTTTCATCAGCCAGTCAAACTTTTGTACATTTCTTTGAGGTAAACATCCACATGGCGCAACCATTTTGTGCAATTTCACTTGATATTGAGGTGGAAGAACTGTTTGATGATGATTTAGATGATCAATTTTGTTCAGTTTTGATTTACCTCAAATGATGTCACCGCTTGGCCTTGTGGGGGTGCATTGAGCATTGCTTCTGAAACATCCTGGCAGCCATTTTGTCTTTGCACCGTGATGCACTTTTCATAAAAACAGAGGAATAAAAAGGGAAATTTCAGACAGTCAGGAAACATCATTTGCATACAGCTGACTTACAAAAATTCTCAACATAAAAGCAAATCAAAGGATTAGAAAGCAGGCGCAGAAAATACAAGGTGAACTTGTATCGAAGGAAACCATGTAGCCATGTAACTTAAGGAGAGCTTTTAAAATGTTTCTGGTTTGAAATTGGTAGTATCGACAGAAAAAAAATTATGAAGTGGTCTAGGATTTGAACAGAGGTCTCATTGCATCGGCAGATTAAGATAAAGAATGTATCTTATTGGCCCAAGAGAAAGCAAAGCAGAGATCTAATGCTACCCAGTCGAAATTTGGCCAGGAGAGCTCTTTCCCAAGGGCTCAAGATCCAGGTCAATTAATGCTCAAGGCCAGGTGATTTTTTTAACAATGGCAAAGTCATACATGGAAGATTTCATAATTTCCTCCTGCACCCTGGATGTCACCTTATGGCTCATAAAGATTGTGAGAAGTTAATTATTCATTCCATCCCAAGGCTTTAGAAGATGATTGCACATAGTTTAGCCAAGGGATAGAAATACACTTCTCACATTTCAAACAATCCATGATGATCTCCTGACTAAGAGTTGTATACTTGTTGGACCACACAGAGAACCAAAGCAGTAATGGCACAACCTTGAATAAATCAGATACATAGTCCAAACCACAGTCCAAACCCAATTCCTCATGCAGAAAAAAGTGAGGTCGTAGATGAGGAAGGCCGAGTAGACACTAGTAAATCGTTTCTCCTTCAAATGTACCTTGGTGATATCCTGATAGCCCCAAATTCCTGTATCATGCTTTAAAATGGGGAAACACTTTTGCAAGTAAACCTCAATGAGAGGCTTGACTGACTTCTTGTCCACACTGCTTGCAAAGTCAAACAAAGCCCCCACAGAGTGGGTGAAGTGCAAACAATGTTTCGATTTACAGGACGACCACAAGCATTTGGAGTCAAACATGACTCCTGCATGGAGAAAACTAGTAACCTGCTCAATACACTTGCCCTAATCCAGAAAGAACCTGGTTTTACTGCTCTCGAGCTACATATCATGTATTTCTTTTTGGAGATATTTATTTCCAAATCTAAGCTATCCATGAAGGCAACAAAGCTGTCTATTGCAGCCCTCAAGTCCTTAGTGGTGCAGGAGGTCAGGACAATGTCGTCTGCATAAAGCAGAGCTGGTACTGAGGTGGAGGTAATCATAGGCAAATCCTGTCTGAGTTCTTGAAAACTGGCACTTAATCCATTGATATACAATATAAATAGAAAAGGAGCCAGTACACAATGCTGGCCCACTGCAGGACAAAGAAATCTGTGCTTTCTCCCCACATATCTCACCACACTAGGCACAGCCTGCAAAAAGACTACCAGATCTTCATCAAGCCCAAGTTTAGGGAGAACCGTCCATAATTTGCTATTACCTCTATCAGAAGTGCCATACGCATCCATGAAGGAGAGTTACAACATTCCCCCTTCGGCAGTCATCTATTTGTTAATATTTAAATAAAGGTAGAGACATCGTTCAATTGTACAAAATCTCCTCCTAAAGCCGTATTACATAGGGGATATCAGATGATTAAGGCCAGCCCAATTCTCAATCCTGTTATGGATGATACTCCTAATAATATTAATCCTTGAATCTATCAGGGAGATGTTTCTATAATTCTGAGGATCTTACGAACACATTTTCTTGAAGACGGGCATTAGCACGGCGGTACCAAGGAACTAGGGAACCCAAGTGCAGTAGGTTAGTAATGATGGAGTCCCAAAATTTGATATGCTCCTTATGCAGATCCATCGGTACCCCATCAAGCCCAGGTGCTTTCCTCAATGGGCTAGCCCTAATAGTCTCCCAGAACTTTATAAGATCAAATCTGATCTTCAGGGGTAAGGAAATAGGTGGTTCTGGGTAACTAACGGTGCTGTCTGGGTAGGAATAGATAGCTTTAAAATGCTTGATCCAACATTCAGGGCTGATGTTTGTCCCTCTTTTGATGGATAAAGCATCTGAAGTAATTGACTAATTAATAATTTTCCAACAACCACTGGTGTCCATGACAGCAGTGGCTGAGACTAGCTCGTCCCACATTTCCTGTTTGACAGCCTATTTTCTAACATGGATAGCTATTTAATATGTGGCTTCAGAGGCAGCCAGGTAGACCCTATCCCTGGGGATATGTTTAATAGTTGCACAAAGTCATCTATTAGCCTCCCTGCAATCCTAAATAAACCAGCCCAGATTAGTATTATTATCCAGGTATACTAGACGTAGTAGGATGTTTTTTATACTGGTGTTCAAAGAGAAGAAAACTGAAACTGCGCAATCGCTGGGCTGATCCAGCGACAAGAGATGCTTGAATACTAGGAAAACATTCAATTTAATTATGGTGTTAAAGAGTTTAGAAAGATCAATATCTCACTTAGCCTACAGTTTTTTAGACCACTAACTGTGGCACCGATGAATGCTGGAGGATCAGGGTAAGGGAAAACTCAATAGGATTATGGTCAGAGTAGGCCACAATAGGCACTAACAGGAATGGCAATAGAGCAATCAAACCTACCAATTGAAGGGGTGACAAAGTTCCCCAGCCTCTACCAACGAAGGTAGGAGTGGTGAGATCAATGACTTCATGCAATTCCATGGAATTCACCAGCCCCCAACTCAAAATTATACTTATAAAGCCTTTCACCCCTACTGTCAGTAATCTCATACTCAATATCCTCCTCATGGACTTGAAAGGGTTGAAGGAGAGTGTGGTTTATTCCCAATTTAGCATTAAAATCCCGCTGATAATACAGATATTACTAAAAAATAGAAAAGACCTTCTACTGAGACATTGTACAGTGTAACACAAATCATCAATGTTGCAGGTACTACCGGAAGGCCTACAGCGATATAAAAATTATTATTGGGGTGCACCAACCAGAAAAATTGAATCCCTGCATGTTTTACCTGCACAGGGATGATCGTAAAATCACATGTGGTACAGACCATAAACGTTAAGCCATCATTGGCTCTTCCCCAGTTGGCTTTAAAGGCAGGGACCCACAAAAACGAAAACCATCTCATGTGAGTTGTTCCGTGCACAAAGGACCAGATTAAACAGAAAATGATGGTGCGCAGCACTGCACCAAATTTGGCTGCTTCACTTAGTTATTTTCAAAATGCAGGGATGTGCTGTATTCAAAAGAATACAATGCACCCCTGTGTTTCCCCCTGTGCAGGTGCTAAATTTGCTGCCATACACCAATGCAGCCACCCTTGCACCATAGTGCAAGGGTAGCTGCGCTGAGGGGGAGATTGTTTTTGTGCAGGACGAAACACCTTCCTGCACAAAAACAATCCTAAATGGTGATTTGATTTTTCTATGTGTGCTGCTAAATATGGCACACATAGAAAGAGCAAAAAAAGAGGAGCAATTAAAGCATTTCTCCTTGTTGTGCCATGCTAACCCCACCACTGGGGTGGCATTAGATTTTGGCGCTACCTCAGGTTTACAAAAACTCATAAATCTAAAGCAGCGTCAAAATGCAATGGGTGTTGCTGTGACATGCTCACAGCTACACCCATTGCACACCCCTTTCACGAAAATGCTGCATGTGAAAGGAATGTATTTACAAAGTGGTGCTAAGCCACAAAAAGTGGCTTAATACCACCTTGTAAATACAGCATCACAAAAAGTGACGCTCCTGTGGCGCTAGGGGCTCTTAAATGTGCCTCTAGGTTTTTTGGAACATAATTAGGTTGAACCTTCTTATATAATTAAGCCAGTTTTCATCACCCAGCTTAGAAATCAACTCTAACGTTCCAACAAATCAATTTCCACATACTACTCAAGGAGCACCTCCAGAGCAGATAGAAGGAATTTAGGGGGTAAATAAGTTAGCAAAATGCATGGCCTTGAGGGCCTGCCTATGTTGGGACCTGAGGTCGCTGGTAGTAGTTACACCATCTACCAGCAGCGTGGTATCACGTCAGGTTCAGACTGCCAAGGACAAAAGCATAGGACAGGATATCAGGATATTGGAGGAGTCAATCCGTTTCATTAAGTTCTGACAGGTGTGTAAAATTACTACTGCAGGAAACACTGAAAACTTCTAGTTGGCTGTAGCCTGAAACCCCAGATACAGCTGACAAAACCCGGCCCTTATGCAGGTGCCTGTAAAAAAACACCTAAGGGCAAAACATTGAAATTCTGATCCATAGACCAAAACTGACTATGTTGATGAAGAACACGCTTTTCAAGGATTGGATATCTAAATTTACAATGACACTGTTGCCCTGAAACAGCTTAAAAGAGGGCCCCATCCAGCCCACTCTCTAGACCATCAAGATGTTTTTATAGTCCAGACATTAAAACATAAGTTTCTAACAAGCGACTAGCACACTTTATTTTTGAGCTGGGCAGTAGACTCTGCATGAAACTACAACACATGGGCAATAAATGGGGGAAGATTCATTTGGGGCAGAGGACATGTTGGACAAGGGTCAGGACCAAGTCTGGTATGTGATTGGTCAGAACCAGTAACACAAGGCATGTTATCCGGAATGGCTAGAAGAGTGTGGCTTTGGGAAGACTACCACAGGGTAGTTGAACAACTTTTTTTTAGCAGAACTGGGTTCAGTCCTGAGGCAAGGGGGCCTGGAAAAGGTCAGGTGCACAGCAGCTGCAGCAATACCATGGGTTGCTTTGAGTGGGAGAGAGTGAAGCTCATGTTGACAGAGCTTAGAGATTTTATTGACTTCAACATCATGGAGCATGTTCAAGAAAAGTTGTGCTGCACCTGATGTAGCACTACTTTCCTTGCGCTCCTTAGCGCCCCCTTACAGCCACCATGTGTGAGCCCTATCTATACGGCGAACCATGGCACAGGGTAGGAGGCAATAGCCTCATGTTTATTGACGTTAATGATGTACTCTGCAGGTGGGCGCTATTCCTGCATATTACATAGGGGCTCATTATAAATAATGGAAGCCCTCGTTTTAAAGCCTGCTCTGACCAGGCGTTAAAAGTTGTGCAATGCATGCATTGTGCCACTTTGTAATTATGGCGCAAGGATTTTGGCCTCGTTGGCCACATTAGCGTAAAATAAATAATGCTAATGTGGCACAAGGTGGTGCTAGGGGCTTATAAATATGCCCCTGAGTTTGTCTCATTTTCCATTAGCGGAACAAGGCAATCATTAAAAGCAGAAATAAGTCTGTATAATAAAAGGTGCCCAAGCAGAATCATTGTAATCACCTGGGGTTTTGGGGCATCAGATGAGCCAGATAAAGTAATGGAGGTGGCATCAGCTCTAGAAATAACATGCTTGGACTTATGTTTGCGCTTGGCAGCTGGGGTGAATAGGCATGAAGATTGCCGGGCTGGTGAAACCCAGGGTGATTGGGGCCTGTGGCATTAAGCCATACAACCTCATTTTTCAACAGTACCTTGGGTTCCCCCAGTATGGAAGGGCTGGTAACCCTAGGCATAAAGCAGTTCATTGACCCTGCTAGATCCAAGTACAAGTGTCTTTCCGCCAAGTCAATTTCCTTGGTAATTACCCCTGCTGCTCTTGCCAAAATGGTGTCTATGGTCGTGCTGCTCGGGCCCAAGGAAGATTTTAGATTGGGGGGGGCTTTCCTTTTTACCTTGTCTAAAAGCACATGGACCCTACAAAGGAAGGCCACAATCCCAAGGAAAACAGAAGAAGAATACCTTACTTCCTTGGAATCAAGGTTGTCAGCAAGTAAAGGACAGAAAATGCCCCCTGTAGAAACACCAAGAAGAGGGGAGGTGGCCTTGTACAGCAGCGGACGAGCGAAGACAGGCCCACCTTTGGCCTGGTCTTTGTCCGGGCATGCACCCAGGACACTTCCTGTGCAAAACCCCGTGCCAGCGGGAGTCCTTCAGCGCTGTATAGCATGGCGGATGATTGGCCTCTCCTCTCAGGCAGTCAGCAGCAAGTCAGTATGGAACTCACAGTCCCCATCAACAATTCCAGTGCATCCCGCACCAATGGGAGTCCTTCAGCGCTATATAGCGCAGTGGTTGATTAGCCCCTCATCTCAGGTAGTCAGCAGCAGGGCAGTATGGAACTTGCAGTCCCACCAACATGTCCAGTGCATCCCGCACCTGCAGGAGTCCTTCAGCACTATATAGCATGGTGGATGATTGGCCCTTCTTCTCAGACAGTCAGTAGCAGGGCAGTATGGGACTCACAGTCCAAAGTCTACACATATTGGAAGGAGTCACACTTCTTCACAGCTCCTGGTGCAATAAAAGGAAAAACGGGCTATTAAACACTGGGCTTGTACATTACCGGCTCCATGACAGAGAGGAGGAGGAAAGCGTAATTCATTATGATCATGAATATATGTGTACCAACATAGTAGCAGGCATCTGCAGGATGTTTAGAGGAAGTGCTAAAGGTTGCCTCTTAGCTTTTAACTGCAAATGCTTCTTCTTGTGGCCTAACAGACTAACATGCCACAGCATCATGATACACTACAGTGAGAGAGGGGATGAACCCTGAAGATGAGTCAATTCCATATATCACACCTACAAAGGCAGAAAACCTATTATAAATTGAATAAAATGTTATATATACCTAAACAGACTCTTCAGTCTATCCACATATCTCTTTTCACATTTGACTGGCTGAATGTCCCAGTCAACAGTCAGTGAATCAATTGTTAGAGTAGCAACAAGGCTGGAACAATGATGATAGGGGTGTGTCAAACTTGCATAATTTGCTATAGCACAGTTATGCAAAATTACCTTTCAATTAAGTGTAATTAAGCAAAATGCTTCTCATGCTAAAAAGATTGCCTGAATGGTCCATTTCGGTAAAAATTAAACTAAAAAACGTAACATTGAGTTGACTTCTGGTTGTCCACATTGAAAACACTATGGGCCTCATTACAAACCTGGCGGTCAAAGACCGCCAGGGTTGTTTTGACGATTGTACCGCCAACAGGCTGGCGGTACAATCTGCCTCATTACGACCGCGGCGGTTTACTGACATGGTTGTCCCAGCGGTTTTAATCCTCCGGGAATGGGAAGGGAAGGGGATTACGAGTCCTCTTCCCGCCAGCCTGTCCATGGCGGTCTCAGGCTGGTGGGAAGGGGAGTCGCGGGCCCTTGGCATGAGCAGTGCAGGGGCCCCCAGACACAGCCCCTCCCTGCTTTTCAAAAGTGCAACAGGTGCAGCTGCACCCGTCGCACAGCCGCAACACCGCTGGCTCCATTAGGAGCCCGCTCCCATGTTACAGCCGTCATCCCCGCTGAGCTGGCGGGGATGTCATAATGGTGCAGCGGGATTGCAGCCTCATCGGCGGCCGCTCAGCGGTTAAACCTTGGCGGACGGCCTCTGCCGCCCGACAAGGTTGTAATGAGGGCCTATCTCTTGAATTTGAATTTTTATTTTTGTGCGCAAAAATAACACAAACAGTCTGCCCAGGTAAAAAAAAATCTATCTGAAATATTTGTTAACCACTCACATTAAGAGAACTGCCGTACATATTCAAGTACTGTTACTTGCATTCAGATTTGTAGTTTTATGCTAAAAAACTGCCAGAATGCTCCTCTTGGGTAAAAAATCTACCCGAAAGCTGCTCATGTTAAAACAATTACCTGAACAGTACACCGCGTGTTAATATTTTGACCCAAAATTACACAATGTGATCTAAATCAGGTCCTTTGTGTTTGTCATGTGAGGGTAGTTTTAGGTCAGGCTCATGTGGGTGGATTGGTTATTAACCTTTAATGGTTTTCTTGGCTCACAGTTATATTTATGCTGACACAGTGTTGAAAGCGAGCACACAGCATTAATATGTAAGGGAGTCATTGTAATATATAGATGAGTGTTTTTGGCCCAATTCGAAATGGTGATGCAAGAGACTCAGAAATTGAGCAGTCACACAGTTGTGGTACTTGGCACATTAAAATATCATGTTTTATTAATTACAAATTTTAACAAGAAGCATAATGGGAATTGGGAATCTACTAAATAGAGATGACGTACAGGTTTAGTTGCACAGCCAAATTATAGATACTGCGGGCCATATTTATACTTTTTGACGCAAAACTGCGCTAAGGCAGTTTTGCGTCAAAAAAATTAGCGCCGGCTAACGCTATTCTGAAGCGCCATGCGGGCGCCGTATTTAATCAATGATGTTAGCCGGCGTTAGCCGCCGGCGCTGCCTGGTGTGCGTGGAAAAAAACGACGTACACCAGGCAGCGCCGGCATAGGGGGAGATGGGGCTTGGGCGTCAAGAAATGGGGCAAGTCAGGTTGAGGCAATTTTTTCGCCTCAACCCGATTTGCGCCATTTTTTTCGACTCCCAACCCCCATAGAAATGACTCCTGTCTTAGCAAAGACAGGAGTCATGCCCCCTTGCCCAATGGCCATGCCCAGGGGACTTATGTCCCCTGGGCATGGTCATTGGGCATAGTGGCATGTAGGGGGGCACAAATCAGGCCCCCCTATGCCACAACAAAAAAAAAAAAAACTTACCTGAACTTACCTTAATGTCCCTGGGATGGGTCCCTCCAGCCTTGGGTGTCCTCCTGGGGTGGGCAAGGGTGACAGGGGGTGTCCCTGGGGGCATGGGATGCCACCTCTGGGCTCCTTCAGAGCCCACAGGTCCCTTAACGCCTGCCTTTTGCAGGCGCTAAAAAACGGCGCAAAAGCAGCCGTACGTCATTTTTTTTGACCCGCCCACTCCCGGGCGTGAATTTTGCCCGGGTGTATAAATATGACGCACATGCCTCGGAGTCGATTTTTTAGACGGGAACGCCTACCTTGCATCTCATTAACGCAAAGTAGGTGTCCACGCTAAAAAATGACGCAAACTCCATGGACTTTGGCGCTAGACGCGTCTAACACCAAAGTATAAATATGGAGTTAGTTTTGCGTCAGGATTGCGTCAAAAAAAACGACGCAATTCCGGCGCAAACGGAATATAAATATGCCCCTGCTTTTCTACAGAAAGCCCATGTATTGAGAGTAGAGGGTAGAAATGTACACGGATATGGAGGGGATGGCTGTTATATACAACATATTCATCATATAATAATAATATTAATAATAATAAAAATAATAGGCAATTTTTAAAGCACATGGCTCCCTGAAGGAGATGTCCCAGCGCTTAAATGTTTAGCTACCAAGCAGAGGACTCAAAGAGCCAAGATAATCAAGACCATATCTTAAGAGACACGTTTTAAGATGTTTTCAAAATACCAGCTCTGACTCATTTTGCATGAGATATAATGGAAGAGAGTTCCATAGCTTAGGAGTCAACAAGCTTTAGGAGCTGCCTCCCATCCAAGTCCCAACTGGAGGAATTTTCACCATCAAAGCCGCTGAGGATTTCAAACACCTCGGAGGGTGATTAGGTTTTTTTTAAATGATGCAGGTAGCTAGACTTAATTTTATTAAAGGCCCTGTAGCAATAGCGGAGAGCTTCAAAGGACAGGCATTTCTTTACAGGAGTGCCAGTGCAATTTATGCAGGGCTGAGCCCATTGAAGCCCTTCTAGGAAGATAAAGCCAAATCCTGGCCTCAAAATGTTGTACCTGTTGGAGCCTCTCCAGCTGAGACTGAGCAACTTCTAGATATAAAAGGTTAAAGTAATCCAGTTGTGAGATTACTAAAGCCTCGATAATTGCTTTTTTGGTAGCTTCATCAAAAGCCTGATGATTTTTTAAGGGATTTTAATATCTCAAAATATTTGGCAACTATGGCAGTGAACTGATTATCAAATGTGAGACCTGCATCAAACAAGATGCCAAGTTTCTTGACCTTGGGCTTCGGCACCATGTGGGAACCAAGTGCTGATGGCCACCACTTAGGCATCCAGATGGAAAGCACCCTCCAAATGAGGACCTTCATCTTGTCTGCATTTAATTTTAAGCAGTTATGATCCATCCATAGGGCCACCGCAGACAGGAAAGTCCTCAAGGAGGGAGCAGTTGTGGCAGAGTTCTGCAATAAGGTGACAATAAACTGGTCGGTGTATGATATGATTTCAATCCTGTGCCGCTTGATAATGTCTGCCAGGGGGCGCATGTGAAGATTGAATAACATGGTGCTCAAGAATGAGCCCTGAGGCACCTACTGCTTCAGTGGCAGAAACTTAGATTGAAAAGGTTTCTGCAGGACCTGAAAAGTAAGACCAGGAAGGAAAGACGCATGCCATTGCAGGGCCTTACAGCCAATCCTGTTTTTCCACAGCCTTTCTAAGAGATGGTTGTGGGAAACTTTGTCAAAGGCCATGCTCAGTTCCAACATCAATAATGCTGTACCCCCTACAATCAGAATCTGGTGCAGTGGCTCAGAGGCAAACAGCAATGCAGATTCAGTGCTGTACCGGAGGTGAAAGCCGGATTGAGTATTATCAAGCAGATCCCTAGACTCGATAAACATTGAGAACTGTTGCTTAACAAGTTTTTACGCAAATTTTGTGGAAAAAGGTAGCAATGAGATCGGTCTATAATTCTCAGGATTAAGAGGGTCCGGGGAAGACCATTTCAGGGGTGGCACAACGGAAGCACACTTCCAATAGGTGGGCACCTGGACAGAAGCAAAAGAGTAATTAGAAAGATTTCTCACCCCTGGATAAATCTCCACAGCTCCTAATTGCAGGATAGAGGGAGAGGTGGCATTCAAAGTAGGGCCTTGTTTCTTAGACAGCATCAAAGACTGTAGCTCATCAAGCTTCCAATTTTGAAACTGGAGCAGCCAAGATAAATCATGTGACTGCTAAAACCAGACCTGAAGATACGGAGTGTTCCCAGCACTCCCTGGGACGGTACAGTAGATCGATGCTCCTTTATGCTGAAAACTAGTGGCAATAGCATTGCAACTTTCCTCTGAGGGGAGACTATGCGCTGTGACACAATCTAATGAGGACATGTAGGTCACAAACACAAACCTTTTACGCAAAGAGTTCTGTGCGCCTTTGATTTTTTTTAGTGTAGAATTCAAGGCCTCACTTGTTGAATGCGGTGACGGTAGGGCTTTAGAGAGCCTTAATTAGCCTTGCTAGCTTCATAAAAGGTTTTGCTCCACTCAAGCTCATAGCGCTTACATTGCATTTTAAGCAATGTTAATTCTTCATTGAACCAGTCTGCATTGGGATTGGTTCTGCACACTGTTCTGTCAACCACTGGCGTGAAGACGTCCAAACCCCCCAATATCCAATCTTCTACCTGTAAGCTAGCCATGATAATACAGCTATCACAATTGGGATGACCAGTGGTCAAAAACTGGGTATAATTATCTGATGTGATTTTCGCCAATTTTCTAGATCTAATTCTAAGGTCAGAAACAGCTTTGGGAGTGAATTGCCTATAGGGATATGAAAAGGTACTGCTGAGTGGCCATACCATACAAGAGATAATGCAGGATCCACAAGTATGCTGCTTACGGTAGAAAAAATTAGATCAAGCATGTGACCACATCTATGCATATGTAAGGAAACTAATTGCAGTAACTGCAAGGCTTCCAGATCCACAGCTAGCATGGCTACTGCAGGACATTCTGTATCTTCAAAGTGGAGATTCAGATCTCTCACTGCAGTGAAGTTGGCATCATACAAAACCAGAGGAGGTTATAACCTCAGCCAGTGTTGCAATGAAACTGTAAGCAGAGAACAGTGGCTAATAGATAAGAATCTCTGATAGGACAAGCTTGCTAGAGCAAGCCAAAGAGAAAAAAGCTGCTTCACAGCCCTTTATGGATTGCTCAGTGAGCGTAAAGAAGAAAGATTGCCTAAAAATAATGTCAACTCCCTTGCCACCTTGGGCTCGCCTATCCAATCTCCGTATCGCATAGCCAAGAGAAATGGCTAAAAGAATATCTGGCTCTGAGTTATCCAAGAGCCATGTTTCTGTTACAAAGATCGCACTAGGCATCAATAAAATAAATAATAATAATAATAAATAATGAACAATAAAATCAGGCATTTCAAAATAAGGAGCGGCAGTTCAAGGAAAAAACAAGCCCTTAAAGGAACCTGTGAGATAATACCTGTTGGAAATGGGGTCTCTAGTTTGCAGAGGTATACACCCTTGTCTAAGAAGGGACCACAATCCTAGTCAGGGTAAGTCACACACAATCCAAATTTTCCTGTGCCCCAGCTTCCGGTACATTAGGCTTACTGTAGAGGAGATCATTCTCCCAATAGATATGGCGATCACCAGAGGCTTCACCTGCTGCTTGGGCCGTGGCTTGTTGCCTCAGAGCCCCAAGAGTGGGGCACTCCTTCCGTGCTTTACAGAACTCCTCCCAGGCTGGCTCACCCTCAACTTGCCAGCCAGCAAGCTCAGGCAGGTTACTCAGGGTAGCAATGTCCTCCCCAATCGGCTCAGGGGCCTCCTCCTCAGGGACCCAGTCAACCAATGCGGGAACTTCTGGGACCGGTTTCCTGTGCCACGTGCCCCTCTCCTTTGCAGCTGTCTGGGCCATTGTTCCAGGCTCCAGACACCCTTGACTCTCTTCCCGGGCAGCTATTGACCTTGTGGTCATGCAGACCCACTCAGGCAAACCTAACATCTCCAGGTGGGACCTGAGATCTACCTCCTTCCAGGTTGTGTGCTCAAGGCCGTTGCCTAATACACAATCTACAGGCATGGCAGGACTTACAGCTACTTTCAGAGTACTAGAGACCCCCCCCACACTCAAAGGGAAACAAAGCCACCGGTAGGTTACTCTCACGATTGTCAGCGACTATGACCTGGTGGAATGTATTGGGGATGACCTGCTCTGCTGAAACCAGCAGACCTCTGATAGTAGTCATGATGGCTCCTGTGTCACACAGAGCCTCCACCCTTGCCCATTAATGGTGACCCACTGCCTATACTTTGAAGTATTTTCAGGCCTGTGGACTTGGCACCATT
This sequence comes from Pleurodeles waltl, assembly GCF_031143425.1. NCBI lineage: Eukaryota > Metazoa > Chordata > Amphibia > Caudata > Salamandridae > Pleurodeles > Pleurodeles waltl. The sequence goes on along the minus strand of NW_027150406.1, from coordinate 143,770 downwards.
CCCTCATCTCCCATGGACACTAGGGTTACTGCTATCTGCTCCCCAAAGCTATCTCGGACTACCTGTTCTCCAAGTGTTACACTAGCCAACCCAGAGTCTGCCCTCCCGTGGGGTGCTGTGCCCTCTTTGGACACTTGGAGTTGCCCTTGTAGTGACTATACTTGGTGCACTCTACGCATTGGGGTACAAACCTTCCTTTCTTTTTGTTAAAGAACCCTGGTTTCCTTTCAGAATCAGGTTGGGACTGGTTACCAGACCCCCCTGGGAATTATTTTGGGGACCTTTTGAGAACTCCATATTTTTAAGCTTTTCTCCCCCTCTTTCTTCTGATGGGAACCCTGACCACCCTTGTGAGTGTCTCCCCTAGATACCTTTTTGGACACTCTGGTGCTAGCCCAGAGGCCCGCATCTTCAGCAAGCTTCCTAGGATCAGTCAGCTTACTGTCAGCTTACTGTCAAGCAAGTGCTGGCACAACTCTGTAAAGCAAACACTAAGCATATTCTCTCTCAGGATCAAATTATATAACCCCACATAATCGTTTACTTTACTGACCGCACCCATCCATTCAGTGCCTTGCTAGAAAAATCAAAAAAGTCTACCCAAGTTTATGTGGAGAGTTTGGTGCTGTGTCCGAACTTCTGACGGTATTTCTCAGGGGTCATGCCCAAACTTGGCAATTAAAATGGCTTTCATGTGTGGGTATGTGTTACGGTCCTCTGGTGCTAATGTGAGGAGTGTGTCCCACCCAGTGATTGGAACATGTTTCCACAGAATCGCTCCCCATTGATCTTCAGAAACCCCATGCGCCCTTAGTGCAACTTCATAGGCGTCAAACCATTAGTCAATGTCATCTCCCACCACATAACCTGGCACCACATCTTTGGGCATACAAACCTTTTAGTCTCCAGTATGTATGCTGCCGCCATCACTGCTAGACTCAGACTGCCTAGACTTGAAGTCCAGCTCCTTTAGACTCAGTTCAGGAGCCAGAAGTTGTTTCTTTTCAGCCAAAGCTCTCTCTGAGTTTTCCTTTCCTCTGCCTCCATGTTTAACCTTGCCATTTGCAGTTGGAACTCTCTCTTCTCCCTCCTTTCCTCTGCAGTTAGGCCATGACTAGAGACACTGCTCCCTGGTTTAGCAGGGGTCACAATTCCACTTCCCCCACTGCTGGCGGCAAATCCTCTGGAGAGCGTTCCTCTTGCTCTCCCAATTCAATATTCTCTTGTGAAGGGGCTTCTGCCTAGGTCCTCAGCACTTTTTGGTACTCCTCCTTCTTGGAGGCACCCTGGGTAGGTACTCCCATCCCTGTGCAGACCCCTTTCAGCTGGCTGACAGTGTATGTCTCCAGCTTGGCTAGGTCAAACTCTCCAGCTCCTTCCTGAGACCCAGCCAGCCAAAGATATGTTGTTTGAGGATTTTGATTAAAATGTCAAGCAGGAAAAATAAAATTAAAAAAAATCAATTGATCTTTAACTGTGGGTAGGTAGTGTACACATAGCTATTGTATGTAACTGCACAAGCACAAGTCCTATCCCACCGCTGCCACCAATGTTAGAAATGGGGTCTCTAGTTTGCAGAGGTATACATCCTTGTCCAAGTAGGGACCACAATCCCAGTCAGGTTAAGTCACACACAATCCAAATTATCCTGTGATGTCCCTCTGATAGAATGTTACTCAGCAGTCAGGCTTAACTTAGAAGGCAATGTGTAAAGTATTTGTGAAATAAATCATGCAATATAGTGAAAACACCACAAAAATACACCACACAGGTTTAGAAAAATATAAGATAGTTATCTGAGTAAATTAAGGTCAACACAATCAACATTTAATAAGCATGAGTCGAAACATTACTTTTGTAATGATAAGAGTCTTAAGTCTTTAAGACTCACCAAATGTCTTGTGTGCACAAAATACCTTGTACGCATCAAAATTACATGCACAAAGACCTCAGAGGAGGAGATACGTGGAAAAAGGAAGTTGTGCACTGGATTTCTTGACACGTACAGACGATGTGTTGATTCTTCCCAAGCTGCAAGGGCTTTTCGTCAAATTTTTAGCGTGCAGTCCTGGATCCTCACTGCGATGCAGGGTATTTTGACGCCCAGGGACAATTTGTGGAAATGCTGGGCGCGCGGGACGTAGTCACAGGTGCTATGTCGATCCGGTATGGCGATGCAATGAAGTTTTTCATCCAGCAGGCACTCAATCGATTCCTCACGAAGGAAGTCGGGATGCGACATTCAGGCTCAGCTGTGCATTGATCCAGTATGGCTGTGTGTCGAAGTTCCTGTCACAACAGAGGCGCTACTTCAATCTCCACTCAGGGAGCTGGGCTGCGTCATTCTGGTTGGGAGATGCTGCACGTCGTTCCAGGCAGGCTGTGCACTGATTTTGGCTGCACAAGGAGTTTCCTTGAAGAGGAGAAGTCTTTTTGGCCCTGAGGCTTCAGGATCAGGAGGCAAGCTCAATCCAAGCCCTTGGAGAGCACTTCTAAGCAGAGCCAGAGGCCAGCAAGGCAGAAGGGCAACAGCAAGGCAGCAGCCCTTCATAGCAAAGCAGTCTAGATGAGTCCTTTGGGCAGCCAGGCAGCTCCTCTTGGCAGGTTGCAGGATCTGTTTCAGATTGTCTGTCCCAAGAAGTGTCTGAGTTGGTGGGGTCAGGGACCCAGTTCTTATACGCAAAAGTGCCTTTAAAGTGGAGGAGACTTCAAAGAGTGGTTTTGAAGTGCACAAGGTCCCCTTTTAGAATAGATCTGTCTGCCAGGGTCCCAGTAGGGTGTTTGGCAGTCCATTGTGTGAGGGCAGGCCACTAGCCTTTGAAATGTGTCAGGCCCCTCTACACTTCCAGACCAATAAGACCCATTCAGTATGCAGATGAGTGCAGGTGTGACTGAGTATCCTGTGTTTGTGGTTGTCTGGGTGAAATGCACAAGGGAGCTGTCAACCAGCCCAACCCAGGGGTGGATTGGAGACAGGCTGTAAGGCACAGATGGATTTTTAAGTGTAGAGAAATGCTCACTTTCTAAAAGTGGCATTTCTAAAATAGTAATATAAACACAACCTCACCAATAAGCATGATTTTGTATTTAGAATTCTGGCCATAGCAAAACGTGACCTATTTACCCCTTCCTGATCATAATCTACCACTCAAACAGTATATGACGGTAGCCCTAATGTTAGCCTATGAAAGGAGCAGGCCTCACAGTAGTGGAAAACAAATTTAGGTGTTTTGCACTACCAGGACATATAAAACACACATTTGCATGTCCTGCCTTTTACCTACATAGCATCCTGCCCTATGGGTTACCTAGGGTCTACCTTAGGGGTGACAGATGTAGAAAAAGGTGAGTTGAAGGCTTGGCAAGTACTTTTAAATGCCAAGTCAAAGTGGCAGTGAAACTGCATACACAGGCCTAGCAATTGCAGTTCGGAGACATGGTTAAGGGGATACGTATGTGGGTGGCAGAACCAATGCTTCAGGTCCACTAGTAGCATTCAATCTAAAGGCCCTGGGCACATGTAGTGCTCTTTACTAGAGATTTACAAGTAGATAAAATATGCCAATTGGGTAGGAACCAATGTTACTATGTTTTAAGGGAGGGCGAATATGCACTTTAGCACTGATTAGCAGTGGTAAAGTGCACAGAGTCCTAAAACCAGCAGAAACAGTGTCAGAAAAGTGGATGAGGCAGGCAAATAGTTGGGGGATGACCACCCTAAGGCTGTCAAGTCTAACAATACCCACCCTCCACATGGGGGCTGATGGACTTGGCCCTTCCTTCAGGGTCATCCACAACGTGTTTGCCTCTTTCCTTCTATTTCTTCTGCACTGTTTTTGTTGGCTTTAGGACTCTGGGCACTTTACCACTGCTAATAAGTGTTAAAGTGCATTTTTTTGTCTAAATTATACTGGTGATTGGTTTATCCATAATTGGCATATTTGATTTACTCATAAGCCCCTAGTATAGTACACCATGTGTGCCCAGGGTCTGTAAATCAAATGCTACCAATGGGCCTGCAGCACTGATTGTGCCACCGATATGAGTAGCCCTGTAAACATGTGTCAGCCCTTACATTGCAATGTCTACAGTTGTGTACTGCCAATTCGCGCTGTTTCTCCTGTTTGCTGCTGGGGCAGGATCCCTTTAATCTTTTGGAGCGCACCCGCTCCGTGGAACGCACTGACTCATTGTTGCTGCCTCGGGGGTGGAGCAGGAGGCCTTTAAAGAACCGGAAGCGATCCCGCTGCGCGGGACGTGCTGTTTCTCCTGTTTGCTGCTGGGGCAGGAGCCCTTTAATCTTTTGGAGCGCGCCCGCTCTGCGGGACGCACTGACTCGTTGTTGCTGCCTGGAGGGCAGAGCAGGAGGCCTTACAAAGAACCAGAAGCGCTCCTGCTGCGTGGGGCTCACTGTTTCTCCTGTTTGCTGCTGGGGCAGGAGCCCTTTAATCTTATGTTGTTGTTGCCTGTGGGGCGGAGCAGGAGCAGGAGGCCGTTAAAGACCTGGAAGCGCTCCCGCTGCACGGGACGCACGCAGGCAGCGCCCGGGCCAAGGGCGGACCCGTCCTTCGCCCGTCATCGCAAGGAGGAGGCTGGGCTGGGCACCCCCTCTTTAATTATTCGTTGGGACAGATCCGGGTAATTTTAATTTTGATTGAATAGGGGACCCTACGAGGAGGAGAAGCCTTAATCATTTGGGGTTAGTTGGGGTTAGTTGACGGCGTATTCAAAACACTACGGTTCTTCCTAGTTTTGTCTAGCTCTTGATAGGATACCAGGGTTTAAGAGCATTACAAGAGCCCTGTACACCGGATACACAAGTGAGAATGTTTTTTATATGACACTTGATTTCTGAGCAGTTTGGGAACTGGCATCTATTGACTGTTGATGGTGACTGCACATTTTAATTCCTAAGCCATCTACCTGGGGCAGTGTGTTGTAGAGGATTGGTAAGCCAATCTAGTTGGTATTCTCAGCCTAGTCTTACCTCCCACATTGGAACAAGCTTGATACTATACATAATATGGTCAAAAGAAAGCACTCAACATTGAAGCACTCCACAAATCTAAAAGATAGTACATCTATATTGAAATATATTTCAGGGGTGATGGGGATGATAGATAAACAAATTGCCAATGTTGAAGGAGAACTGTTGACATCTAAAGAACAAACTTCCCAATCATTAAAGCATACTGGGATGCCTGATGATACTACTCATAGTGATCACGGGGCTGTGAACATAGAAGCAAGGCACACAAATGGATGCATTCAAGACACTTCAAATTTAATCTATACTCTGGATGACCCTTCCCCTGTAGCCAAACACCCAAGGAAACCGGTGGTAGGAACGGTAGATAATTCCCCCAATAAATCGTTAAAGAAAGATTCAACAACCGCACTTGGTAGACAGCCATTAAAGAAACTATCTTGAAAGAAAATGTTAAGTAATTCAGGAGACACAACTCAAACTCTCCTCACAAAACTTTATGATCTAGTAAATACTCTGAAATCATCAATTGGGGACTCATTGGACTCTTTGTCAGAATGTTTAAAAGCGGTGGAGAGCAGTCTCGAGGCAGGCTTGGGAATTATAAAGTCTCTACAACTTGAAGACAAATATTGTGTGAAAAAAGTCTCTAGTACTCCACTGCTGACTCCAAACTATGAATCTAATATCCAACTTGCTATGCAAGACAGGATAGATGATCCATATTCGAACGCAAAGCCCCTGAGTAAATTACACCCACCATTATCAGCATTAAACTCTAATCAATTACACCTGACCTCAAAGCCTTTGACCAAATCACAACCACCTCTACCACCACTTAATGCTAGATTATTAAAGACAGCAAATAATTCTATACCCAGGGCAGGGATAAATCAGTCCCAGCTTAACTTAGGAGGGAGTCAACGCCCCAAAATAAGATCTTCGAGGCCTACACAAATCCCTAGTGACCTGCTACATCTTCCACCGGAGGCAACTCCATATGTGGTGGTCCTGGCTAATGTTCCATCTCTAGATGACCGACAGCGGGAATCATGGTCGGCTTTGAGGAACAAGGCTCTTAATTGGATAGGAACACGCCTGGGCTCTGGAATGGTGGGGGTCCTATCTGATGATATAAAAATGGTTAGAAGAGTTAAGTGGATCGGAAGTAGCAAAAAAGCATTGTAAGGAGATTGTGTGGTTCTTTCATTCAGATCCCCAGATTTAGTGGATAGAATTATCCGTGATCTGGGAGCTAGGCAAGCTACTTCTCAGGGAATTTCTCTACTACCCTTGGGCTTTTTTTACCACAGACCTGTGGGGCATAATTTTAAGAAACCACAATTAGTAAGTAGAATACCTTCAATTAGTCCAGATCCTATCTCTTCTCGCAATAGATTCCAACTTCTTACTACCTTAGAAGGTCTGGATTGACTCAGCATGAATAAGAAAGACCCTTCCCATGAAATGGTCCAGGAAGTACATACAGAAGGGCTTGGTACGAATAAGGAAGAGATATTTTATGATGTGGTACTGGAAAGGAATTCAGCAGGAACCCAGTTAAAGCAGAGAAATTTCCCCTTAAAAGTAATTCATACAAAAGACGGTGGCACACCCCCTTTAATTACAAATAATGCGTATTGTCAAACCCAACAGAAACCGGAAATAGCCTTACTTTACTGGAACATCGCAGGCCTAGCTAACAAAATTAATGATGAGCTTTGGGTGAATTTTATAGAAGACTTCTCATGCATATGTCTTCAGGAGACCTGGCTACTAAACCCTGCCCATATAAATGGTTACAAGACATTCCACACACCGGCTGTACAGACCAAACACGTCAGGTCAAAAGGAGGCCTATGTACACATATCTCCAATAAGCTATGGCTGCAGAAGCTAAAGATGCAAACTATGAGATCGCACTATCAAATGATAGAGAGTAATTTGGATCAGAAGACTCACTTACTAATCATTCATTTTTACAATAACGCACCATCAGGAGAAATTCCCAATATCCTAACGCGATGGGAGAGGATTTAAAGAAAATATGTGCAAGTAATAGACGTGAGACACTCATCGTTTGGGGTGGTGATTTTAATGTTCATCTCTGTTAAGAAATCTCGGAAAAGATATGTGGCTTGGATATTGAAGATATTGGTCCAAGACCTCACTTCTCACATAACATTCAAGGAGATGCAATGAACTTAATGGCTCAAAAATATAACTTGTCTTTTGTAAATGAATTATACTTTGAAAAACCTCAGTTTAAACCAACTTTTAATGGAAGGGGCGCTGATTCAGTGATTGATTATGTTTTAATGTCAACCCACTTTGCACATTATCTCACTAAGTATATACTTCATGATATTGCAATAAGTGACCATTTCCCTTAGAGCCTGAAACTCTTACTAACTCCCTCTACATCGGCCAAAGCTGATAGGGTCATACTGGCAAACAACATCGAACTAGTTCCGCGCAATGGATACACACTTAGATGGTCCAAGACAGACCCAAATACCATACGGAAACAGTTAATATGTGACCATAATCCAGCCTTTGTAGAACTGTCTTAATGAGAACATAGAGCCAGGAAAGTGTTTAAGTGCCTTTGTTGCAGATTACTCAAGACGTAAAAGAAGCTCTTACCGTTAGAACGGGAAAGGCAGGACAGAAAAGGGAAATGGGTTGGTTTGACTATGACTGCTCAAAAGCACATAAGAGCCTAAAAAAGGCTTTAAGTGCCCCAACAAGATGCCTGACTGAAGTAAGTACGTGTAGACAGGAATATAAGACAGCTATAAAAAAAGGAAAGCCATCTTGAAAGGAAATCTGTGGGAAACCTTACACAAAGCTAGTTGTATGAAGGACAACACCCTCTTCTGGAAAACAATACATTCTCCTGTGCTAGGGGATAGAGATACCCCTAGGATGGAAACTGCAATTTCGGAAGTAGAATGGATTGCCTATTTCTCTAAGATATATTCGTAGCCCAGTGATGTAAATCCTACAGATTCCTTAAAAGGCCCAGGTTCCCAGGAAGGCCCACGTCTGATTATAACACCTCAGTTTAGCCTTGAGGAGGTTGTGGAAGCCATAAATTCAAGTAAAGCGGGGAAAGCGCCGGTTCCTGATGGTGTTCCAATAGATTTACATAAGACTAACATGCAGCTATGGGGCCCCTTATTGATGCAGACATTGAGGGCCATTTGCATACAAGGACCCCCATCATTGTGGCGAGATTCTAATATTGTCCGTATATACAAAAAAGGTTATCCCCTCAATCCAGCCTGCTACAGGCCAATCTCCCTACTTAATACATCAGCTAAATTAGCAGGGAGAATTATCCTGAACAGACTTCAAACATGGGAAGAAGAAAATGGCATCCTATCTCCAGTCCAGTATGGTTTCCGCACAGGAATAAGCATGGTGGAGCAGGGTCTGAATCTAAGCATCATCATTGGAAAGTACACAAGGATTAGAGAGGAAAATCTGCACTTGGCCTTTATAGATTTGACTGCGTACTACATGAGAGACTATGGGACATCTTAAGCAGTATGGGGGTAGAACCATCAATAATTCAGTTTATACTGGACCTGTATACTGGGTGTAGAGCAAGAGTGAGGTACGGACTAAGAGGGGAATGTACCAGGCCATTCGACATACATAGAGGAGTGCGCCAAGGCTGTGCACTCGTTCCATTACTGTTTTCAATATATATATAAATAATTTAGAATGTGAGCTGAGAAGTAAATGTAAAGATCTTCCCCAAATAGGTAATCGTGCTGTCCCGGCGCTACTCTATGCAGATGACGCAGTGCTTATGGCCAGGATACCACTTGCTCTCCAAAGTTTTTTAACTGCCGGCATTACTTTTATGAAAGACCTGGGACTACCGTTAACAGTTCTAAAACTTTTATAATGAACTGCGGTAGGAAACATGGTAAGACTTATAATACTACTATCTGGGAGGGGAAGGTGGAAATAGCCCGAACACTCTTATTCCTGGGCATAATGTTTGACAAGCAGGGTTCCTGGTCACATTGTATGAAAATGAAAAGAGATCAGATTATTAAGACAACGGCGGCTGTTAGTTTTTTTTCAAAAAGGCTAGGGGGCATTACCCCGCTGAACATGGTCAAAATCTATAGAGCCAAGTGTATCCCGGCTGCCATGTACGTATCAGGTATATGGGGGTATATTAACTGTAAACCGATCCAGACAGTGGAAAATGATTTCTTCAGACACCTGTTAATGGTACCTAACGGCACATCGTCGTATATCAGTCACATGGAGCTAGGGGTCTCGTTTTTAGCTGATTTGATAAAGATCCAGCCACTACTATTATGGCACAAAGTCTGGACTTCTGAGCATACTGGATTAAATAAGGCTATTTTATCTGACTGTATGACTTCAACATACTCGTCAAGGGTCCCCTGGTTGAGATATATTATGACCTTTTTTGAAAACATGGCAGTAAAGAATATTATATAAACCCAGACTTATTGGGAAAAATCACCAGGAAGGAACTGAGGGCCTCGACATTAAAGTATCTAGAAGAATTGCGATGGGAGGTAGAATAAAAAAAGTCCAGCGTTATGTCTAACCAACTAATTTTGTCTGTGGAGGGCATGCAGCCCTACCTGGTAAACGTGGTAAATCACCGGCATCGCTTTGTTCTTACAAGATTGAGGCTGGACACCTTCCATCGCTTGGTGACCTTTCCAACTATGAATGACTGGAGTACTAACTTAAGGCCATGTCCCTGTGACGCAAAGGCATCCCAAACAACGATTCATGTGGTTTTATTTAGCTAATTTTACGTTAAACAGAGAAAGCGCCTTTTAGTGCCCCTTTTAAGATCGATTAATTTGAGTCAGTGCCGTAGCTCGTATGTTAGACTTCAGGTTTTATCTTCTACTGAAATGTGTGGAATTTTTGCAGATTTTTATGTTCTGTATTAACTGTAAGAAAGTTCATAGGGGTATTGGTGTAATTTTAACCAGTCTATTTAAATACTTGTGATTGGGAAATCCGATGATATGTTTTTTATCTTTGATATTTATTTTTATTATTTAATTCTATTTATTGTGCTATTATATATAAATGTGTTTTTTGATACTTTTATGACTTGCTGAAAGTCGAATAAAGTTTGTACTACTACTACTGCCAATTCAACCTGGCAAATGTCCCCACTTGCCAGGCCCAAACCTTCCCTTTTACTATATGTAAGCCACCCCATAGGTATGCCCCAGGTAGCCCCATGGGCTGGGTGCAGTGTATTTGAAAGGTAGGAGATGCACTGAAGGGTTTAACATGTCCTGATAGTGAAATACTTCCAAATTCAGTTTTCACTATTGCAAGGCCTAGCTCTACCACAGGTTAACATGGGTATTGCCTTTAAATCTCTTTTACGTGCAGTTTCCCATTGGGAACAGATAGAGATTTGGAGTTTGGGTCTCTGAACTCAAAATTTAAAAATACATCTTTTGGCAAAGTTGTTATTTAAATTGTCAGTTTGAAAATGCCACTTTTAAAAAGTGGGCATTTTCTTGCTTAACTATTCTGTGCTTCTGCCTGGCTACTGAATACACGTCTGGGTCAGACTAACAGTTAAACTGTTTGTGAATTCATTCTAGACAGTGACTCAAAGGGAGCTGAGGTGTGTCCTGCATATCCTGATGAGTGTTCCTGAGCTGGAGTGGGAGGGAGGAGCTGACACCTGCACTTGAAAGGGCTAAGCCTGTTCTAACTCATTCCAGTCTCCAATGCCCTAGTGTGTTTCTGGGGCAGAACAAGGAAGAAGCAGGTTCTTGTGCTCTGCAAAGACTTTCCTTTGAAGTTTGCCTACCTCAAAGGCAGAAATCAGTTTAAGTGTTGGTCTGCTGACCCCACAAATTCAGATTACTTCAGGATCAAGAGGAGCCCCTGCTAAGAAGCAGAGCTTGATGCTTGAGGAGGACCTAACACTCTGCCTTTTGCTTTGCTGTGCTGGCCTACTGCTGCTGTGTCTGCCTGAAGAGGGGCAGGACTGGACCTTGCTTTCTGAAAACCTGCCTGTGACATTTCTCCAAGTGCTTGGACTGAGCTTGCCCCCTGTCCTGAAGTATCAGGTACATCAAAGACTTCATCTACCAGTGGTCTCCTCTGCTGAGAATTATGGCTTGCTAAGTGGTACCATATCCAGTCCCAGGGCCCTTAGAGGTGAAGGTTTGTAATCTGCAAAGGAAAATCCATGCATCACTGTGTGCACGTCAGAAAAATCAACACAGCGCCTGTCCTGCGACTGAAATTTCAACGCAGCACCTGCCTGGCAGCTGGGGAATCACTGCAGCACCTGTTCTCAATGTGAATCAAGCAGCGCTTCAAAATTGTCCATGCATCGACCATGCCGTCAAATTCTTTGACATCACCGTACAGACCACAGGCTGCTTGTCCGTAAATTGACTTATCCCTTCCCTGCGAGGAAAGAATCAACACATAGCTTAGCCAGCAGAGAAAGAATCGACACATGACCTCACTTGCAAGTAAGGAATCAACGCTTCCCTTGCTTTTCTTATTCACGCTCGCCTGAGTGGCTTTATTTTTGATGCATACTAGGTACTTTGTGCTAAAACAACTCATCCATTGATTTCTACTTTATAAATTCATATCTTTGCTTGTGTATGTTGGATTTTTGTAGTTTTGGTCTTGTTTTATTTAGATAAATATTGGCTATTTGTCTAAACTGGCGTGAAGTCCTTTTGTGGTGCTTTCACTGTGTTACTGCGTTCATTTGTACAAATACTTTACAGATTTCCTGTTAGGTAAGCCTGACTGCTTGTGCCAAGCTACCAAGGGGGTGAGCATGGGTTACCTGAGCTGTGTATCTCCCTTACCCTGACTAGAGTGAGGGTCCCTACTTGGACAGGGTCCAAACTGACTGCCAACTAGAGATCCCATTTCTGAGGGGGGCTGACTCCATCTACAGCACCTAACCACAAACCTCACAAGCTGAAGCTCTGTCCAAGACATCCAGCATCCAATAACAGTCATGGGGAAACATAGTTGCTAAATCTCTAAGTTGAATAGAGGAGTAACACCTCGGAATAGGCAAGACAGAACTGGGGGATTACAAGTCAGTCGATCACAAATATCACTGCCAAGCAATGATGGTCGACATTCAGAGCTCAGTTAGAGCACGTAGTCCACCACATGGGAAGATGAGACCAGGAAGGAATTACATTTGCTATCCAAATCGTGGCATATCGAACCAGGATTGATTTGAAAGATAGATTAATAAAAGTGGAGGGTGTACTTGATCATAATTTTCTAGAAACAGTGTTCATATTTCTACCTAACATGGCTGAGGGGGAGCTCCAGAGCTGATTTCAGGCACAAACTCTATCACTGTTGCACCTCCTTAAAGTACACAGAGGAGACGTTAATTGGGATGGTGGGCTGGGCAAACTCTTTCCACTGTTGCCTAGAACAAGTGTGGAGAAAATATTTGAAACTTTGCCAAACTGGCTACACAACTGGAACTTGATCAATACATACAAGGCTTTTGTCTCAACAGATATTGTTTTTTTTGTTTTATTCGTCAGTACACAATCTTCACTCTAGCCTTTGCAAGATCCTACACTCTACTCACTACAAAGATCGGTAGACAACAGAATATTTTCTGACAGGAAAAACAAATGCATAAATCCCATTATGGAAAAGCAATGCTTTCTTGTTACAAGTCATACCCTTCAACAGAAGAACCAGGGATCACATTAAACAATATTCAGAAAACAATGAAGATTTGACTGGAAATACATTGATTGAATAGACTCTAGTCTATTTATGTATTTGATATAATCAAAATGTCCTATGGGCTACTGAGAACCCTCAAGAGTGAGCGCGCCAGGTTGGATGGTCATTTAATGTACTTAGAAATCGGGCCTGTGACTGATGCCTGAGTTTGACATGATTTGTGTGTGCTAGATGTGAGTATAGGAGACCAGTGGGGCACCTTCGAATATTTCTTTACAAGGAATATGCTGCCAGGCAACATAGCAAGTGAGACAAAGCAGGTCAATAACTATACTTAAAACCTATAATGCTTCTGAGGACATTTTAGGCATTTTTCAGTGTACATTAAATCACTACTATGTTGAACTACCATAAACATCTTCACTCACTACTTTTTAACATTTCCAAAAAGAGAACTAGTGCAATACATACACAAAGACTGCCTGCTGTGCAGCAGAAGCATTGGATTCCAATATTGTCGAACTCTGTCAGACAATGAAAAGTTTAGTGTGTGACAAAACTCCTGTCAATGACAGGTGTCGCACTAAATGTTACAGTACTTTCTGTACCTTACTCCCACCTTGATTGGTTTCTATGTCCAAGGCAACACATAAGTGTCTTATTTCTCACTCATGTGGAGGCCATAATAATGACTCTACCTAAAATGCATGCTTTGCTTATGGGCCCCAATTGCATTACATTATCTACTGCCTTTATGAGCATGTTTGCCTCACTTTGTATTAGTCCAAATATTTATCATATATTATTGATGTTGTTATAGGTTAATAGACTATCAGTTGCTCACATATAGGTAGGAGTGTGTCATAGTATTTTATAGAATGTATAATAAAATTCCTATGTTAATGTTTGCATTCTGCATCCATTCTCAGAAGGTCTAGCCTTTATGTAATAACCAGAAAAGGGTATTTCATTCTGGTAAAGATACATCTTGAGAGAGAGACACACATTCAGCTTTGCTTGGGAGCTTTGTTCAAGCTGTGTACTGGAAACATCTTAGTTGAAGGCCAGGCTAAAACTATGCTTTTTTGAGCTTGGGAATGCCATGACTGACAGATCTTCTGAAAGCACAATAGCTTAAAACCAACATTGTTATCCAGCCAAAATATGCATGTCAGAGGCCACCTTAGAAACATAGGGGCTTATTTACAAGCCCCTTGCACCACTAGAGCATCACTTTTAGCAACTACCCGGTGGTGCAAAGCCCTGCGCCATACTTACAAGTCAATGGTAAGCCGCCTTTTAAATACGACCCTTTTACATGCATCACTTAGCTTGAAAGGGGTGTGCAATGGGTGTTGCTGTGGGTGTTCCACTGCAACACCCCACTGCATTTTGACGCTGCCCTACGGGTGGCGTTAGCATGGCGCAGCAAGGAAAAATGCATTCTGCAGCTCACATAGAAATAGCAAAACACCATGAATGATTGTTTATGTGCAGGAAGGTGTCCCTTCCTGCACATAAACAATCATTGAATAATGACAATTTGCTACTTCTATTGTTGCATAGCCATTTTAGTGATGCCACTAGGCACGCTCTTTTAGCAACTAGGCCTGCCGATTGTGCCCTTTAGCCCTGTTACATTTTATTCCACTTAATATTTATTAATCCAGAATCTGCCACATTTGTGGTACTTGTAGGAGGCTGGTCTGGTTTGTAGTGGGTACCTTGGGTGCTTACACCTTATACCAGGTCTAGTTATGCTTTATTAGTGAAGTAGTAGTGTTCTAGCAGCTTAGGCTGATAGAGGTAGCTATAGCAGAGCAGCTTAGGCTGAACTAGGAGACATGCAAAGTTCATGCAATATCACATATACTTACACAGTACTTATATACAATTAAAGATAATACTCAGTGTTACCAAAAATAAAGGTATTTATTTGGGTGACAGTACCAAAAATATCTTAGAAGCAATACTCCTTCTGGAGGTAAGTATTATGCACAATATATACAGTAGACTTCAAAATTAGACAAGTAATTAATCATAGGACAGTGCAAACAATGCTATAGAATACAATGGGAGACATTAGGTCTAGGGCCACACAAACCATATACTAAGAAAGTAGAATGCAAATCACGAATTCCCCCCTAGACAAATGTAGTGTGTTCAGAATCGCTGGGAGAGTAAGAATACAGTAAAGGTAAGTATATTACACCACCCAGAGCCCAGAAAAGCAGGAGTAAAGCACAAGCAAGTTTCCTCAGGACACACTGCACCTTGTGATGTGGATTATTGCAGTAACCAACCAAATCTGCAAACAACAACTGCTGGATTCCTACGCCTTAAGACTTGCAAAAGAAGGGAAACAAGTCCAGAAGTCGAAAAGTTCCAGGAAGGACAGGAGCCCCTGCCAACCCAGAAGAGGGTGCAAAAGAAGAGTCCCCGGTTAGTCGAAGACTGCAGGAATGCACCCTAGGAAGATGCCAGCGACTTCCTGAATGAATCAAAGATGTCCCACGACGCAAAGATGAATGCCGACATGATTTTGTGTTGGAAGTCGCCAACAAGCCTTGGTTATGACAAAAGTGCGTTTTGTGTCCAAATGGTGCTGGCTGGACCCAAGAGGGACCTGGGGGCCTCAACTCTGTGTGAGGAGGAAGTGGGGGCTCTCAGCACCTTAGAGAGTCCTCAGGATGCCAGGCAACACGCAAGGGAGTCCCACAACACGGGGACAAAGGAGGTGCAAAACACAGTTGGTGCAGCACAACAAAGGAAGGTCCCACGCCGCCAGAGAACAACTCAGCGAGTTGAGCATCACAGGATGGAGTGTGGGGGACCTGGGCCAGGCTGTGCATGAAGAAATTTTGCAAATAGTGCAGAGAGGCCTCAGGAGGTGAAGAAGACACAGTACACAGGGTTACTGCCGCTTTCAGGGTAGGCAAGGTCTTACCTCCTCCAAATTGTGTCAGCAGGACCTCAGGACAGTCTACGTCGATGGGGCCCACCGTCTGTGTCCTTAGGAGCATGCTCGTCGCTTTGAGAGGAGTCTAAGTGTACTGGTCGTCGTCATGGAAGGTGCCAGCATGAGTAGGGGAGTGACTCCGTCACCCCACAAGAGATTTCTTCAGTCCTTCTAGTGCAGAATGAAGACAGGGAGTCCTCAGATCATGCACACCATGGAAACTGTTGCAGTTGCTGGCTGGAGCTGAAGTTGCAGAAGAAAGGTATCCCTTGTGGCTACTTTGTTGCTGTTACAGCAGTTCCTGGAGCAGCCTGCGGTTGATCCGAGGTCAGAGGATGTAGTAGTAGTTGCAGAGGATTCCTGAAGGAAACTTGCAAGCAGAATCTGAAGAGAACCCACAGGAGAGACCCTAAATAGCCCTGAGACGGGGATTGGCCGCCTTATCAGGTAACAACCCATCAGGTGGGGTCTCTGACGACACCTTCTGGCACTGGGCACTCAGAGCCCTCCAGAGTGCCCCCACACCTTGCAAAGCAAGATGGCTGAAGTCGGGGACACCCTGGAGGAGCTCTGGGCACCACCACTAGGGTGGTGATGGATAGGGGAGTGGTCACTCCCCTTTCCTTTGTCCAGTTTCGCACCAGAGAAGGGGACAAGGGGTCCAGAACCGGAGTAGAATGGCTTAAGCAAGTAGGGCACCATCTGTGCCCTTCAAAGCATTTCCAGAGGCTGGGGGATGCTACCCCTCCCCGGCCAGTAACACCTATTTCCAAAGGGAGAGGGTGTAACACCCTGCTCTCAGAGGAAATGCTTTGTTCTGCCTTCCTGGGACTGAGCTGCTCAGTTACTAGGAGGGCAGAACCCTGTCTGTGAGATGGCAGCAGCTGTAGCTGCAGTGCAAGCCTCAGGGAGCTGATTTGGCAGTACTGTGGGTCGATGCTGGAGCCCCCAGGATGCATGGAATTAGCTCCTCAATACCACATTTGGAATGAGGGGACATTTCCATGATCTTAGACATGTTACATGGCCATATTCAGAGTTACCATTGTGAAGCTACATATAGGTATTGACCTATATGTAGTGCACACGTGTAATGGCGTCCCTGCACTCACAAAGTCCAGGGAGATGGCCCTGAACTATGTGGGGGCACCTTTGCTAGTGCAAGGGTGCTCTCACACTTAGAAACTTTGCACCTAACCTTCAGCAAGTGAAGGTTAGACATATAGGTGACTTATAAGTTACTTAAGTGCAGTGAAAATGGCTGTGAAATAGTGTGTGCACTATTTCACGCAGGCTGCAATAGCAGGCCTGTGTAAGGGTTTGCTCCTTTTTGGTGGCAAAAGAAATGCTGCAGCCCATAATGATTTCCTGGAACCCCAATGCCCTGGCTACCTAGGTACCTTATACTAGGGACTTATAAGGGGGGTCCAGTATGCAATTGAAATTGGTAAATGAAGTCACTAGCCTATAGTGACACATTTAAAAGCATAGAGAGCATAAGCACTGAGGTTCTGGTTAGCAGAGCCTCGGTGACACAGTTAAGCACTATACACACACACACATACACACACACACATTAGGCCACTATGAGCACTGGGGCCTGACCAGCAGGATCCCAGTGAGACAGGCAAAAACATACTGACATACAGGTAAAAATGGAGGTAACATGCCAAGGAAGATGGTACTTTCCTACAGTACTGTTTTATTTTCTTTATCTAGTTGTTCTTTTGCCGAAGAAAGCATTACATTTCTTAGAAATAAATTTCTTTCACTTTGTGCTTTCCTCAAGGGTGCAGCGAGATATGGTTGCCAGCAAAGTTGACCGCATCTCCAACATTCACAGAAACACACACATCCGTACATGAGGACATTTTCTCAGAAAATCTGCTGTTTTATTATAGAAACACTTTGCTATCCCATGCACGTTAGAGGGAGATTCTAGTGAGATAACTGAAATCTCATGCTGTTTGACTTTGCTACAGCTGCTTGTGGAGACTACCGGTTCCCTGGCCTACATGGAGATGTCTCTGCAGACAAAAGGCTTCTTTGCTCAGGTATGGGAGATGGTGTTTTCCCAAGGGGGTCCTGAAGGGCGTTTTAGGGCTTATCATGCTGTGCTCTTACATAGTTTAGGTAGGAATCACATAAATTATACACATAGTGACAGTATTGTGGGACTTTTCTTGTCTCCATTTTGCTTCTAGCACGTTTCATCATTAATTGTTGCAATCATGCCATTTTATCTAAGACGCAGTTGTTTGAATAAATCTTATTGAACCATTTTCTGACTTTGTTTGTGTGAGACTATTGTAACCGAGAGAAAAGGATGAGCCCTAATACACCACAATTTCCCTGAGAAGTCTTCTTGTCATGCGCCCAGTTGCCACAAATCATCCCTACTCTCGGGCAGAGATGAAGCGCTTAGTGGGCCGGAAATGGATTAGGCCAACAGTTGTCACATGGTGTGGGTTTGGACTCAGTTCCCCACAATTCAGGTGATGCTGCTGCCTGAATCCAGCAGCCTCATTAGGATAACGAGAACCCATGGGACACTATGTGTGCAGCACTCTGCAGCACACACAGAAGTAACAAATCACTATTATTGATTGTTTATGTGCAGGAAGGGACACCTTGCTGCACATAAACAATCATTCCCTGCAACGCAGTCACACTTGAACTATGGTGTAAGGGTGTCTAGGTTGACACTAGACAGCTAAATGTAGCGCCAGAACTAGGGAAAACACAAGGGTGAACCGTATTGTCTTAAATACAGCACATCCCTGCGTTTCTGCAGTGACGCAGCGTGCACTGCCAAATTTGGCTCAGCACCACGCTCCACCACTTTCTAGTAAATGAGGCCCTTAAGGTCTTGTGTAGAAAGCTGTTGTTCACTCGATAAGGCTCCAGTTCATAAAATGGGATACTTTGCAAGTGCAAAATAGCTTTTGGGTATTTAAAATCCCAAATTCCAATTCAGCAATATTGCTGAATCGCAAAATAGGTTTCGATCTACATAATGAATCACAAAATGGAAGGTGCATATTAGAGCATCACTTCCAATTTGCATTCACATTTGAGGTTACTGGCCATTGACAGGCTACGGACACCTCAAGGGAGTTAGTAACCCATTTGCAATGCGAAAAACATTATTTGAGGAGTTTGTGAAATGTTTCATTTAAACAGGGTGCATTAAAATACATAATTCCTTTATTTAAAAACAATCACAGACATGGTGGTCTGCTAACTCCAGCAGGCCAGCATTCCTTTGAAGATGGCGAAATATAGACAGTCACAGTTTGTTATCTATCTCATGAATGTTCATGAACAGGTCAAAAATATTCAATATTTTATTAATTTACCTATCAATACATAGGTTGGTTTGCAAAATACGAACGCATTTAGTCAAAGTCGGTGTACAAATTGCAACCACTTGTACACATTCTTTAAACATAAGGCCTTTAGATAGGCTCTTTAGTGATAACAATGTTTAGCTAGGGGCTAGAAAGAGAGGGGTTTTATAATACATTTGTTTTCAACATGCAAATCTTTGATTTAACACCATCTAAAATATTGCAATTCTTCTTAATATATTGTATATTCACCTGTTTTATTACATCTCATGCTTTCATAGTAACATCTATTCATATAATTTGCACTAGATTAGGGAATGGATGTCTTTATAAAGCATTTTTAACATATGAGGCCAGAATTACAAGGTCCTATCATCATGGAAAAATCACTTTTAGTGACACTTTGGTGGCACTATGCACTGGGCCGTATTTATAAGGTGGCTTTATGACAGTTTCCTTGGCTTAACGCTACCTTGTGAATATGGCCCCTTCACATGCAGCACTTTGCCTGGAAGGGGCGTGCAATGGGTGTTTCTGTGGTGGTGCCACAGCAACACCCATTGCATTTTGAAGCTGCCCAAATTTGCAAGTTTTTGTAAATCTGTGGCAGCGCCAAAATCTAACTCAGGGGTGGTGTTAGCATGGTGCAACAAGGAGACATTTTTCATTTCTCCTTGTTGTTTGCTCTTTCTCTGTGTGCTACATTCTGCAGCACACACAGAAAGAGCAAATCACCCTTGAAGATTGTTTTTGTGTAAGAAGGTGTCCCTTCCAGCACAAAACAATCTCCCCCACAATGCAGCCATCCCTGCACTATGGCACAAGGGTGGCTGCATTGGTGCTCAGCAGCAAATTTTGCGCTCGGGCAGGGGGAATACAGTGGTTCGCATTATTCTTGTGAATACGGCGCTTCCCTGCATTTTAAAATGATGGAGCGTGGCACTGCCAAATTTGGCGCAGAGTCACGCTTCATCATTTTCTTGTCAATTTGGGCCATAGTATTGATTTCTTGTGTGAGTTAATATGCTAGCAAAGAGACTCTCGAACTCACTAATTCAAACAATCCTATACTCTTGCTGACTGATCTTTAACCTATATGCACTATCCTCATGTAATGCATGAGAGGTTTTTGGGTTACACTTTGCCTGATTTTCAGGCCATGATTAGGGAGTTGGCTAAGTCTGTGTCCTCCAGTGGGTTTTAGGTTTCTATACATGGGCTATATTTGCTAGTAAGCCTGCAAAAACACAAATATAAATCTCATTGGACCTCTTTGAAAACTCCTTCTCTCAATGTTCAATTTGGATTACAAACTATTTAGTAAAATGATGACAAACAGGACTTTACCTATTTAGCCTGATTTGATTCATCCAGCAGAATCCATGTTTGTTCATTATAGAAACACAACAACAAATATCAGAAGACTCTTACAGATCATGGATAACTGTACATCCAACGCACATCTATTAGCTGTGGTGGTTTCTATAGGCATAGTAAAAACATTTAAAACATTGAATAGTGAATATTTGTTTACAGCCCTAGATGAGAAGAGCTTTGGGAAAAAAATAATAAGCTAAAGCGGATTGCTTTACTCTGATGCAACAACTAGAGTGAAACCTGGGAAACTATACCCGTATCATGGACAAACACCACGGCATATTCAGGAGTGTTGTCTGTTGCCCCTCCTATCAGATTTTGATATTTAACCTCTAGCATCACTGTTTCATCAGGAGGGTATATATAGGGGAATCAAGGTAGGGAAGCTTGTACATTTGATTTCCATCTATGCTGATGAAGTGTCGTTGTATCTAGGGGATGCAGATGCAGTTCTAGACCCAATGGTGACAGCTCTAAATTTCTTCAGAGGCTTGTCGCGCTGGAAAGTTAATTTAAAGAAATCCTGTTTTTACTCCCTTATGCCTTTGAGGAACACAGGGTTAACCATATGCCAGGCTGGGTAATTTAGTACCTTTCCTTAGCCAGGTAATCAGGTGTACCATACTCATCCAGAACTAATTTGCAGTAATCCTGATAGGATGAGTCAATGATAAACATCAATTTATCAATGGGTAAATGGGTATAACCTCCTAGTATTTTGATGGGTTGTTGCTTGTACATAACAGAAAAAGATCTTTGTGAATTCTTTAGTTGATGCACTCATAATTGTATTATAGCACAATATTTTTAATTATATAATTAATGTGTGTGAATCAGATTTCCTTTTCATTGGTGTGTGAGCATCGCAGAGTATAAGATGCTTCATTTCAAAATGGCTGCCACTCCAGTGCACACTGGCTGGTATATTCAGTACAGCGAACCGAACATTCAGCAAGGGGCACTATTGATACGCCCTGTGTCGGCCTTGTGAAAAGATGCAGGCAGACTTCTCCTGCTGGTCCTGGACAGCCACATCAAACAACACAGCCCCAAACAGTATGGAGAAATACTCTGAAAGTCACAGCTCTTACCGTGGCAACCGTTGCCAGAGCTTTGGCGCAGAAAACTTTCATATAAGCTCCCAAATGACCCGAGAGACATCAGTAACACTACCAGGCAAGTTACTGCTTCCACCATGTAACATTTAAAAATATACCACTATAATGACAAATAGGCCCATATTTAGGAGAACTGATGCATCACTGCAGCAATGCGTTGCGATACGACAGTTCATCACGACATGGATGTGCTGGATTTACAGTACAGCACACCATGTTGTAATGGCCCATGGTGCATCGGAAAATCTGATGCATCTGTGGGACAGATGTCTCAGTGAAAACTCACGCATGTGCTTGAAATGTGACGCAAGGCTTCTTTGCAGGCGGTACAAAACTTATGCGCCACAAATCACCTTTTCCTCACAATGGAGTGCCTCATGTGTCAAAACTCCATTAAAAAGTGATGCATTGGTGAAATGTTTCAGACACCCCACATGGGAGAGATGGAGCAGGGTGCTGCAGCAGTCAGGGCAACAATCCTAACACCGCCAACTCCAGCCGGGATGCCCAGACAGAACAGACGGGGAAGAGGAAGGATAATTTCAGTGAGGAGGTGAATTAAATACTAGTAACAGAGGTAACAAGGCATGAACATCAGCTCCTTGTCACCCTAAATTGCCATTATGGAGGAAAGAAATAATTATCAGTCCATAGTGGAAAAGCTAAACAGTGTAGTGCAAGAGGGGCTGGCATGATTATAAGCGTAGGAGGAAGGAGAAATTGGCCAAGAACCTGATGGCGGCCATGCAGGACTGGAGGAGGACCAGAGGAGCATGAGGAGCTGGATCCACTGAAGGAGCAGGTGACATTAGTCATCCCAGCTGAGTTGATGGCAAGAGTGGAAGGGCAGGACAGTGCTGGTGTTGAGGACCAGCAACACCAAAAGAGTGAGTGGCAACAAGTGGTAATATGCATAAAAATGTGCAGTGTAGAAATCTATGTTCTTGTGCTGTACTGCACTGTGTGCAAGCCAAAGGGCAGAAATAACTCACATGTCCTGTCATACATCATATTAATGTAAGTCACCCTGCCCACTTACACGATGTACAGCACAGCCCACCTCTGTCAACTTTGTCCATTCCATGTGTGATGTACAGCCCCAGTCCAGATACACCTTTGTATACTGGGATGTGTTGTGGAACATCTAACACGAGTGACCAGGGTTACAATTGCCACAATGTAAAGAAAGCATATCTGGACTAGAACAGCACATCATGCATGGACACTTGAACCCTGCTCATCCTGACTTAGACAATGTAAGCCCCCTTGTAATATGAGTTTAATTGGGCTTATTAAAGGGTTACTCCAATAAGGCAGTGTTGCATGTCTTCATGCTGCACTGCCCTATGCCAATGAGAAAGGGCATGTATGCACCCTATCTATGCAATACAGTGTATTCATGTCCTTTCTCCATGCGCTGGTGTACATATGGTTATTTTCCACCAATACCGGCACCTTTGCACTACGATGCAAGGGTACCTGCATTGCATGCAGGATTGTTTTGGACAGGTGTGGCCATCCTCTCTGCACAAAAACAATCTTTGAGCAGTGTCTAAACAAAATGTGAGAGGGCACCCATGCAAAGTATATGGAGGGGCCCCCCTCTGGACTCATTGAGGAGCTCTTAGGTCAGGGTACTGTGCTGAGGGTGCTCCCTGGAGCTTGGAGCCACCTCAAACTGGGGGCACTGTGGGGTCTTTTGTCATGCCACTGCCCGTTAGGTGTTTTCCTCTTTCTATGTGTGCTGCAGAATGCAGCACGCATAGCAAGAGGAAAAAAAGAGAAGAAATCTAAATATTTTTATTTGTTCTGCCTGCTTTATAGAGGTGTAAGATTTTGTTGCTGCCCCAGTTTTATGTCAATCATCAAATCTGGAGCAGCTTCCAAATACATGGTTGTAATATTTGAAAAAACAACCCAATGCCGATTGCACAGCTTCCTTTTGTAGAGTAAGGCAACGCAGCAACATCTGCTGCCTTGTCTTACTCCAAATCTATGAGGCTGTTTCAAGTCATGCAAGATGGCTTTGCCTAGCCTCTTAGATGTGATTGTAAGATTTGTGCTGCAGGAGTAACAAAAAAGGTATGCTTCAGTGGCACAAGGCTCTCACAAATCATCACCACTGTCTATTTTTGGGCCTCCCTTGCTGATAAAATATTGACAGTAATTCCAAGGTTTGGAATAGGGTTAACAGAGGATCAACTCCTCACCTGAGAGTGGCTTCATCTATGGTGTATGTGAAGTCCTATCATGTAGGCTCGTGTGAAAAGCCACATGTACAGTCACTAACATGAAACTACATTACATGCAGCTAACAGGATGTGTACAGTGAAAGCACACAGATGACAACACATTACCTACTGTCAACTATACATGTAAACTTGGGTTGGTGGTGAATATAAGTGAGGCATATCAGAAGGACATGAGTGTTTTTTGGAAGAAGAGATAGTGTCGGAGCCCAGTTTGCCCCTGGTAGCGTAGTGCAATGTAGGTGTGATTGACAACATGGTTCTGAACCTGTGTCTGAATGGGGAGACATTGCATTTCAAGGAGATGAGCTGTGATGTTGTGATGTGTGTACTGCACGGTATCCTGAGCCATACTCATGCACTTCTGTGTCTGATTGTCTCACACTTGTTGTAGCAGCTGTGAAGGGATGTCATAGAAGAGGGCAAAGAAGAGGGCACGGGTGTCCCATATTGCACATGGAACGTGGAGATGTGTGAAGATGCATCACGTGTGGGAGCTGGGCAAAGATCAGTCTGACTAGGAGCATGACACAAATCAGGAGGTAGTGATTCAACCATTATACTTGCATATGGCTACTTGCATTGCTGGTGTTGTCTTTAAATGAGAGGCCATACATGACATCTATGTCTTTCTGTAATTTGAGGCCCTGCATCTAAATGAGGAGTGCCAAGGGACACATGCCGTGACAAGTGAGCGGGGCTTAGTTAAGAGAAGTGTGATGCTCTGCAGATACCAAACCCTTTAAGTGACAACATGGTGTGTCAGTGTCTTTAAATATCTTGGATATATTGGGCATCTCCCCTTAGAGTTTTGACAGTGTACACTCTTCTGAGCTAGGGTGACACCTGTGAGTGGAATGATTTGTCATGTGTTCACATAAATAGATACATCGATTTATGTACATATCCATACACATCCCTGCACTGTTGCCTGGTTGCTGGCTGGGTAGAGTTGTGTGGATGTGTGTCAAATATGAACAATTGGCTGCAAGAATGCACATTGTGAACGTATGCTAGAACAACATGGCATCCTGGTATGGTGTTGAGTGTGTAAGGCAGACAACAGGACCCAACCTATCACAAGAACAGAACTATTACACTGTCACCTGAGATATGGGCTGAGTAATAGCTTGAAGGAATACAGGCATCTTGCTGACTTTGTTCAAATTACAGAGTAGTGCTGTCAAGAAGTAAAACAATAATTGGAACACCCGTGGGTTCTATCTGGCTTTCTGAGGGCTTTGTAAAGTCCTCAAAGCCCCCTCTTCCTCACACAGAGTTGAGGCCCCCAGGTCCCTCTGGGGTCAGAAAGTGCCATTTTGATGCAAAAAGTGACTTTGCCGGATCCCAGGCTTGTTGGAGAAATCCCGCACCAAAACTCACCTGCATCCAACTTCTCTTCTTGGGACATCTAGTGCATCACGCAGTAACCCGCTGACATCTTCCTTGGGTACATTTCTGCAGTCTTCGTCTAACCGGGGACTCTTCTTTTGCACCCTCTTCTGGGTTGGCAGGGGATCCTGTCCTTCCTGGAACTTCTTTTAACTTCTGGACTTGGTCTACTTTCTTTGCAGGTCTTCAAGTCCAGGAATCCACTATTTGTTGTTTGTAGTCTTGCTTGGTTCTTGCAATAACTCTAATCACGACTTGTAGTGTGTCCTAAGGAAACTTGCAGTACTTTACTCCTGCTTTTCTGGGTTCTGGGGTGGGGTAATTTACTTACCGTTACTGTATTCTTACTCTCCCAGTGATTCTCTACATACTACACTTGTCTAGGGGGGAATTCGTGATTCACATTCCACTTTCTTAGTATATGGTTTGTATTGCCCTAGACCTATTTTCTCCCCTTGCATTCTATAGCATTTCCTATTGTTTGCACTATCCTATGTGTAATTACGTACCTTATTTTATTGTCTAGTGTATATGTATATATTGTGTATAATACTTACCTCCAGAAGGAGTATTGCCTCTAAGATATTTGTTGCCTTGTGACACCCAAATAAACTTTCTTTATCTTTGGTAACACTGTATTGTCTTTACTTGTGTATAAGTACTGTTTAATTATAAGGGGTTTGCAGGAGCCTTGCATGTCTCCTAGTTCAGCATAAGCTGCTCTGCTATAGCTAACTCTATTAGCCTAAGCTGCTAGAACACTACTACATTTCACTAATAAGGGATAACTGGACCTGGTGTAAGGTGTACGTACCCAAAGTACTCACTACAAACCAGGCCAGCCTCCTAAGGCCACCAATGGAAATATATTGCCATTGGGAAATCAATAACAATGCAACTTTGCCTCATCACCTAAAAGTAACATATATTTTACAAATCACTCAAATGAAAGAGAAAGAGATGAAACTCTGGATGTCAGCAACATTTCTCATGCTACCCAGATGGCTGTCCATGACCGATTAATACCCTATATGGTATGTTGAGAAAGAAGTTTGATATTCCCCTCTCTCCCCAATATGCCCTCCACCCATTGTTCTCCACCTTAAAATCTGTCCTCTGGGGTTGTGATAGGTGCTTTCTGCCAGAAACTCCCTTCCTCTGGAGTGGAGACTACGCTTTCCTACCCACTGCATGTTTAGAATTGTTTGGACTCTCAAATGGTGCCAAACTTTTCTTATGTCACATGTACAGAGATCTCGACTGATTGTACCTGTTATGAATGTCAGTTAGATATGTTTTTATCAATGTTTGTTGATTATGTAAAAACTGCACCTATGTCTCCTGCTGTGATAAATGCAGTTGCTTAGAATATTTAGACCTTCTGTGAACGTATGCGTTGCTGTTGACTACATATCAATATTGTCATGGCTATATTGAGGTTTGTACCTTAAGAAAATCAATAAAAACTGGTCACAAAACATATTTCTATTACATTGCAGAAGGAGAAACAACTACTCCTGACAAGCAACCTGTCCTGGATGATCAACCTGTTGGGGAAGACATCATGCTACCTGTGGACGATGACACCTTACAGCAACTCCTTCATTCCATTGGAACAGTTTCTCTGGTCACAGCAAGGAATGACAGTGTTGCCTGATTTCCAAAGAATCAGCCTACCCCAGCACATACCCCATCTGGTTGCCTAAGCCCCGTAATGGACTCCGAGGACTCCCCCCGTTGTCTTACAACAGTGAGTCATAGGAGTCCAGTGTCATATATTAGATAAGGTGCGGGTATGGATGTAGACCATTGTGGGTACCCTAGAGGGAGTCTGTCGGTGCCTCAGTCCCAGTAACGACCCTTCTCAGGCAATAAAAGACACCTACCCTTCACTCCATAATCAAGATGTAGAGGCAAAAACAACAGCTATGCCAATGTGACACCAGTGAGGTTGCAACACAGCGTGGGGCCATCCACAACATCGTCCTATCTATGGAGCACAAGCAAGACTCCTATATTGCTATCCTGGGTGCCTTCCAAAGAACCCTTGTTGGCATGCCACCGTGCCCTTGTCAGTGCTGTACTGCCTTCCCCTTTGTGGCAGAGACAAATGTAGCCAGTGACAGGGAAGCCGCATCCTCTGTCCCTGATGTGTGTGTGCCTCAGATGCCTCCTGTACAAACACCACCACTCTCAGGGGAAGCGCAACACACACCAGAGGAGGACGATGTGGACTCCACCACTTTCCTGCATAAAACTGCAAAGTAATATTTGTCTGTGCCTCTTGGCCAGTTTTCCATTGGACATGTGTGTATGATCATGTCACCTTCCCTGTCCTTCCTTTTTTTGGACCACCTGCTAAGCACATTCATGTGGGAACTGTCAATGTGGCCCACCTTCCATAATAGCAATTTGGACCTCCTCCTCACAGGAATAATGTGGTACCGGTTCTGAAAAACCCAGTACCTCAATAATCCTCAACTCAGCATGTCACATGACATGTAGCACCTATAGACCCTGTCTGGGCATCCTTTGGAGTTCAACATTTCTGTGACTGTTGCCCAAAGAACTTCTGGAATTGAATTTACATTGTACACACTCGTAAATAAAATGCATCACTGTGAACATGTGTGTTGTCTGTGGCAGATATATATGACAGTCACTTCCCTGCTTTTCAATTTAATTATGTCCCAATCCACATCACATGCTAAGGATGGACATAAGCAAGCATCATGTACATCTACTCCCAGGGCATTATGCAAAAAGTCCCTTTGAAATATTAAATGTTATGGTGAGATGACAGCCATCATTAACTTCACTTGCACACAGTGAACAATCCAAACTAATCACAAAAATACCTTCATGCCAAAAATGGTTACTATGAGGCATATGAGCCACTAACACAGTCACACAACTACAGATATCTTGCTCCCTGAGCAAGACAACATCAGCTCACGTATATTCCTGGCTAAATGCTTACATTGAAGAGATCCTATAAGGATCGTAATAATTCATGCACTGACAACATGCAGCTACTAATGGCCAGACTCCTTAAGCTTATGCCTCATAGATGTCCCACTGTAGGATGTGACAGGTCTGTGTAACACCTTGGATATCAGTTAGCATTAACTACAACAACTATGTATTAGTGTCCACGGTCAAAGGATGAATGGTGTATGAGAGCACATGGGGATACCTAGGGTCAATGTGTTTCTATGCCCCTGAGAGCACTCACATGCATTTATTGTGTGTATAGCCACATATGACCTCAATATTACAATATAGACACCTAAGAAAAATAAGGAGCCAGGTTAAATACCCATGGATTAAGCTAGACTTCCTTATCCTAAGAGGAAATAGGAGAATTATGGATATTAACTTAGTAAGCAGTTGCACAAAGTCACATGCAAGAGTTCCCCCTCTTAGAAAATACTCAATACCAAGGATGATTGAGGTTCTTCAAGCAGTTGGGGCCAACATCCCTTAATTAGTCTATGCCCTTGAAACAGGTCAGTTGGACTATGCCAATGCATTTTTTAGAGGTCTCCTGGAGTACCTATTAAAGACACTCCAGCTGATGCCAAAAACACAACAGCTCAGCTTCTGCTGTTCTGCTTCTTAATATTCCAAGGAACATTTCTGTTCAGGATCATCTCAATCAGTTACATTGGCTGCCCATCAAGGCCTCATCCTTCTCTGCACTGGCTGCCAGTAGCTGGAATTCTTTGCCCCTGCACCATCATGTTATCAAGGACATTGGGTCTTTTAAATCCAGTCTGAGTACAAGGCTTTTTAATAGATATTTTTAATCCTTGTTCCCCTTCTATGTTACCAGCAGTATACTGACCTGTAGCACCAAGACACTCTGTAGTGTAGCGGCACACTTTTTAATTCCCTAAATTTGATTATAACTGTGAGAAAGTCACCCTTTTGGCCTATATCACCGCCAAACGTTTTCACAAATACTGGTGGTTATTGACTCTGATTGTGCCCTGGGCACTGCTAACCAGTCATAGGGCCAGAGCACTGTGTAAAATGGTATATGCAAATTAGGCATAATTATATTTGGCTTTGACAATCTATATGGTAGGGCAAGTGGGTTTAGGGATCCCAGTGTAGTTCGGGCAGCCTGGGTGTTCTACTGTGGTGTCATTGTGAAAGCAGGCCTGCCTTGCTGGCTGCTTTTAAATTAAAATTAACCCCAAATGTGACTTCAGACTTTAAAGTGCTTCCAAAGTCTTAAACTAACTTAACTTATAAATCACCCCTAAGACCTGCCTAATTGTCCCAAAGATGACTGCAGTGAAAATATAAGCAGAGACTTTATAAAAGATGTTTTGTGAGCCCTGGTGAGGGAAAAACAGCCAAATGTGTTTTCCGCGTTGTAGTACATTAGCTCCATAGGCTAACATTGTGAGGATATATTTAAAATTAATAAAGTCTCATTTCCATTAGAAAAGAGCCAATTCTGCTAAATGTACAATCAAATTCATATTTAGAATATGTCCAACAGCTTACCAAGGTTGTATTTATAATAACTGGTACAGCAAAGGTACCAAAATAAGCCCTTTCCTGATTGTGCAGTCTCTGGCAGCCTGAGCCAGGATGCCTTAATGAGGTGTGAAGTGACCTGGGCTGAAACAAAGGAAACGTCTGATGGGAGGAAAACTGCTGCACATATGGCAGAGCAGGATGGGGGTCAAGTGGCCAAACTGATTTTCAAAGGAGGGAAAGCCTCCTGGGACAGAAAATTGACCTCCCCCATTTCTTGTTCCCTGCGCCATATGGGAGCCCCAATAATTAGATTACGAGAGAGGCTGAAAGGGGTGTGTCAGGGAAAGGTAGCCACACCAGTGGGTGGGCTGAGCTAGATGTCACCTCCAATGAGAGATTTCCTCTATGTTGGATTTTTAAAGGATGTTGTTTTCTGTGATTGATTTTTGACACACTTCGCAGGGCGTGGCCTCCCCAGAGGGTGACACCCTACACCCCATTGGTCAAGTGCACCCCCCAGCCTGCCAACCTAGGAGCAAAGATAAATATGGCATGGCTGCCCAGCAATTCAGATCCCCGCTGGAAGAGGATTCTGGAGAAGGACTTCCGTGTTGAACCCCTGGCCTGCCCCTGAAAGACTGTAGCCACAAGAACTGCTCCAGTTGCACACTCTGGGCTTCATCAAGAAAAGTACTTTGCCTTGTTTTTGCAACTCCAGGAGTAGACTCCCTGTAAGCTACAGGTACAAAGAAGTTGGACAGAGTCTCCTGCATCAAGTCCTATATGAAGATCTCAGCTGACCAGCATCCAGTGGCAATTTGAGGATTGTGAAAAGGTGCATTGTGGGAACAGTAGGCCCAACTTCTAAGGAGCAACTTCTAGAACCTTCGATCAAGTTTGAGGACACTTCAAGGGCCCAATAAGGACGTCTGGAAGAAGATCCAGAAGTTTGGAGCAACTATGTAACTATGTAAAAAATCTCCATAACATGACCGACCCGTCGACGAGAGTCAAGCTGGCCACATCGAACTGTGACTCGACCTGAATTTCAGGTTCATCCTGCTGGAGCTCTGGAGCTTTTCCCTGTTGATAAGCAGTTGACTGGCACCTTGCGCTGAGCCAAGCTGATGACGTTATATTGCAAGCCGGCCTGAAGAGGAGCCTTGCCTGACGACAAGAGAAATAGCTCCAGAAACGTTTCTAAGTGCGAAGGTAAAACGTTGACCGATGCCTCACGCTCAGTGTATCCAAGCAGGGCTCCATTGTGGTCAGCCTCAACTTTTGACTTTTCCCTGGTTAAGCACAACCAGATGTCCCAGGTTGGCACTTTGTTTTTAGGCACTAGAAAGCATTATTTACATTTACTCTTCAAGTTCAAATCTCTGGTTCCGTACATTGGATTCTTGTAATTTTGGTGTCATTTTAAAGATAGAAATATTTCCTATTTTTATAAATTGCTCTCAGATTTTTATTGTGTGTTGTGTTTTACCTATTCACCATGGTGCAGGGTAGGGGCAATAGCATCAGCGGTTTTGACGCTATTGATGTACTGTGGATTAGCGCCAACATTTTGATGTTAATCCTGCAGAGTACATAAGGACCCATTGAAAATAATGGTATGCCCTTTTTAACGCCTGTTCCATACAGGCGTTAAAAATAGCCACTAAAAATGGCACAGTTGAATCTCTTAGAGACATAGGTACATGTGACTGTTCTTGTGTGAGTTCTTAGGCCCTCATTACAATATTGCCAGTAAATACCGCTTACTGCCGTGCAGAAGACCGCCAATACACCGCTGCGGCAGTGGAAATCCGCTACAGCTATTACGACCCACAGGCCGGAATCTGCCAAAATCCAGACACCCACACAAGTCCGCCTATGGGTGAAGGTGCGTTCCGTGGTCTCAAGAGACCAGATTGCAGTTCAGAGGACTGGCGGCGGACCCCCACTCCTCCACCACAACTAACAACATGGGAGGAGCAGGTCTTGGCTATACGGCATCCTGAGGGTCTTGCAGGAGTAGCTGGAGGAATGGACTCTGGTAAGTCAAATCTTAACTATTTCATCCCCCACCCTACCTGCATGCTATCACATACCCCACCCTCACCCTCACCCCATCACTCCAACACCTCACATATGTCCCACTATCAAAACCCACACATCCCAATACCAAGCCCTGCATGCAACACCAAAGCATGGGCACCCATCACCATAGCATGTCCTCTACAGATACCCACACAGATCCCAAAAACAAATATCACACAAGATACTAGACAAGAATGTAAGCACTTGGGTACAGGGTCACCCACCCATTGCACACGATGGCACACACAGATGCAATAATCATGCCTTTACACCCCTGCAGGACCCCTACCCAACGTCACCGGACAGGAGGTTCCAGACATGTCCACACCCCCCACAGAAGAGGCCCACAGGGATGACAGCAGCTCTGTCCAACTGGATCTAGATGACCAGCCCGGCTCATCTGGGTCCTCGGGACAGTCGGTTCCCCACACACTGGCACATGCCACCATAAAGCCGTCCCCCTCATGAAACACCAGCACAGCACCCACCCAGCGGGCCCATACCTCTGTCCCCAGGACACATCAAGCAGCAGTGTGTCCACCACTACAGGGAACTCAGTCAAACCCACCAACCCAAGAACATCAGGGACCTGGGGGCAGTGGCAGTGGGCACACGGTTCAGAGGACAGAGGAACAGGAAAACCGGGGAACTGGGAGGACTACTGTGCGACAGGGGGAGGACAGGCCCAGGGAACCCACTCTCCACAAGGCCCTGTCCAACATCATGGGAGAGTACCATCATTCCCAGGAGACTATGGCAACGGTACTGGCCAAGTTTCAGGAGACCCAGTGGCTGCAGGAGGAACAGTATTTGGGATCAGGGAGGAACTCAAGGCCATCAGCACCACCCTGGTCACCATTGTAGGGGTGCTGAAGGACCTTGTGAACACCAGGAGGGACACTGTCGCACAACAAGGGGCCCCTGACACTAGCCTCCATGATGAAGAGCCCACCACCTCCGCTGGCGCTAGTGGACAGGAGGAAACGCCACAGGACCACGACACCAGCACCCCAACCCCTACAGATGGAGAACCACCCCACTAACAGTCCCTGAGATCCAGGACAAAGACAGAGAACAATGCCGAGACCCTGCCAAGAAATGAGACCACCCTGAATGTCATCCTTCTGTCCCACTTCATCACCCTGTCCATCCTTAAACTGCCCTAGCTCCACTTCCTATGCCCCTTTGGGCAATGCACCTGTGAGACTAATAACTGGACTCTGCCATGGACATTCCTCCACCATCACCCCTGACCATTTTACAAGCCCCTCCACTATTTTGCACTTAAATAAACACCCTTGAATCAAAAAACAATCTGGAGTCAGTCTGTGCTTTTACAAATGTGTATTTGCTATAACTAAGGAAAATAGCAATGTCCATTGTATTGTCAACATACCTATGTCACACAGCTCTAGTCCATGAGGTAATATAGCAGAGGTCACACAGTGGGACCCACATCTGTGAAATAGAAATGCAAAGTGACAAGTCAGGGTCCATACACTGGGTGAAAATGACAGATATATGATAGGTCTAACAATTGTATGAGATGTAGGAGACAGTGATGTCTTCTTACCTGTGCCTCACTGGAAGTATTGCTGGATAATGTTGTTTCTGTTGTCGATATCCCCTTCTTCTGCCTCCTCTTCTTCACTGTCCACAGGCTCCACAGCTGCCACAAGACCTCCTTCTGGACCATCCTCCAGCAGAAAAGGCACCTGTCGTCGAAAAGCAAGGTTGTGCAGCATACAGCAGGCCACAATGATCTGGCACACCTTCTTTGGTGAATAGTACAGAGAACCACCTGTCATATGGAGGCACCGGAATCTGGCCTTCAGGAGGCCGAAGGTCCTTTCGATCACTCTCCTAGTTCGGCCATGTGCATCATTGTAGTGTTCCTCTGCCCTTGTCCTGGGATTTCTCATTGGGGTCAGTAGCCATGAGAGGTTGGGGTAACCAGAGTCACCTGCAAATGTCGAGGGACAACTGTTAGACACACACTAACCCTTAGGGACAACCCAAGACCCAGACAATCATTCACACGGTATAGGGTCCTAGTCCTCACCTATTAGCCACACACAGTGCCTCTGGAGTTGCCCCATCACATAAGGTATGCTGCTATTCCTCAAAATGTAAGCATCATGCACTGAGCTTGGAAACTTGGCATTCACATGGGAGATGTACTGGTCGGCCAAACACACCATCTGCACATTCATCAAATGGTAGCTCTTCCTGTTTCTGTACACCTGTTCACTTCTGCGGGGGGTACCAATGCCACATGTGTCCCATCAATGGCACCTATGATGTTGGGGATATGTCCCAGGGCATACAAGTCACCTTTCACTGTGGGCAAATCCTCCACCTTAGGGAAAACGATGTAGCTGCACATGTGTTTCAGCAGGACAGAAAACACTCTGTACAACACGTTTGAGAGCATAGGCTGGGACATCCCTGATGCAATGGCCACTGTTGTTTGAAAGACCCACTTGCCAGGAAATGGAGTACTGACAGGACCTGCACTAAAGGGGGGATTCCTGTGGGATGGCGGATAGCTGAAATCAGGTCTGGCTCCAATTGGGCACACAGTTCCTGGATTGTGGCCCGATCAAGTCTGTAAGTGATAATGATGTGTCTGTCTTCCATTGTCGACAGGTCCACCAGCGGTCTGTACACCGGAGGATGCCGCCATATCATCACCTGCCCCAGCGGACCTGCCCTATGGAAAAGAACAGTGAGCACAGAGTCAGACAACACTGAGGTATTAAAAAAAGAATTTATTGCACACATTTTTCAATCCGCAATGTGCCTGTCACTGTGTGTATGCTAGGCCTAGACAGGTGTGACGCATTTTAAATTAATGCCATGTGGCTCCCTGAAATGGCAGCTGCCTGACCTGTAATGTGGGACAAGCGGATATGAGGTAACTGCGCTGGCATTGTACAACGTCATGGTAGGCGGTTGAAGACTGCAGCGCAATCCTGCATTGGTTAACATTGGACCCTATGGGTCCCAGGAGCCAATGACGATGTACGCCGGTGGTGACGGTACGCACCGCCGTGGACGTGACCGCCATTTTCTCCCTGTTCACTCACTTGATACCTGACCTTCGACACGAGAGGACCTACACTGCAAGTGCTGCTGTGACCTAAGTCTGGAGGCAACAATGGCTCATGTGTCTGGGGAAAGGGACTCTGCCTTCACTTTGGAGGAGTTGGAGAAGTTAGTGGATGGGGTCCTCCCCCAGTACACGCTACTCTACGGTCCTCCAGACAAACAGGTGAGTACACTGTGAGCATGCTGTATGGGCAATGCCTGTTTGGAGTGGTGTGGATGGAAGATACAGTGGGGGGGGACTGAGGCCTGCATGAGTGGACGGTGAGTGTATGTGCGTCAGGGCAAGGGTGGGAACATGGGTCAATGACTGTGACGGTCCAGACGGTTAAAGATTATCCTTTTCCCCTGTGCTATTCCTCTAGGTCAGCGCCTACCAGAAGAAGGATATTTGGCATGCCATCGCCAAGGACATCCGGACCCAAGAAGATGGCAGAGGCCCAGCTGGGGATGGCCTCCCAACGTGGGAGGGGTGCCCGTCGCACCATAATCCCCCGATGTTCCGGATCCTGGCATTGGCGGATCCGGAGTTGGATGGGTGCTCGAGGGCATCACAGCAGCCACAAGGGGGTGAGTACATTCACATCCATCTGACTCTGCGTGCATTATGAGGTGTCTGGGTGGAGGAGGTGGGCTGTGGGTTCCCCTTGGCCAGGGCGAGTTTTTTAGGCAAGATCCCTTTGTGAGGCAGGCTATGTGGCACCCCAAACCCACAAGTGGTAAGAGCCATCTACACCAAGTCAGGCTCCTGTGACTTCCATGTGTGTAGCAATCGGGCATAGGCCTTGTACCCCATGTCCCTGTGATTAATTAGGGAACTCAAAGTGCATGGCTTAGTCCAGAGGGCTACTGTGTCTGTAGTGTCCGCCAACGGTAGAAGTATTGCATGCACTGAACATGTCTTTCTTCTGTCTCCCCCCACATTTTTAGGTCTCCCTGTTCTTGTGTGCATTAGCATCATCAGGAGGAGGAGCAGTGCCACCGGAGCAGGAGGGAGCTGCATCCCACATGGCCCTGGAGGGCGAGACAATGGAGTCTGAAGCCACCAGTGGGACGAAGGGTGAGGGGAGCTCCACAGCAGGGACAGGGGGTGACATCAGCAACAGCGACTTCTCCTCTGATGGGAGCTTCCTTGCAGTGGCAGGCCCCTCTGAGCCCCCCGCATCAACAGGTACAGCCGCCACCCCTCCTACCAGCACTGCCCTCCCAGCAGCCCCTCAGCATGTGTACCGTGCCTGCTCACCTAGGAGGGTGGGCATCTCCTTCGCCCCAGGCACCTCAGGCCCTGCCCCAGTCAGCACTGCTGCCCTCAGTGAGGAGGCTATTGACCTCCTGAGATCCCTCACTGTTGGGCAGTCTACCATTCTGAATCCCATCCACGGTGTAGAGAGGCAATTGCAACAAACAAATGCATACCTGGAGGGCATTCATTCTGGCCAGGCAGCCCAACAGTGAGCATTTCTTGCTCTGGCCTCTGTAATGATGGCAGCCATTGTCCCTGTGTCCAACCTCCCCCCTCCACCGAGACCCAATCCCCTGTACCTCAGCCTATCCCAAGCACACCATCAGAGCAGCATGCACACACATCAACACACAAGGGTGGCTCAGGCAAACATAAGCAACCCCATCACCTTCAACTATACCACCGAACTCTACTAGACCGACCACCACTGCATCCACTTCACCTTCAAGAAACAGACAGAACACCACCTCACCGAACAACCACCACGCCGCCGATGGGGCAAAGGCACCGAACTTCAACTAACCAACGCCCTAGCCCAGAAACCGCCCGCCAACCCCACCGACCCTGACATCGCGGCACACAATCTCAAGCTATGGATCACCAACTGCGCTGACCGCCTTGCTCCACTCAGAAAACCCTCCAACAACCACATCAACAAAAAAGCCACCTGGTTCACCGATGACCTCCAAGCCCCCAAACGCCACTGCCGAAAACTCAAGCAAATATGGCTACTCGAATGCACTCCAGACAACCACACGGCACTCAAGGATGTCACACGCAAACATCACCAACTCATCAGACTAGAAAAAAGATCCTCCTTCAAAATCCACCTAGAAAACAACGCCCACGACTGCAAAGAACTTTTCAGCATCGTAAAAGAACTCTCCAACCCAAACGCCACCGTCAACGACATCACCCCCTCCCAAGAACTATGCGACGCCCTAGCAACTGCCTTCCACCGAAAAATCACAGACATCCACGACAGCTTCAACTCCCCTCACACTCCAGACACTCCTACCTCACCCACCACGAACTCCACCCAACCCAGCCAATTGACTTCCTGGATCAACATCAGCGACGACGAAACCCGCAAGACCATGAACTCCATCCACTCCGAATCACCATCAGACCCCTGCCCACACCACATCTTCAACAAAGCAGACACGGCCATCGCACCACACCTACAGAAAGCCATCAACATCTCCTTTGAAACTGCAAGATTCCCGGACAGCTGGAAACACGCCAAAATCAACGCCCTTCTTAAGAAACCAAAGGCGGACCCCAAGGACCTGAAAAACTTCCAGCCCATCTCTCTGCTACCGTTCCTGGTGAGAAAATCATCAACACTCAGCTCACTCGGTACCTCGAAGACATCCTTGACCCCTCCCAGTCAAGCTTCAGATGCAACCACAGCACCGAAACCGCCCTCCTCACCGCCACAGACGACATCAGTAGCCACCTCGACAATGGAGAAACATCAGCCCTCATCCTCCTACACCTATCAGCCGCCTTTGACACCGTATGTAACCACACCCTAAAATCCCGCCTCCACGCAGGCCCTCGAATGGACCCCATCCTTCCTTGCCGGAAGAACCCAAAAAGTCTGCCTCCCCTGTACCAATCCAAAGCCTTCAACGTCATCTGCGGCGTACCCCAGGGCTCATCCCTCAGCCCGACGCTGTTCAATATCTACATGGCCCCCCTCGCACAAGTGGCCCGTCAGCACAACCTCAACATCATCTCCTACGCTGACGACACCCAACTCATCCTCTCCCTCACCAAGGACCCGCACACCACCAAAACCAGCCTCCACAAGGGACTAAAAGCCATCGCCGACTGGATGAGAGACAGCCGGCTAAAACTGAACTCGGACAAAACAGAGGTCCTCATCCTTGAGTGCACCCCCTCCGTCTGGGACAAGTCATGGTGGCTGTCCACGCTGGGTCCCCCACCGACACCCACCAACAGCGCACAAAACCTCGGCTTCACTCTCGACTCCTCACTCTCCATGTCAAAGCAGGTGAGCGCCATCTCTTCCTCCTGCTACAACACCCTCTGCATGCTTTGCAGGATTTACAAATGTATCCCAACAGAAACAAGAAAAACAGTAACCCAGGCCCTCGTCAGCAGCAGACTCGACTACGGTAACGCCCTCTACACCGGTATCTCATCTAAACTCCCCCAACGCCTCTAACGCATCCAAAACGCCTCCGACCGACTCATCCTCAACATCCCTCACCACTGCCACATCACCCCCCCACCTAAGAGACCTTCACTGGCTCCCCGTCAACAAGAGGATCACCTTCAAGCTCCTCACCCACGCACACAAGGCACTCCACAACACCGGACCTTCATACCTGAACAACAGACTCAGCTTCTACACCCCCACCCGGCATCTCCGCTCCGCTAACCTCGCCCTCGCCTCCGTCCCCCACATCTGACGCAAATCTTCCAGTGGCATATCATTCTCGTACCTCGCCGCCAAGACCTGGAACACCCTCCCGCCGGATCTACGACAGACCCAGGACCTTCTTTCCTTTAGAAAACTACTCAAGACTTGGCTCTCCGAGCAGTAGCAACCCCCTGCCCCCCAGCGCCTTGAAACCCTCATGGGTATGTAGCGCGCTTTACAAATTGATTGATTGATTGATTGATTAAACACCACACATCCCACAGGCACTCACACAAGCATCATAACCATGCACACATACCAACATCCACTGCCTCCACTGTGTCCCCCTCCTCCACGTCTCCCTCCTCCCTCCCTGTCTCGTCTCCATTCACACCTGCATGCACTACATCTTCATCCACTACCTCCATCACCAGCACGCCCATCACCACACACCGCTCACGTGCACTCACCACCCCACTACCATTCACACATCCCCAGTGCCCTCTCCCAGTATGTCTGTGAGCCCTACTCCCAAAGTACACAAACGCAGCCACACACCCACCCAACAGCCATCCACCTCACAACAGCCTCCAGCCCATGCACCTTCACCGAAATTCAGCAAACGTACACCTCCTACATCCACTACCTTTTCCTCCACTCCCAAGCCCCCTCCATCTACCCATCCCAGTGTGTCTAAAAAGCTTTTCCTATCGAAAGTTGACCTCTTCCCTACACCTCCCCCACCCGTCCGTCCCCTAGGGCCTGCCTTTCCCGGTCACAACCCAGCACCTCAGCCACCACAGCACCGCAGTCACTGAGCCCGCCACCAGCACCGCAGTCACTGAGCCCGCCACCAGTACCGCCGCCACAAAAACCGCCACCAGCACCGCTGCCACAAAGACTGCCGCCAGCACCGATTCCACATAGGCCGCCACCAGCACAGATTCCACAGAGGCCACCGCCAGCACCGATGCCACACATCCCGCCACCAGCACCGCCGGCCTGACACCGCCACCAGCATCGATGCCATTGAGGCACCCGCAATCACCGCTGCAACTGAAACCGCCACCAGCACTGCCTTCGGCCCCGCGACATCCTGAGCCAGTGGCACAACCGCATACATGGCTGCCATCCCCAGTGGTCAGTCATCCGAGGCCGGTGGTCAGTTCTAGGAGCCAGGGCAGCTTGCATGTTGCACACCGTCAGTGGAGTGTCACATCCACTACCGCAGTCCTTGACAGGATGAAGCACTCTGGGCACCAAGCCCCCTCCAGAACCAGTGGTGTATCACTTCCACTACCTCAGTCCTTGGCAGGATGAAACACTCTGGGCACAAAGCCCCCTCCAGAACTAGTGGAGAAAGGCATCCACTACCTCAGTCGTTGGCAGGATGAAGCACTCTGGGCACAAAGCCCCCTCCAGAACCAGTGTAGTATCACTTCCACTACCTCAGTCCTTGGCAGGATGAATCACTCTGGGCACAAAGCCCCCCCAGAACCAGTGGAGAAAGGTATCCACTACCTCAGCCCTTGACAGGATGAAGCACTCTGGGCACAAAGCCCCCTCCAGAACCAGTAGAGTATCACATCCACTACCTCAGTCCTTGACAGGATGAAGCACTCTGGGCACAAAGCCCCCTCCAGAACCAGTGGGGAAAGGTATCCACTACCTCAGTCCTTGGCAGGATGAACCACTCTGGGCACAAACCCCCCTCCAGAACCAGTGGAGTATCACATCCACTACCTCAGTCCTTGGCAGGAAGAAGCACTCTGGGCACTAGGCCCCCTCCAGAACCAGTGGAGTATCACATCACATCCACTACCTCAGTCCTTGGCAGGATGAACCACTCTGGGCACAAAGCCCCCTCCAGAACCACTGGAGTATCACATCCACTACCTCAGTCCTTGGCAGGATGAAGCACTCTGGGCACAAAGCCCCCTCCAGAACCAGTGGAGAAAGGCATCCACTTGAGAGACTGTGGCTTTGCATCCCCCAGGATAAAGCAGTGGGCAACCCACCCACTGGTGAGACTTGAGAGACTGTGGCTTTGCACTCCCCAGGATAAAGCAGTGGGCAAACCACCCACTGGAGAGACTTGAGAGACTGTGGCTTTGTACTCCCCAGGATAAAGCAGTGGGCAAACCACCCACTGGAGAGACTTGAGAGACTGTGGCTTTGCACTCCCCAGGATAAAGCAGTGGGCACCCCACCCACTGGAGATACTTGAGAGACTGTGGCTTTGCACTCCCCAGGATAAAGCAGTGGGCAAACCACCCACTGGAGAGACTTGAGAGACTGTGGCTTTGCACTCCCCAGGATAAAGCAGTGGGCACCCCACCCACTGGAGAGACTTGAGAGACTGTAGCTTTGCACTCCCCAGGATACATCAATGGGCATGGAGCCCCTTCGTGGAGCTGGTGTTGTGCACTCATCCGGCTGAGGTGCCCCCCCTTCGCTTCCCCCCGAGCTGCCTGTTTCATTTCGATCTGATGCCCCAACAGTGTTCTCTCTGTTTGGAGTCTGGTATCGAGTGTGGGCCTCGCCCATGCATTTTGGGCCCAGTGGTCCACGGACTATAAATGGTGCACTATCCGGACTTGTATAGTTGGTGTACATAATTGTTTATACTGTATTTCAGGTTTTGACTAATGGATTTTTATTGATTACAATCGTTCAGCTCATTTCCTTTTGTCATTGCATTCTTCCAGGGGGGAGTTAGGTGGTGTAAATGTTGCAGCATGTATTAGTGTGTATGTTGTTGTGGTTGAGGGTGGGGGTGGGGGTGTTGCGTGTTGCGTGTGTGTGTCACTCTCTTTACCCACCCCCTCCCCTGTGTTGTAGGTGCAGTACTCACCGTGGTCGTCGCCGCCGTCGTTCATGCTCCTGGTAGAGGAGCAGGAATACTATCGCAGGGTGGATTTTGAGTTCTGGCTCCATGGCGTCCTGGTTCGTCGTGGGTTGTGTAGAGGTGAGTGTTTTCCCTTCCAAGTCCTGTTTCTGCCGTGTTTTTGTTTGCGTTGGTCCTGCCCCGGAAAAGGTGGCGGATTGGCATCTCATAATAGTGTGGGCGGTACATTGTCTTCTGCCTGTCTGTTGGCGGTGACCGCCATGCTGTTTGTTTGTACCGCCATGGCGGTCGGAGTGTAAAAGTG
Source organism: Pleurodeles waltl (assembly GCF_031143425.1). NCBI lineage: Eukaryota > Metazoa > Chordata > Amphibia > Caudata > Salamandridae > Pleurodeles > Pleurodeles waltl. The sequence goes on along the minus strand of NW_027150406.1, from coordinate 102,130 downwards.
GCTGTCTATGTTGGCGGTTTCCGCCATGGTTGTGATTCAATTTTTTTTACCGCCGGCCTGTTCGCGGTCTTACCGCAGCTTTAACACCGACCGCCAGGGTTGTAATGAGGGCCTTAGTCATGTGGATGCCTATAAGTTGTTAGTGATGTATGCCTGTTGTGATGCAGCCTCTGGGGTAATTGAGCCTCCCTCAGATTCATGGGGCAAGGGTGTATGCATCATATGAAACAACATACTGTCTGATGTGTGCTCTGAAATGCATATACACACTCTTACTAAGCATTGTTTAAATCATGATGTGTTCAGCCAAATGCAGGCTTGAGTTTGATGTGCACATTGAGACATGTGAAAATATGAATAGACATGTGATTGTCTACAAGAGTCATCCACAGACAATGTGTCACATTTCTGAACAGTTCATTAAGGTTACATAAAGGAAAGCTAGGCCAGTTATGCTTCGAAGGAGATAACTGACATAGACATATTCATGTATAGGCTAGCAGACACTAAGGGGGTCATTACGACTTTGGCGGGCGGCGGAGGCCGCCCGCCAAAGTACCGCCGTCAGAATACCGCTGCGCGGTCAAAAGACTGCCGCAGTAATTCTGAGTTTCCCGCTGGGCTGGTGGGGGCCCGCCAGAAGGCCGCCCGCCAGCCCAGCGGGAAACCCCCTTCCACAAGGATGCCGGCTCCGAATGGAGCCGGCGGAGTGGAAAGGGTGCGACGGGTGCAGTTGCACCCGTCGCGATTTTCAGTGTCTGCTATGCAGACACTGAAAATCTTGGTGGGGCCCTGTTAGGGGGCCCCTGCAGTGCCCATGCCATTGGCATGGGCACTGCAGGGGCCCCCAGGGGCCCCACAACACCCGTTACCGCCAACCAGGTTCTGGCGGTCAAAACCGCCAGAACCAGGCTGGCGGTAAGGGGGTCGGAATCCCCATGGCGGCGCTGCCTGCAGTGCCGCCATGGAGGATTCCTCAGGCCAGGGGAAAACCGGCGGGAAACAGCCGGTTTCCTTTTTCTGACCGCGGCTTTACCGCCGCGGTCAGAATAGGCCTGGATGCACCGCCAGCCTGTTGGCGGTGCATCCGCGGTCCCCGGCCCTGGCGGTCCATGACCGCCAGGGTCGTAATGACCCCCTAAGTAGGTTAAATCTGAAATGCATGGTGACTTTTGTGACTCCAGATGTGGTAGGCAACATAGAGGCACACGACATGGATTGTATCACCTTACCCACTTTCACTTATGTGTATACTAACCTCCCTACCCACTTGCATAATGCAAACACTCAACCCAATTAACACCCTCAGGATAGACTCAGGATCATGTGTCCTCTATAAAACTGAACATCATAATGCATGCTAGTCAGGATTCTGTTTGATCTGGTTTACATACACATTGATCATATTTACAAAGAGGTAACATATACAAATGGCTGCAGACACCATTTTCCATGATCAACCAAGGGATGCCCATGCAGGGACAGTATATTGTGCATATATCCTTCATAGGTAATTGAATTGAATTGCTCTGAGTTTGTTCATATTTTTTGATGTAGTTATTTATGGAAATAGTTTGTGTAGTGTAGGTTTAGTATAGTTAGTTTCCAAATTGTATATATTTTTATGTCAGTATTTCCATGGTGTTTAGTATATTAATTGGGATTTTAGAGGGTGAGGGGGTTAATGTTTAGGATAAGTGTTTTAAAAAAATACAAAGAAATATATATTTGCTTACTCTAGTATGAGTAGGTAGTTTATGTTTAAGAGTAGTTGCTGTCAGTATTGTGAAAATACATGTGTGTTAAGTGGGGTTCAGAGGTTTATGTTTACCATGTCTGTTGTGCTACAAGTATAGGCTAAGATATGGTAAATTAAGTTAGTGCTTAGGTTATAGGTGTAGGTTAATTAGGTTCAGTCAGGTTTGGCATAGATGAGATTTAGTACTGTACATTAGGCTAGGTAGGATAAATAGGTTTAGGTTTAGATAATGTATATTAAGTTAGTATAGGTTAGTATCATTATTTTGTTAATTGCAAAATTAAGATTTATAAATATTTTTAGACTTACATTATTTCCTATTCATTTAATGCAGATGTTAGTTCAAAATTGCTTAGGATGAGTTGAGTACATGATGCGCCCAATGACTCCATTGTTAGTAGATATGCCTAATTTTGTGTGAGGCCTATGTACAAGAGTCAATCTAACTCACACTTGGCTCATTTACTTTAGCTTCACCATTCTCTGTCCTCCTCATTATGCATTTTTACATAGAGTCCAACACAGATAGTCACCAACTGTTGTACTGTGTTTTACCAAATGTTACATGTTTAGATTAGATGGCTCTGTCACTCAAGATCACAACTACCTGGAGGTGCTGGGACACACACTGTTGACAGACACTTCCACACTCACCCTTGCACCATTCTAGTAGGATACCATGGTTGTTAGCCGTTTGTCAATCAAATCAAGAGACTTATTGCTGGAAAGTGGTCTATTGGTAAAGGCAAGTAAGTACCTATACTTAGCAACAAACTACAATCCCACACTAGATCCAGTCAAGGTCTCAATAGATTAATACTTGCTCAACCCTTGGTAGCTGGGTCTACGAGCAGTTATATTTAACTTAGGAGACAAGTGTGTAAAGCATTTAAGATCAACAAAACAATATGGGGCCAGATTTAAGAAAAGTGGCACTGAACCCAATGCACAGCCGCTTTTCTTGAGCCCCTTAGTGTCCCCATATAGCCAACATGTGTGCACTGTCTTTAATATATGGTGCACCATGGCGCATGGTAGGGGCAATAGCATCAGCATTGGATTCAGTGCCACTTTTCTTAAATCTGGCCCAAAGTATCCAATGTGCATGAACCAATGTTGTATATTGCGATAAATCTTGGCAAACAACAAATATGACATCGCAAACTCACCGCTTTGGCATATATCAATTTTTTACTTAAAACAAATGTTTGCTAATATTAATGATTTGGGAGAAATAAAACTGTGCTTTATCTCAGCGTGGGTGAAGCCTCACCCTGCTGGGTCTAGCTATCACACGTCACATACACAAACAGACACATATTATGTTGAGTTTAAAAATTAAATATACTGAGCTGATGTCAGAATCTAAATACAGCACATCAACAAAGTTGGTACGGCAAAAGCCCATGGCATGGCGTACTAAACTCTTACACCTGTGCCAGGTATAATGTATGCAAAGCGGGCATTCCCCCATTAGGGGAGCCGAAAAAATGGCACAAATAAATCTAAGAGATTTCTTTGCATCATTTGTTTCGGCACATTTAACGCCTGCTCAGAGCAAGTGTTAAAAGGAGGCACACCATTGTTTACGATGGGCCTCAGTGGGCTTTGCAGGATTAGAGTCAAATTTGTTTATGCCAATCCTTCAAAGCTCTGAACTAGCATAAAACATTTTGATGCTAGTTCCCCTAACTACCACCAAGGAGCACCATATCTTAGGTACAGCACACACATGGTGGTGTTACAGTGGCGCTAACGGATGCAAGAAAAGTGACGCTGAACTGGGTGCAGCGCCACTTTTCTTAAATCAGGCCCTAAGTCACACCAATGCTAAAGCGTGTTTGTGAACACCTACATGAGCAAGGAATGACTGATAATCTGTATATATTTGATTACAACTATTAAAATAGCTGTAAATGTAAACAAAAACTATGATATTTAATGAAAAAGTACTGTCGCGTAGGCTCTCATTATCCTAATGAGACTACTGGATTTTTGGGTGGCAGGATCGTTCACAGTGTGGGGGACTAAGTCTAACCCACGGTGAAGGGCCCTTGTCACCCCCAATCCGGTTTTGCTCCGGCTAACTAGCATTGCCTCATCTCTCCCAGAATGAAGAGATAATTGGGCAGCCGAGTGCATGACATCTTAGTGCTTCCAAGGGAAGTCGTGGTCACTCAGATCCCAACCAGTTCTCTCATACCCAGTGTGGTCTCATATACAAATGACAGAGGCAGTTTAAGTTTTATAGATTGATTTAGTAAAATGACTGCATTTTAGATAACAAGGCGTGAGCCGCAATAACCAGTACCATACAACACAGTAGGATTGAAATAGTAACGAGGAGAGTGAAACATAGAAATAACGCTAGCATAGTGCTACTAGATTATGTTCTCTCTTCTAAGTTCTATTTTGAGCACAGCATGTTAAGCTCTAAACCTGCCTTTCAGGTTCCCCAGGAGGACATCAACCCTCATACCTGAGCAAAGGCCTGTGATCTGGATCAGCATCTGCAACAGGGCAGTCAGCGTCTAGTTGCGGTTCCCTGGTCGGAATCTCCCTCTTACGTGTACCAGGACTAGGAAGTGCTTTTATAATTAACACGCCGGTGTTCTAAGAAAAGTCCCTACGTAAGAATGTGTACTTTCTACGAACACTAAAGACTAAACTCCTACCATGTCTATCGGCAATGTACCAGACTGTATCCTTGACTGAAGCACAGAGTGAGCAAGAATGTATTGTTTGAGAACTCCGGTGCTGAAGTAAGCTAAACAGTGTGATAGAAGAAAATAAAACAAGACCGTGAAACTGGTTATTGAAAAATAACAGTGCAAGGCTGAATAAAAAGCATCTAGAACAAAGTGCACAGAGGTCTAATGCTTTAAGCAAACGCGCAAAGGCTATATTAAAAATGGCTACACTACAGTACAAGAGGGAACATTTTAAGGTTGATCAGGTTTTAATACTGGGTAGAAGACAATCCCTCACGAGCAAGCAATATCCACAGTCAATCTACTATTTTAACTGATTTCCCATCTACATTGTACACTTGTAGGAATAAGAAACGTTGCTGTTACACATTCAGTACCACACTACGCAAAGTACAACATCAGGACTTGCATCCATAAAGTTAGTCCATGGATGGAATCCAACTTTTTCATGTGAAAAACGTGTACCACTGTGATACAGTATCCAAAGGACTATCATACCTTGGCATCTAGATAGCATGTTACAACATATCATAAGAACAAGCTGATCAATCATGTTCTCCATGTCACATCTTTTTGCAAAAAAACAATGAACAGGAAACATTTGTCTAATTACCTTTTAAATAAATTACATTTCACTCCTGCTAATTTGTCAGACAATCATGCAAACTATTACGCACTCATAAGTATATTCACTTAGTCTCTCATTCATGTACCATTTTCACCTTTCACCAGTGATAAGAGGGAGTGTTAAGGGTAAGCTACTGCTTTCGCAGGATTTGTTTGTTTGTTTGTGGCAACGATCATTAACATATTGACAATATTAATTTAGGATATTTTGCTCTCCGTTATAGAAAACATTGCAGGTGGAATTACACTAATCTTGGCATGAAACTAGAACTTTCCTCAAAATGTGGCTTGTTTTGTTGGGTTGTTGTAAATCTGTCCCTTATTATATGAGTTAATTGCGTTACAATAATGGGTTGTCGTTTAATCAATGCATATTAATCCATCTAGATGTAAAAAAAAAGAAATAGACAAACTGACTAGATGTTCTGATCAGGCTGCTGGAGACAAATGTTTCCTCAGAAGTGCACCCAAAATGACACTTTCCCACCGGCCAAGGAAGGACCACTACTGGCCAATATGTCATAAGTGATAGGAAGCATCAATCTACTGTTTACATACCGGCCAGGAATGTCCACACTTAAAACTGCATTACTCGGAATTAAGGGTCAGATGTAGAAAAAATCTGGATTGCGACTCACAAATTACGAGTCAGACCGACTCGCAATTTGCGAGTCGCAATCCAGAATGTAAGATGGTGTTCCTGACACCATCTGCGACTCACAAGGGGGTCGCAAAGGCCCGCCTCATTAATATTAATGAGTTGGGTCGCAATTTGAGACCCCCATTCGAGTGGCGGCACTCACAGGGATGGTGGTCTGCTGGAGACAGCAGACCACCATGTCTGTGACTGCTTTTAAATAAAGCAGTTTTTTTTGTTTTTTGTGTAATGCAGCCCGTTACCCTTATAGCAAAACAAGATGCATTACAAAGCTAAAAAGTGAAACGTTTTTGTTTCATTTTTTCAGAGTTTTTCATGCCATTCACAAAGGGTTACCACCAGTGTGACACTGGTGGTAACTGCGATTGCTTTGTGACCGCTTTTGCGGTCACAAAACAGTACAGCATTGCGCTGCTACTCGCAATTAGGAAGTGGAACACCCCTTCCTAATTGCAACTCGCAGTCCCGTTTTGCGAGTCGGTAACCAGATTACCGACTCGCAAAACTGGGATTGGGCATCACAATGTGCTTTTTGCACGTCGCAAATTCGCTGTTTGCGACGTGCAAAAAGTTTTGAACATCTGGCACTAAGGCCACAGTGATAGCGCCATGAGTGACACACATTATTTTGGTGGTGATTAAGTTAATTAATTTCTCCTAATTGCAGAAACTTCAATACTTATAAAAATGAGCTTCTCAATGTTAAATTTTACTCGGAAATCTCACCTAACCTACAATAATGGACCATCTTCCCGTCCCAGTAACCACAGATTGTAATCTGGGCATATACTTGGACTATTGGTAATGACGATTTCAAATAAGTGGGGTGGGCTGTTCAGGAGAACAGTTTACTCCTGTGTATGTACACCATGTACAGCACCAGGCGTAGAGTGGAGCACCCTCCCAAGAATGAAGTGGTATGCTTCCTCAGAAAATGATTTTGCGAGCATTTTTCAGTCTCTTTTTAAAGACTTGGATTCACTGTCATAGAAAAAGGTCACACAAGTGAAGTTATTAGAGATACTCGTAACTGCCTTTTGGACATCAATGGCATACAAATTGGCTGGGGGAATCTATTGAGTACTGAAATTAAAGAACGTGAGAAATGTGATATTATGTAAGTAATGCCACTTTTTGCAGGTTCACCTCACATTTGTTGGCATATAAAATGGCTAGAGGATCTACTGAGCACTGAAATTAAAGAACACAAGATTTGACATATGTTCGGAAATGCCTCTTTTTACACATTCGCCCCACATTTTTGGGTCTGATGCTGTTGGTTTTTCGACCCTGAGAGTGAATGGATGCCTGCTGACCAGACCTCAGTGCCAGTGTTCTGACTCCATGCAAAGGATATGTTGAGTGGGATGCAGCCAATTGGCAAGGCCTGAGTTACTTATCAGTCCCTAGTATATGGTGCCCAGGATACCCAGGCCTTGTAAGACAGCGTGTGCACTCAGGGCTGCAGCACGTTTTTTGCCACCCATTGTGTGACAAGGAAAGGTTGGCCCTGGAAGAAAGAAGGGCCATGCTGGGATTGAGACCCCAGGAGAATGGTGGCACCAACAGAGTTGTAGATGTAACTGCTGAGGGTGCCTATGATCCAAGATTGGCAAGAAGGACTGTGCCCAACTATACTGAGGGGGATGACAGACAAATGACTGACATCCTATGAGAGAGATCTTAGGATGAGAAGGGTGGGTGCACAACACGGGGGGTCTTTACTAGGGTAACTCATTCCAACTGTAGATAGAAATAGATTGCTGTCACTAGAGTTTGAGGTGGCAGAATTGTACACTAACATGAAAAGTGTACTTAATGAGCTCTTTGGTCTTACCCCTGAAGAGTATAGACAAAGGTTTAGGAGCACACAAAAGGGAACAACACAATCATGGGTTGGTTTTGTAGATGCCTCTGTAAAGTCACTAGATGGGTGGATTAAGGGTAACAAGGTTGATACCTATAGGGCTTGTAAAATGTAGTGGCCAAAGAACACATCTTGACATATTATTCCTCAGAAAAGTTCCAACAGTATGTGGTGGATTCTAAATTATATTGCCCTAAAGAGCTGGGCAAGATAGCTTATGAGTGGGTACTCATTAGGGTATCCAAGAAGTTCTCTGGTGGTGAACACAAAAATGGGAGGACAGCCCCATGGATTTGTCAGTGAGTCCCAAGGTGTACTGGGATGAGGGAATCCAGTACAGTGAGGCAAGGGCCTCCAAATAAGGGGCAAAAAGGAGAGTGGCGGTCCCCCAGCAGGATAGAGAATTTCTACTTACCATAGCACATGAAATCCCCTTGGCCGGACATCTGGGGCAAACTAAAACCCAGGACAAGATAGTCAAACATATCTACTGGGCCAAGATGTCAGAAAAGTAAAGGAGTTCTGTCACTCCTATGTGACCTGCGAGGTCAATGGCAAGGCAGGTGGCAAGCTAAAGGCCCCCCTGATTCCATTACCTGTAGTAGGGGGTGGCCCACTTTGAGAGGGTAGGCATTGACATTGTTGGTCCCCTGGACCTATCTACTGGGCAGGGTACAGGTGTATTCAAATAATAGTGGACCATGCCACTAGATATCAAGAAGCCATTTCCCTTAGGACTGCCACAGGCCCTGCAGTAGCCAGAGCTGTGCTCAGAATCTTTACCAGGTTAGGCTTCCCCAAGGATGTCATCGCAGAGAGAGGCACTCATTTTATGTCTGCCCATCGGCAGGCAATGAGGGATGAATGTGGTGTGACTTACAACTACACCACTCCACATTACCCACAGGGCAATGGTCTTGCTGAAAAGTTTAAGAAGACTGTAAAAGGCATGATCATGTGTGGGAAAGTAGCCTCTTTTTGGCATGTTACCTCAAATTTCTGCCTGATGTCAGTGATTTTGACTGTGTCACTGGGATCCTGGTGGTCAGGACCCCACTGCTTATGGTTTATGGCCTACTTGTCAGTGTGTTTTACTATTTTTTAAATTGTCATTGGAGTCCTGCTAATCAGGACCCCAGTGCTCATGCTCTCTGTTTCTAAATGTGTCCTTACACACTGGCAACTCAGTATTTCACTCCAAATTGCCAAACTGGTCCCCCATTAAAAGTTCCTAGCATATGGTACCTAGGTAATCAAGGCATTGGGATTTTAGGGGATCCCTATGGGCTGCAGCATTTCATAGGGAGGCCATGCAAAGCATTCTACAGGACTGCCATTGCAGCCTGTGTGAAATAGTGCATGCTCTTTCTCACAACAATTTTCACTGCACCATGTCACTTATAAGTCACCTATATATCAGGTCTTCCAACCCTGAAGGATGGGTGCAAAGTACCTGTGTGTGAGGGCACTCCTGCACTAGTAGAGGTGCCCCCACATTGTACAGGCCCATTTTCCCAGACTTTGTGATTGCGGTGATGCCATTTCACGCATACACTGGACATAGGTCAATACCTATGTCCAGATTCACAATGGTATCCTCAAATATGGCCATGTAAGGTGTGTAACAACTGGGAATTGTACCCCAATAATGATTCCAGTATTGGTTGCACAATCCCATGCACTCTGGGGGCTCCAGTACTGCCATGCCAGCCTTCTGAGGTTTTCTAGGCAGCCCCAGCTGCTGCCACCTCAGACAGGCTTCTGCCCCACTGGGGCTTGAGCAGCTGAATCACAGGAAGGCAGAACAAAACATTTCCTTTGGGAGAGGGGTGTTACACCCTCGCCCTTTGAAAATAGATGTTACAGGCATGGGAGGAGTAACCTCCCAGAGCCTCTGGAAATGCTTTGCAGGGCACAGATAGTGCCCTCCTTGCACAATATAGTCTACACCGGTTCAGATACACCCAGTCACTGCTCTGGTGTGAAACTGGACAAAGGAAATGGGAGTGACCACTTCCTTGTCCATCACTACTCAAGGAGTGGTGCCCAGAGCTCCTCCGGAGTGTCCCTGGGTTTTGCCATCTTGGATTCCAAGGTGGTGGGGCACTCTGGGAGGATCTGAGTGGCCAGTGCCAGCAGGTGACGTCAGAGACCCCTCCTTATGGGTGCTTCCCCTGGTTAGGTGATCAATCCCCCTCTCAGGGCTATTTAGGGTCTCTCCTCTGGGTGTTTCTTCAGATTCGAATTGCAAGACTCCAGCAGGAATCCTCTGCATCCCTTACTTCATCTTCTACCAACGGAACAGCGACTGACCTCTCCAGAAACTCTACAAAACAGCAACAAGGAAGCAAATACGTCTTCTGTTACCTTGTAACTTAAGCTCCTGCCAGAAACTGCAACAGTTTCCATGTCGTGCATCCTCCGAGGACTGCCTGCCTTCAGTCTGCACCAGAAGAACCAAAGGAATCTCCCGTGAAGTGATGGAGTCACTTCCCTGCTTCAACAGGCACCTCTCTGCATTGACGACCGGCGGCTTGGATCTAGCAACACAGGTGGTGGACTAAAGTGACTTCGACAGTCCCAACGTCCAGCTGTCCAACTTAGGTGGAGATAAGAGCTTGCCTCACCACGCAAGACAGTACCCCATGCACTGTGTGACTTGCCATTGCCAAGGCTTGTGTACGACCTTCCAAGAAGTTCTTTATGCACAGCACAGCTTAGGCCCCTAGCACTCCATCCTGTGACGGACAGCTTCCTGAGTGGTTCTTGGGCGGCGTGAGAATCCTTTGTGTTATGCTGCGTGGGCCTCCATTTGCACCTTCTTTGTCCCCATGCTGTGGGACTCCTGTGCATGCTGCCTGGTTTTCTGAGAGCTCTGAGTTGCTCAGAGCCCCCTCTGTCTCCCCCTCCTGGGTAGAGGCCACCAGGTCCCTCTTGGTCCCGGACAGTGCCATTTTCTGCTAGCCATGAGCGTGTGCCAATGCTTGTTGGCAGAATTCAGCAATGCAAACCAGACTGCATTCATTCATCTGGCACCAACCAGAAACCCGCATCTTTCTTCTTTGGTGCAATACTGACTGTCTTTGCACCGGTGGTTCTTCTTTTGCCCCTTCATCTGGGTTAGCAGGGGCTCCTGTTCTCCCTGGACTCTTCAGTGCTTCTTGGACTCGGTCCCCTTCTTCCACAGGTGTTCAGGTCCAGGAATCCATCATGGGTGTCTTGCAGTCTCCTCTGGTTCTTGTACAATCTTCTATCATGACTTCTTGTGTGTTGTAGGAAACTTACTGTGATTTACTCTTGTTTTCCTGGGCTCTGGGTTGGGGTCTAATACTTACCTTTGATGTTTTCTTACACTCCCAGAGCCCCTCTACCCACTACACTTGCCTAGGTGGGAAACCACCTTTGCCATTCCACTATTTTGGTATTATGTTTTGTGTACCCCCAAGGCCCATTGCAACCTACTGTGATTTTCACTATTTGCATTGTTTTCGGACTGTGTACTTACCTGTTTTTGGTTACTAGTACATATACTGTTTATCATAGTCACCTCCTAAGGGAGTATAGTGTCAAAGGTATTATTGGCATTGTGTGACTAAAATAAAGTGCCTTCAGTTTTGTAACACTGAGTATTGTCTTTCATTTTTGTGAGTAATGTGTGACTACAGTGGTATTGTAAGAGTTTTGCATGTCTCCTAGTTCAGTCTTGGCTGCTCTGCTTACAACTATCTCTAGACAGCCTAGCTACTAGGCACTGACAACATTTCACTAATAAGGGATAACTGGACATGGTATAAGGTGTACGTACCTTTGGTACCCACTAAAAACCAGGCCAGCCTCCTAGATTGGTGGTGCAGCGGTTGGATAAGTACTTGCAATTGCCTTAACACTCTGTCACCGGTGCTTTCCACAGGGAAGTGTACTGTATACCTGGAGCTACACAAAAGCATACCTAGGCTGTCATTCCAACCGCGGCGGGCGGCGGTAGCCGTCCGCCTGGCGGAAACCGCTGAATGACCGCGGCAGCCATTCTGGCTTTCCCGCTGGGCCGGCCCAGCGGGAAAGTCCCAGCAACGATGAAGCCGGCTCCGAATGGACCCGGCGGAGTTGCTGGGGTGCGACGGGTGCAGTGGCACCCGTCGCGATTTTCAGTGTCTGCAAAGCAGACACTGAAAATCATTATGGGGCTCTGTTAGGGGGCCCCTTCACTGCCCATGCCAGTGGCATGGGCAGTGCAGGGGCCCCCAGGGGCCCCACGACACCCGTTCCCGCCATCTTGTTCCTGGCAGTAAAAACCGCCAGGAACGGGATGGCGGGAAGGGGGTCGGAATCCCCATGGCGGCGCTGCAAGCAGTGCCGCCATGGAGGATTCCCTGGGCCAGGGGAAAACCGGCGGGAAACCGCCGATTCCCCTTTTCTGACTGCGGCTTTACCGCCGCGGTCAGAATGGCCCAGGAAGCACCGCCAGCCTGTTGGCGGTGCTTCCGCGGTCCCCGGCCCTGGCGGTCATGGACCGCCAGGGTTGGAATGACCCCCCTAGTCTTTTCACTTGCTTTCTAAAAGTCTAAAAGTTAGGTGAAGTAGGTCTTTCTCTTTCCTTTCACTTTACTCTAACTTTCTATCACTATGTCTTCCTCTGAGGCCACCCCTAGGGTCATAAAAACCTCTTATGAGAAACTAACCTTTAACATTTTGAGGGGGCTCTGCTCAGAGAGAAGCCTAGAGATAGGGAAGAACCCTACCAAAGAGGTCCTTTTACATCTCCTTCTCCAGGACGACCAGGAGCAGTCTGGTAACCAAGAAGAGGAGAGGGAAGGAGATTCTAACCCATTAGAATCTGGGGAGCAGCCTGAGTATTTAGGGGAGGGTCCTTCACAAAATATTTCCCTTAGCAAACCATCTAGTGTAGCTAGCAGTGGGTAGAGGTCACACAGGTAGAGCTCCCTTCACACCTAGAAGCCAGGTTACTAGGGCTACAAGAGCTAGGGAAAGATCTGCCTCTGCTCATTCCCATATCACTTCAGTCTCTGAGGTGTCCCACACATCCAATCCTGAGGATAACTCTCTAAACAGGGAACTCAGAAAGCTGAGATTGGAGGAGGCTAGACTGAGGCTGCAACAGCAACAGTTGGCCCTAGATAGGAAAGCCTTAGCTGTGGAAAGGAGAAGGGAAAGGCAGGGTTTTGGGTTAGTTCCCCATTGTGACAGCAGCAATAGTAGTTTCAGGAGTTATAGTTTTAGGGAGATCACATTTGATCCCAGAAATTTGCACACGATTGTTCCCCCTTACAAGGACGAGGGTGATATCTGCAAGTGGTTTGCTGCACTAGAGAGGGCCTGTAAAGTTCAAAGGGTCTCTCAGATGCAGTGGGCTGCTATTCTGTGGTTGCCCTTTTCTGGCAACGGGAGAGACAGACTCCTTACTGTCAGAGAGGAAGATCCAGATAACTACAATGTTTTGAAGACTGCACTCTTGGATGGATTTGGCTTAACCACTGAACAATACAGAATTACGTTCAGAGAAACCAGAAAAGAGTCTTCACCAGATTGGATAGACTTTGTGGACTGCTCAGTGAAGGCTTTAGAAGGTTGGTTACATGGCAACAAACTGTCTGACTATGAGGGTCTATACAATCTGATTTTGAGAGAGCATATTCTTAACAATTGTGTCTGACTTGTTTCACCAATACTTGGTAGACTCAGATCTGACCTCTCTCCAAGAATTGGGAAAGAAGGCTGACAAATGGGTCAGAACAAGGGTGAGTAAAAAAGCTCATACAAAGGTGACAAGGACAAGAAGGATGGGAAGCCTCATGATAAGGGTGGGGACAAAGATAAAAAGTCAGAGTCTTCATCAGGCCCACAAAAATCTTCTGGGTGTGGGCACAAATCCTCTTCCAACCAACAGAAAAAGCCTTGGTGTTACCTGTGTAAAAACAAAGGCTATTGGGAAAGTGACCCCACTTATCCCAAGAGGGACACCAACCCTCCCACTACTACAACCCCAACTGCTTCCACGAGTACCCCTAGTAATAGCAGTGGTGGTGGGAAAACACTACAAATAACCAGTCCAAGGGTGTAGCTGGGCTCACTTTGGATCATGTAATGGGGGTTGGTTTAGTTAGGGAAACCACTGAGGCTGCTTTAGACTCTGATGAGGAGATTGACCATGCCACTTTTGTTGCTTGTCCCCTTAATATGGATAAGTACAAGCAACAACCCTTAATCAATGGTGTTCAGGTTGAGGTCTATAGGGACACAGGTACCAGTGTCACTGTGGTGATGGAGAAACTGGTGCCCCCTGAGCAACACCTACTTAGTCATCACTACCAAGTGACTGACACCCATAACACCACTATTAGCCACCCCATGGCTGTTGTGAATCTCAACAGGGGAGGGGGTGCTGGTCCAAAGAAAGTTGTGGTATCCACTGACCTACCTGTAGAACGTCTACAGGGCAATGATTTGGAGACTTCAGCTGAGGCTGAAGTGGAATTGGAGGCTCATGCAGCAATGCTGGGCATTCTTGGGCACATCTTTGCTCTTACCAGGGCTCAGGCCAAGAAGCAAGGAGGACAGGGACATTTTAATCTTGGAACAATGGACAAAGTGCTCCCAAAAACTAGGGTAGAAAGGACAGACCCTTGTCCACTATCCCTCCCTCTCCTGAAGATTCCCTTTTTGATGAGGGGTCCACTCCCTGTGCAGAACCTACACCAGAGGAACTCCAGGCTGACACAGCTGATCTTTTGGGTGCAGGGGGGGCCAGAAGGGAGGAACTGTGTGGCACAGCAGACCTGCCCACATTAGAGGGTTTGAGAAAGCAAGCTGTCAAACAAGAAGCAGGGGATGTCAGTGACTCTCACAGGGTTTATTGGGAGTACAATCTCCTTTATACAGAGGCAAGGGACCCAAGACCTGGTGCTACCAGGAGTCTCGCCATTCCCTTGAAGTATAGGGAATTCCTCCTATCTCTCGCACATTACATTCTCCTTGCTGGACATTTGGGGCAAAGTAAGTCTTGGGAGAGACTGGCCCCTCACTTTCACTGGCATCGCATGTCAGAAGACACAAACGTTTTGTCACATGCCAAGCCACTGGCAAGACTGGTGACACCCCAGAGGTCCCCTTGATCTCACTGCCTGTGCTTGGGGTGCCCTTTGAGATGGTTGAACATTGTTGGCCCATTGAACCTCCTACTGCTTCTGGCAATAGATTCATCTTTGTAGTAGTGGACAATGCCACTAGATATCCAGAAGCTAGCTCTCTATGGACCACTACAGCTCCTGCAGTGGCAAAGGCCCTCCTGGGAACATTTTCCAGGGTGGGCTTCCCCAAAGAGGTAGTATCATACAGGAGTAGCATCTTCAAGTCTGCATTCTTGAAGGCAATGTGGGAGGAATGTGGTGTAACATACAAATTCACCACACCCTATCATCCTCAAAAAATGGATTGGTTGAGAGGTTTAACAAAACTCTTAAAGGCATGATTATGGAACTCTTTGTAAAAGTCAGGAGGAGATGGGATGTCCTACTGTCATGCCTCCTTTTTCCATACAGGGAGATACCCCAGAAGGGAGTGGGCTACAGTCCATTTGAACTCCTTTTTGATCACCCTGTTAGGGATCCACTTGCACTTCTCAAAGAGGGATGGGAGCAACCCTTGAAGCCCCATAAGCAAGACATTATGGATTATGTGTTTGGCCTAAGATCAAGAATGGCTGAGTACATGAAAAAGGCCACTAAATCCTTCAGGCAAGCCAAGAGTTACAGAAACAATGACATGACCAGAAGGGCTGTCCTGACTGAGTACCGCCCAGGAAAGGAAGGTGTGAGTATTGGAGCCTATTGCATCAAGACCAGCCCAGGACAAATGGAGTGGTCCACATCTCATAGTGAAAAAGAAGGGTGAGGTAGCCTATTTGGTGGACCTAGACACTCCCAGAATTCCTCTAAGAGTACTTCATGTGAACTGCTTGAAACCCTACTATGATAGGGCAGACTTGACCCTTTTCATGGCCACTGATGAGGGGCAGGAGGAAGAAGAGCATGAACCGCTCCCTGATCGCTTTGTAGGAAAGTAGCCTCTTTCTAGCATGGTTATGCCCACTTTTGGCCTGTTTGTTAGTGTGTGTCAGTGTGTTTTTGCTGTGTCACTGGGTTCCTACTAACCAGGACCCCAGTGCTCATAGATAAAAACCTATATGTCAGGGTGTTTTGCCTGTCTCACTGGGATCCTGCTAGCCAGGACCCCAGTGGTCATAGTTTGTGGCCTAATATGTATTCCTTTGTAGTGCCTGTGTTACTGCTGATCAGAACCTCAGTGCTTATGCTCCCCCTACTTTTACATTTGTCACTGTAGGTCAGTGACTTGATTTACCAATTTCATTTGCCACACTGGACCCCTCCTTATAAGTCTCTAGTATATGGTACTTAGGTACCCAGGGCATTGGGGTTCCAGGAGATCCATATGGGCTGCAGTATTTCTTTTGACACCCATAGGGAGCTCAGACAAACCCTTACACAGGACTGACACTGCAGCCTGCGTGAAATAGTGCACACACTATTTCACAGCCATTTTCACTGCACTTAAGTAACTTAGAAGTCACCTATATGTCTAACCTTCACTTGCTGAAGGTTAGGTGCAAAGTTACTAAGTGTGAAGACACCCTTGCCCTAGCAAAGGTGCCCCCACATAGTTCAGGGCCATATCCCCGTACTTTGCGAGTGCGGGGATGCCATTACACGTGTGCACTACATATAGGTCAATACCTATATGTAGCTTCACAATGGTAACTCCAAATATGGCAATGTAACATGTCTAAGAACAGGGAATTGTCCCCCATTCCAAATCTGGTATTGGGGAGCCAATTCCATGCTTCCTGGAGGCTCCACCATGGACCCCCAGTACTGCCAAATCAGCTCTCTGAGACTTGCAATGCAGCTACAGCTGCTGTCTCCTCACAGACAGAGTTCTGCCCCCCTGGGGTCTGGGCAGCTCAGTCCCAGGAAGGCAGAACAAAGCATTTCCTCTGAGAGCAGGGTGTTACACCCTCTCTCTTTTGAAATAGGTGTTGCAGGCTGGGGAGGGATAGCCTCCCCCAGCCTCTGGAAATGCTCTGCAGGGCACAGATGGTGCCCTCCTTGCATAAACCAGTCTACATCGGTTCAGGGACCCCCTTCTCTGGCGGGAAACTGGACAAAGGAAAGGGGAGTGACCACCCAGGGTGGTGACCAGAGCTCCTCCAGTGTGTCCCAGACTTCGGCCATCTTGCTTTGCAAGGTGTGGGGCACTCTGGAGGCCTCTGAGTTTCCAGTGCCAGCAGGTGACATCAGAGACCCCTTCTGATAGGTCCATACCTGATAAGTTAGCCAATCCCCCCTCTCAGGGCTATTTAGGGTCTCTCCTGTGGGTTCTCTTGAGATTCAGCTTGCAAGTTTCCTTCAGGAATCTTCTGCAACAACTTCAGTCTCTTCTGACCTCGGATCAACTGCAACCTGCTCCAAGAAACGCTGTAACTGCAACAAAGTGTCTACAAAAGACAATTTTCTTCAGCAACTTCAGCTCCAAGTCAGCAACTGCAACAGTTTCCACAGTGTGCTCTTCATCATGCACCAGAAGAACTGTAGAAATCTCCTGTGTAGTGATGGAATCACTCCCCTGCTCCAAGCAGACACCTTCCAAGGAGATGACCGATACCCTGGGACTCCTCTCACTGTGACTAGCGAGCTCCTAAGGACATAAAAGGGTCAACATCATTGACATAGACTGTCCTGAGGTCCTGCTGATGCAATTTGGAGGAGGTAAGACCTTGTGCTCCCCAAGAACGATGATACCCCAGTGTATTGTGTCTTCTTCGTCTCCTGAGGCCTCTGTGCACTCTTTACAAAATTCCTTTGTACACAGCCTGGCCCGCATCCCCAGCACTCCACCCTGTGATGCTCAACTTGCTGAGTTGTTCTCCGGCAGTGTGGGAACTTCTTTTGTAGTGCTGCACCAACTGCATTTTGCACCTCCTTTAAACCTGGATCGTCTGGCTGCTGGGGGTGCTGACTGGCATCCCGAGGGCTCTCTAAAGTGCTGAGATCTCCCTCTTCCTCCTCACACAGAGTTGAGGGCCCCAGGTCCCGCCTGGGTCCACCCAGTGCCATTTTGTTAAAAAATGCACTTTTGGCCTAGCCAAGGCTTGTTGGTTCCTTCCAACACGAAATCTCATCTGCAACAATCTTCATACCATCAGAGATCTTTTGCATCATGCAGGAACCTGCTGGCATCTTCCTAGGGTCCAATTCTGCAGTCTTTGACTAACCAGGGACTCTTCTTTTGCGCCCTCTTCTGGGTTGGCATAGGCTCCTGTCCTTCCTGGAACTTCTTTCGACTTCTGGACTTGGTTCCCTTTCTTTGCAGGTCTTTAGGTCCAGGAATCCAGCAGTTGTTCTTTGCAGACTTGGTTGGCTGCTGGAAAATCCCCAAAACGAGGTGTAGTGTGTCCTAAAGAAACTTGCAGTAATATACTCCTGCTTTTCTGGGCTCCGGGGTGGGGTAATTTATTTACCTTTACTGTATTCTTACTCTCCCAGCAATTCTGCACACAGTACATTTTTCTAGGGGGGAATTCGTGATTCACATTCCACTTGTTTAGTATGTGGTTTGTGTTGCCCCTAGACCTATTTTCTCCCATTGCATTCTATAGGATTTTCTACTGTTTGCATTGTTCTATGACTATTTACTTGTCTAATTTTGGTGTCTAGTGTATATATTGTGCATAATACTTACCTTCAGAAGGAGTATTGTCTCTAAGATATTTTTGGTACTCTGTCACCTAAATAAATACCTTTATTTTTGGAAACACTGAGTATTGTCTTTACTTGTGCATAAGTACTGTGTAACTATAAGTGGTATTGCATGAGCTTTGCATGTCTCCTAGTTCAGCCTAAGCTGCTCTGCTATAGCTACCTTTATCGGCCTAAGCTGCTAGAACACTACTACATTCACTAACAAGGGATAACTGGACCTGGTGTAAGGTGTAAGTACCCAAGGTACTCACTACAAACCAGGCCAGCCTCCTACATTGGTGGTGGGATAAGTACTTGCAATTGTTTTACCACTTTCTTACCTGTGCTTTTCACAAGAAAAGCTTGCTCCAATACTTAAAGCATATAAAATATATACCTAGAAACACTTTTCTAACTTTCTTAAAAGTTCTTTAAACTTTGCAAACGTTTTTACAAAGTTCTGAAAAGCTTTCTTCTTTTCTCTAAAAAGTTAGCTCTGTTATTCTACTAACATTTTACTCACTTTCCCAAAACTTTTTTCTTTCAGTATGTCTTCTGTAAATGCTACCCCTAGAGTTGTGAAAACAACATATGAGAATCTAAACTTTAAAAGTTTGAGGGGGGTCTCTGTATTGAAAGAAGTTTAGGAATTGTGAAGAACCCCAAAAAGGAGTACCTCTTAAATCTCCACCTACAGGATGATCAGGGAATCAGTACTGAGGAAGAGGTAGCGGAGAACTCCAACCAGGGAAACTCAAAGGAGCAAGATGACAATCCTGGGGAGGGTTCTTCTACAGACCTATCTGTCAACAAGCCCACTAGCATAACTGGTAGTGGTAGGGGTTCACACACAAGTAAGGCTCCCTTCTCCCCTAGAGGCCAAGTCACTAGCATGGCCCCTGTTAGAGATAGGTCTGCCTCTGCACACTCATTTTACCTCTGTTTCAGAGGCTTCACATAATTGTAACCCTGAGGACCAGTCCCTAGATAGGGAACTCAGAAAGCTGAGGTTAGAGGAGGCCAGACTGAAGCTAATGCAGCAGCAGTTGGACTTAGACAGGGAATTCCTTACTGTGGAGAAAGAGAGGCAGGGTTTGGGGTTAGTTCCCCATGGTGGCTGCAGCAGTTTTAGAAATACAAATGTGAGGGAACCTTAATTTGATTCTAGGAATCTGCACAGAGTTGTCCCTCCTTACAAGGATGGTGATGACATTAACAAGTGGTTTGCTACACTTGAGAGGGCCTGTAAAGTTCAGAGGGTCCCTCGTGTGCAGTGGGCTGCTATCCTTTGGTTATCCTTCTCTGGCAAAGGTAGAGACAGACTTCTGATTGTCAGAGAGGATGATGCAGATAATTACCAGGTTCTTAAAAATGCACTCTTGGTTAGTCTGGGTTTAACCACTGAACAGTACAGACTTGAGTTCAGAGAGACCAGAAAGGAGTCATCACAGGACTGGACAGACTTTGTCGACTGTTCTGTGAAGGCCCTAGAAGGTTGGTTACATGGCAGTAAGGTGACTGATTATGAAAGCCTATATAACTTGATTCTGAGAGAGCATATCTTAAATAATTGTGTGTCTGACTTGTTACATCAGTATCTTGTGGACTCAGATCTGACCTCTCCCCAAGAATTGGGAAAGAAGGTAGACAAATGGGTCAGAACAAGGGTGAGCAGAAAAGCCCATCAAGGGTTGACAAGGATGGCAAGAAGAAAGATGGTGAAAAATGTAAGGACAAGCATGGCGATAAAAGTAAACATAAAGATCCTTCTTCAGGTCTAAAACACTCCTCTGGGGGTGGGGATAAAACGTCTTCATCTTCTTCAAACTTTTCACACACTCAGAAAAAGCCATGGTGCTATGTGTGTAGAAATAAAAGCCATTGGGTAGAGGATAGTCCTACACAGGTAAAGCCCCTGAGCCTACCACCACTAAGACATCAGATTCTAGCGCCCCTAGCAGTAGTGGTAATAGTGGTGGGGCTACTGGCAATAGTCAAACTAAAGGTGTAGTTGGGTTCACTTTTGGGGCCATAATAGAAACTGGGGTAGACAGTCCCAAGACAGTTTCTGTCACACCTGGTGGCATTGGCCTTGCCACATCGGCTGCTTGTCTGCTTAACATGGATAAGTACAGGCAATCAATCTTAATAAATGGTGTTGAAGCCCAGGCCTACAGGGATACAGGTGACAGTATCACTTTTGTGACTGAAACCCTGGTGTCACCTGCACAACTCCTCCTTGGACAGAAGTACCAAGTTACTGATGTCAATAACTCCACTCCGTCTCTTCCCTTAGCTGTAGTGCAACTTAGTTGAGGTAGAGTTACTGGCCCAAAGCAGGTGGTGGTATCACCTAGCTTACCTGTAGACTATCTCTTAGGTATTGACCTAGAGGCCTCAGGTTGGGCTGAGGTAGAGTTTAGGATGTATGCATCCATGCTGGGTATTCCTGAGGAATTGCTTCCTCTCATTTCAAGTGAAATAAAAAAACAAAGAAGAGAAGGAGTCCTGAAGCCTCAGGTTCCTCCTCACCAAACAGGTAAAAGGGTATCAAAGTATCCCTTCCCCACCCTGCCATTAAGGATACCATTTCTGTGGTGGAAGAGGCCTCTCCTGGGGTGTAACCTGTACCAAGGGAGCCCCCAGCTGCCACAGCTAAACTCCCAGAGGTAAATGTCCCTCTCTGTGACAACACTAAAACAGATCACCAACACTGCTGTTTTAGTAAATTTGGAGCAACCCTCCAGCCACCCCAAAGAAACTTTAGTGCAACAGCCCTGCACTACCTCTAAACACATAGCAGCCCTGTCCTTATGTGGAGCCTTTAGGACAGCAGCCCTGTCCTGCTCCAACCCAAGAGAAATAGCAACCCTGTTCTCTCTTAGAGCTACATGAACAAACATTTTGCCAAGGTCTGGCTTTGTTGAGACAGCATCCATGTCTAGCATTTTAACACTTAGGAGAGCAGACCTATCTTGACATAGGATCAGAGGGACAGTCACACTGCCCCAATTTAAATCACTCAAAACTTAATAATAGTGATTCTAAGAGTATGCACTTGCACTGTTTTCTAGGCAATAAATCGCCAAACAGGGTGGTTTACATTCCCACTGGAATGTAACCATACAGTGGATGATAAAGGGAGTAACCAATCTATTGCAGATCTACTCTCCACTTATCACTACTTATACAATAAAGTCTCAACTGGCCAAGGTTAGCCTTATTGTCCTTCGTTTGGGGGGTTATGTGAGAAAGTATCTTCTTTCTAGCATGGTTACCCCCATTTTTGGCCTGTTTGTCAGTGTGTTTTTATTGTGTCACTGTGATATTGCTAGTCAGGACCCCAGTGCTCATAGGTTGTGGCCTACTTGTCAGTCTGTTTCATTGTTTTTGTCAGCAGGCTTAGCTGTGTCACTGGAGTCCTGCTAACCAGAACTCCATTGCTCATGCTCTCTCTGATTCCAAATTTGTACTTACATACTGGTAACCCTGTATTCCACTTCGAATTGGCCAAATTGGTATACTGGTCTCCCCTTATAAGTCACTCGTATATGGTACCTAAGTACCCAGGGTATTGGGGTTCCAGAAGATCCTTATGGGCTGCAGTATTTCTTTTGCCACCCATAAGGTACTCATACAAACACTTCTTCAGGACTGCATTTGCAGCCTGAGTGAAATAGTGTAAGCACTATTTCACAGCCATTTTAATTGCACCAGGTCACTTATAACTCACCTATATGTCTAACCTTCAGAACCTGAAGGCTAGGTGCATAGTACCTGTGTGTGAGGGCACCCCTGCACCAGCAGAGGTGCCCCCACATCATCCAGGCCCATTTTCCCAGACTCCATGAGCGCAGGGACGCTATTATAAGTGTGCACTACATATAGGTCAATACATATATGTAGCTTCACAATGGTAAATCTGAATATGGCCATATAAGATGTCTAACAACTGGGAATTGTATCCCAAAACTGACTCTAGTATTGGTGGTCCAACTCCATGCACCCTAGGGGCTCCACCATGGACCCCCAGGATTGCCATACCAGTCTTCTGAGGTTTTCACTGCAGCCCCAGCTGCTGCCACCTCACAGACATGATTCTGCCCTCCTGGACCTTGAGCAGCTCAAACCCGGGAAGGCAGAACAATACATTTCCTTTAGGAGAGGGGTGTAACACCCTCTCCCTTTGGAAATAGGTGTTACAGGCTTGGGAGGAGTATCCTCCGTGAGCCTCTGGAAATGCTTTGAAGAGCACAGATGGTGCCCTCCTTGCATAATCCAGTCTACATTGGTTCAGGGACCCCCAGTCCCTGCTCTGGTATGAAACTGGACAAAGGAAAGGGGAGTGACCACTCCCCTGTCCATCACCACCCCAGGAGTGGTGCCCAGAGCTCATCCAGAGTGTCACTGGATTCTGCCATCTTGTTTTCAGGATGGTCAAGGAAGTCTGGGAGCATCTGAGTGACCAGTGCCAGCAGGTGACGTCAGAGACGCCTCCTGATGGGTGCTTACCTGGTTAGGTGACCAATGCCCCACTCAGGGCTATTTGGGGTCTCACCTCTGGGTGTTTCTTCAGATTCAGATTGGAAGACTCCAGCAGGAATCCTCTGCATCCTTTACTTTATCTTCTACTGACGGATCAATGACTGACTGCTGCAGGAACTACAAAACTACAACAAAGAAGCTAAGATGACTTCTGCAGCCTTGTAACTTCAGCTCCTGCCAGAAACTGCAACAGTTTCCAGGTCATGCATCCTCTGAGGACGGCCTGTCTTCAGCCTGCACCAGAAGAAGGAATCTCCAGTGGAGTGATGGAGTCTCTTAACTGCTTCAGCAGGCACCTCCCTGCGGTGAAGACCAGTGGCTTGGGTCCCCTCTCCAGATGACATGCGTGGATCTAGTGACACAGGTGGTGGACTAAAGTGACTCTGGCAGTCCAAACCACCAGCTTTCCAATGTTGGTGGAGATAAGAGCTTGCCTCCCCACACAAGACAGTCCCCTTGTGCACTGCGTGGCTTGCAGTTGCCAAGGCTTGCGTGCGACTTTCCCAGAAGTTCTTCATGCACAGCACAGCTTAGGCCCCCATCACTCCATCCTTTGACGCACATCTTCCTGAGTGGTTCTCCGGCGCTGTGGGAATCCTTTGTGTTTTACTGGTGGGCCTCCATTTGCACCTTCATTGTCCCCATGCTGTGGGACTCCTGTGTGCGCTGCCTGGTCTTCTGAGTGCTCTCTCAGTTGCTGAGAGCCCCCTCAGCTTCCTCCTTCTGGGTAGAGGCCACCACGTACCCCGGTCGCGGGCAGCGCCATTTTGCGCTAACCCCGAGCTTTGTGTTGACCAAGACTTGTTGGGGGAATCCAGCAACGCAAACCAGACTGCATTCATCCTTTCGGCATGGGACATCTTCCCCAACCAAGAACCTGCACCTGTCTTCTTTGGTGCAATTCTGACTTTGTCTTATCGCCGGTGGTTCCACTTTTGCACCTTTATCCGGGTTAGCAGGGGCTTCTGTTCTGCCTGGACTCTTCAGTGCTTCTTGGACTTGGTCCCCTTTTGCCAGACGTCTTCAGGTCCAGGAATCCATTGTTTGTGTCTTGCAGTCTCTTCTGGTTCTTGCATTACCTTCAATCATGAATTCTAGTGTGTTTTAGGAAACTTGTGTGTTACTCGTGCTTTCCTGGGCTCTGGGGTTGGGTATTGTAGGAGGCTGGTCTAGTTTGTAGTGGGTAGTTAAGGTACTTACACCTTATACCAGGTCCAGTTATCCCTTATTAGTGAAATGTAGGCAGTGTTCTAGCTGCTTAGGCTGTCTAGAGGTAGCTGTAGCAGAGCAGCTTTGGCTGAAGTAGGAGACATGCAAAGCTCCTGAAATACCACCATAGTTTCTCAGGCCCATATTTATACTTTTTTAGCGCCACGTTAGTGCTGCTTTTTGAATAAAAAATGGCGCAAACTTACAATATACAATTGTATTTTGCAAGTTTGCACCACTTTTGCATCAAAAAATGATGCAAATGCGGTGCTAAAAAAGTATAAATATGGGCCTCAGTACTTATACACATTTAAAGACAATACTCAGTGTGACCAAAAATAAAGGTACTTTATTTTAGTGACATAAGGCCAAAAATGTCTTAGAGGCAATACTCCTTCTGGAGGTAAGTATTATACACAATATATACACTAGTAACCAAAATCAGGTAAGTAAACAATCATAGAATAGTGCAAACAGTAGAAAATACAATAGAATGCAAAGGGCCTAGGGGCAACACAAACCATATACTAAGAAAGTGGAATGCAAATCACATATTCATCCCTAGGCAAGTGTAGTGTGTAGAGGGGCACTGGGAGTGTAAGAAAACACCAAAGGTAAGTAATGCACCCCACCCCAGAGCCCAGGAAAGTAGGAGTAAAGTACTGCAAGTTTCCTCAGGAAACACTACAAGTCGTGATGAGAGATTTTGCAAGAACCAAGCAAGACTGCAATCAACAACTAGTGGATTCCTGGACCTGAAGACCTATGAAGAGAGGAGACCAAGTCCAGAAGTTTCCAGGAAGGACGGGAGCCCCTGCTAACCTAGAAGATGGTGCAAAAGTAGATTCTCCAGTAAGACGTAGAGCACAGAAGAGCACCAAAGAAGATGGCTGCAGGTTCCTGCGTGTTGCAGGAGGTGTTTCACGTTGATTTGGTGGATGCAGGCTGTTTGTGTTGCTGGATTCCCCCAAAAAGCCATGGGTCACGCAAGTTCACTGTTAGCGTCAAAATGGAGCTGTCTGGACCCAGTTGGGACCTGGGTGTCGCAACTTTGACTGAGTAGACAGAGGGGGCTCTCAGCAAATCAGGGAGCCCACAGAAGGCCAGGCAGCACCCACGGGAGTCCCAGGACATTGGGTCAAAGAAGATGCAAAGTGCGGTCTTCGCAGCACAACAAAGGAGGGTCCCACGTCACCAGAGAACAACTCAGCAAGCTGTGCGTCGCAGGTTGGAGTGCTGTGGACCTGGGCTACATTGTGCATGAAGGATTCTTGGAAGAAGTGCAGAGAAGTCCAAGGATCTGGAGATGACGCAGTGCACAGGGGAACTGTTGCAGCACGGGGAGGCAAACTCTAACATCCACCAAATCTGGACAGCTTGACCTTAGGACAGTCTGGGACACGTTGCTCCACCACCTGTGTTACAGGGACCATGCTCATCGTCAGGAGAGGAGTCCCAGTGTACCGGTTGTCATCGCAGAAGGGTGCCTGTAGAAGCAGGGAAGTGACTCCGTCACTCCATGGGAGAGTTCTTCAGTTCTTCTGGTGCAAGATGAAGACAGGCAGTCCTCAAGTGTGCACACCTTGGAAACTGTTGCAAATGCTGGCTGGAGCTGAAGTTGCAGGTCACAGGAGTCGTCCTGGATACTTTTGTCTTTTACAGCGGTTCCTTGAGAAGTCTGCGGCTGATCCGATGGTCAGAAGCTGCAGCAGAGGATGCAGAGGATTCCTGGCAGAGTCTTGCAAACTGAAGCTGAGAAAACACCCAGAGGAGAGAACCTAAATAGCCCTGAGAGGAGGATTGGCTCCTTACCCAGGTATGCACCTATCAGGAGGGGCCTCTGATGTCACCTGCTGGCACTGGCCACTCAGTGCTCTGGGCACCACCCCTAGGGTGGTGATGGACAGGGGAGTGGTCACTCCGCTTTCCTTTGTCCAGTTGCACGCCAGAGCAGGGGCAGGGGTCCCTGACCGGTGTAAACTGACTTATGCAAGGAGGGCACCATCTGTGCCCTTCAAAGCATTTCCAGAGGCTTGGGAGGCTACCCCTCCCAAGCCTGTAAAACTTATTTCCAAAGGAAGAGGGTGCAACACCCACCTCCCAAAGAAATGTATTGTTCTGCCTTCCTGGGACTGAGCTTCTCAGTCCCCAGGAGGGCAGAAACCTGTCTGTGAGGTGGCAGCAGCTGGGGCTGTAATGGAAACCTCAGAGAGCTGGTTTGGCAGTACTTGGGGTCCATGGTGGAGCCCCGAGGGTGCATCAGATTGACCCCCAAATACTAGATTTGGAATGGGGGAACAACAATTTCATGATCTTAGACACACTCACATGGCCATTTTCGGAGTTACCATTGTGAAGCTACATATATGTTTGACATATATATAGTACACACGTGTAATGGTATCCCTGCACTCACGAAGTCTGGAGAATTAGCCCTGGACAATGTGGGAGCACCTTTGCTAGTGCACGGGTGCCCTCACACTTAGTAACTTTGCACCTAGCCTTCAGTAAATGAAGGTTAGACATATAGGTGACTTAGAAGTTACTTAAGTGCAGTGAAAATGGCTGTGAATTAGTGCGTGCACTATTTCACTTAGGCTGCAGTGGCAGCCCTGAAGAAAGGTTTGTCTGATCTCCTTATGGATGTCAAAAGAAATGCTGCAGCCCATAAGGATCACCTAGAACCCCAATGCCCTGGGTACCTAGGTACCATATACTAGGGATATATAAGGAGGGTACAGTGTGCCAATTGGAATATGGAGTCAGTAAACTGTAGTGACAAATTTGGTAAGAAGAGAGAGCATAAGCACTGGAGTTCTCGTCAGCAAAACGTCAGTGACACAGTTAAGCATACTGACAACATCACATAGACCACAAACTATGAGCACTGGGGTCCTGGTTAGGAGGATCCAAGTGATAAAGGCAAAACACACTGACAAACAGGGTGTTTACTATGAGCACTGGGTGTAGGAGGCTGGCCTGGCTTATAGTGGGTACCTTGTGGTACATACACCTTGTGCCAGGTCCAGTTATCCCTTATTTGTAGATTAGAGGTGTTCTAGCAGCTTAGGCTGATAGAGGTAGCTATAGCCGAGCAGCTTAGGCTGAACTAGGAGACATGCAAAGCTCCTACTATTCCACTTATATCACTTAGCTCTAAATCACAAGAAAACACAATACTCAGAGTTACTAAAAATAAAGGTACTTTATTTTAGTGAAAATATGGCAAAAGTATCTGAGAGGATATCTCCTTTAGGAGGTAAGTAATATACACAAAATATACACACACAAACCAAAATCAGGTAAGTAACAGTTAGAAAAGTAGTGCAAACAGTATAGAACACAATAGAATGCAATAGGGAGAAATAGGCCTAGGGGCAACACAAACCGTATACTACAAAAGTGGAATGTGAATCACGAATGGACGCCAGGCCTGGTGTAGTGTGTAGAGGGTCGCTGGGAGTGTAAGAAAACACAAAGGATGTCCAAGATACCTCACCTTAAGACCCTGAAAAGTAGGAGTAAAGTTACCCTACTACCCCAGAAAGACAGTAAACTCGAGCCAGGGGATTCTACAAGGACAACAACTGACTGCAAAGCACTGAAGAAGGGTTCCTGGACCTGAGGACCTGCAAAGGAAGGGGACTAAGTCCAAGAGTCACGTAAGTGTCCAGGGGGGGCAGGAGCCCACTAAACCCTGGATGAAGGTGCAAAAGGTCTGTCTCTGGGTGGAAGAAGTCAAAGATTCTGCAACAACGGAAGGTGCCAGGAACTTCTCCTTTGGTCAGAAGATGTCTCACAGCGTGCTGGAGGATGAAGAGTTGTTTCCATGCAAAAAGGCCACAAACAAGCCTTGCTAGCTGCAAGAGTCACAGTTGAAGGTTTTGGGTGCTGCCAAGGCCCAGGAAGGACCAGGAGGTCGCCCTTTGGAGGAGGAGACAGAGTGGGCACTCAGCAACACGGAGAGCCCATGCAGAAGCAGGCAGCACCCGCAGAAGCACCTTAATAGGCACTTAGAATATCTGAGGGTGACAGTTAACTAAGAAAAACAAAAGAGGGTCCCACGACGTCGGAGTCCAACTCAGCGAGTTGGGCAATGCTGGACGGAGTGCTGGGGACCTGGGTTGGGCTATGCACAAAGGAAGTCTTGCAAAAGTGCACAGAAGTCCGAGCAGCTGCAGTTCACGCAGTACACAGGATTACTGTCTGGCGTATTTAGGCAAGGACTTACCTCCCCCAAATCTGGACAGAAGGGCCACTGGACTGTCGGGGACACTTGGACCCAGCTCCTGTGTTCCATGGACCATGCTCGTCAGGATGAGAGGGGACTCAGAGGACCAGTGATGCAGAAGTTTGGTGCCTTCGTTGGCAGGGGGAAGATTCCGTCGACCCACTGGAGATTTCTTCTTGGCTTCCAGTGCAGGGTGAAGGCAGACAGCCCTCAGAGCATGCACCACCAGGAAACAGTTGAGATAGCCGGCAGGTTGAGGCGCTACAATGTTGCTGGTAGTCTTCTTGCTACTTTATTGTGGTTTTGCAGGCGTCCTGGAGCAGTCAGCGGTCGATCCTTGGAAGAAATCGAAGACGGAAGTGCAGAGGAACTCTGGTGAGCTCTTGCATTCGTTATCTGGTGAGATACCCACAGGAGAGACCCTAAATAGCCCACAGAGGAGGATTGGCTACGGAGAAAGGTAAGCACCTATCAGGAGGGGTTTATGATGTCACCTGCTGGCACTGGCCACTCAGAGGGGTCTATTGTGCCCTCACACCTCTGCATCCAAGATGGCAGAGGTCTGGGACACACTGGAGGAGCTCTGGGCACCTCCCCTGGAAGGTGCTGATCAGGGGAGTGGTCACTCCCCTTTCCTTTGTCCAGTTTCGTGCCAGAGCAGGGCTGGGGGGATCCCTGAACCGGTGTAGACTGGCTTATGCAAGGAGGGCACCATCTGTGCACTTCAAAGCATTTCCAGAGGCCAGGAGAGGCTACTCCTCCCAGGCCCTTCACACCTATTTCCAAAGGGAGAGGGTGTAACACCCTCTCTCAGAGGAAATCCTTTGTTCTGCCTTCCTGGGACCAGGCTGCCCAGGCCCCAGGGGGGCAGAAACCTGTCTGAGGGTTGGCAGCAGCGGTAACTGCAGAGAAAACCCTGGGAAGTTAGTTTGGCAGTACCCGGGCTCTATGCTGGAGACCCGGGGATGCAAGGAATTGTCCCCCCCAATACCAGAATGGAATTGGGGGTGACAATTCTATGATCCTAGACATGTTACATGGCCATGTTCAGAGTTACCATTGTGACGCTACATATAGGTATTGACCTATATGTAGTTCACACGTGTAATGGTGTCCCCGCACTCACAAAGTCCGGGGAATTCGCCCTGAACAATGTGGGGTCACCTTGGCTGGTGGCAGGGTGCCCACACACTAAGTTACTTTGCACCTAACCTTTACCATGTGAGAGTTAGACATATAGGTGACTTATAAGTTACTTAAGTGCAGTGTAAAATGGCTGTGAAATAACATGGACATTATTTCACTCAGGCTGCAGTGGCAGTCCTGTGTAAGAATTGTCTGAGCTCCCTAAGGGTGGCAAAAGAAATGCTGCAGCCCTTAGGGATCTCCTGGAACCCTAATACCTTGTGTACCTAGGTACCATATACTAGGGAGTTATAAGGGTGTCCCAGTGTGCCAATGAGAATTGGTAAAATTAGTCACTAGCCTGCAGTGATAATTTTAAAAGCAGAGAGAGCATAAACACTGAGGTTCTGGTTAGCAGAGCCTCAGTGATACAGTTAGGCACCAAACAGGGAACACATACAGGGCATAATTTATGACCACTGGGGTCCTGGCTAGCAGGATCCCAGTGACACATAGGCAAAAACAAACATACATACAGTAAAAATGGGGGTAACATGCCAGGCAAGATGGTACTTTCCTACACTGGGGTCCTGGCTTGCAGGATCACATTGAGACGGGAAAACACACTGAAAAACACTCACAGACAGGCCAAAAATGGGGGTAACCATGCCAGAAAGAGGCTACTTTCTCACATGTATTTTACTTACCTTTGGTGTTTTCTTACACTCCCAGCACCCCTCTACACACAACACTTGCCTAGGTGGGAAACTGACTTTCGCATTCCACTATTTTAATATATGGTTTGTGTTCCCCCTAGGCCCCCTGCAACCTATGGTATTTTTCATTGTTTGCACTATTTTCCTACTGTGTACTTACCTGTTACTAGTGTATAAATTGTGTGCTTTACTTACCTCCTAAGGGAGTATTGCCTACAAATTATTTTTGGCTTTGTATGACTAAAATAAAGTACCTTTATTTTTGTAGCACTGAGTATTGCATTTCATGTTTATACATGCTGTGTGACTACAGTGGCATTGGAAGAACTTTGCATGTCTCCTAGTTCAGCCTTGGCTGCTCTGCCTACAGCTACCTCTAGACAGCCTGGCTTCTAGACACTGACTACATTTCACTGATAAGGGATAACCTGACCTGGTATAAGGTGCAAGTACCTTTGGTACCCACTACAAACCAGGCCAGCCTCCTATTCCGTCCCAGTCCCAAACTGAGCGAGGTTGACTTGTATAGCTCACTGCTGTTGAAGAACAATTAGAAAAACATAATTGGAGTATTTTGTGTCAATTTATATTTGGTAACTGAAGTGACTGGTCTGCTCTCTGAGGAACCAAAAAAAACGAGTGGACCCTGCAGGTAAATTTTGCAAAGATTGAAAGGCCAATCACTTTCAGGAGAGAATGATCACTCATCAGCCCCCAAACATTGCAAATCATCAAAATCAAGTTTACAAATTTGTTGAACTCCCTCCCTCACTGTCAGCCACCACATACATAAGCAATCATCACTCAAGTCACTCCGTATATCACCACTGATTGGTGCATTAGTAGTCACCTCTTCCAATTGAAGCACGGTAGTTGATACAAAATATTATCTTATCTCCTCTTCGATGGTAGCAACACATTGGAATTTGGCATCGGCACTGGCTGACTTTTAATTAATGATCTTCTGGGGTAGTACGGCTAGATGATTTAAAATTGAACAAAGGATAAGAAATTGTATATGAGGGAGGCAGGCGTTGTCTCAAATGTCCTGAAGGGACTGTCGGGGCCTCTTCACTGCACAGTGGTCCATCACCAATCTGGCCATATATGTCACTATTATAAGTGGTGGGGCAGCATAAATCTGACACAAACAATGTTACACTAGCTATTTTTTTAACAAATAAAGAAAGAAAGTAGTTAAATGAAACAAAAATGTAAAATTCAATGGTGGTACTGACATACTCACTCTGGGAAGTAGAGGTTGCCCTCAAACTCAGGTGGTTCACTCAGAAGTTGGTCAGCAAAAATACTTTATTCTGATCATTCTCTTTCTCCTCCTGTGTTGTTTTGGAAACAGTGTAATTAGGTGGTATAAAATGCTAATTAATTTTGATCATGGTTGATCTCACCACGTTTTGAGGCAAGAGACTGTTCCTTTTCATTGTAACAACTGTGCCAGCTGCACTGAGCACACCTTCAGCAGACATGCTGGTTACAGGACAAGCCAGATGCTTTGTTGTCAGCTTGCTGAGCTGTGGCCATTGGTGCATCTTCCCATGTCATTACACTAATGGATTTTGATCCACATACACCTCTTTTGGGTCATCCAGATACTCTTGGAACATCCTCTGAGGTGTCATTGGTGCTGTTACTTGCTCAACCTTTTTTTCCTCCACCTCTGCACTGGACTTAAGAGCTGCCTCTTTAAACCAAGCCAATGCAGAGATTGGGTCTGATTCTCCTGATACTGTTGCTGCTGGTGTTCTTGTTGCTGGTGCTGGCTGGTGAGACAAGACTGCCCTCTCTGGAAGCTGAAGGCAGCACCCCAGAACTGTGGAGTGGGACTCTTAGTTCCAGCCGTTCCTGTTCCAGTTCTTCGGTTTGCTGAACAATCCACCTCTTGTATTTTGAAACATCTCCTTCAGAAAAAGGAATGAAAGTGGGAAGAATGTTTTTGTAACATATCAAGTAGGATAACAGAGGTACTCTTTGGACTTGATAATGTCATTCTGCAGCCCTGTATTACATGTCAAGCAATAGCTTAGGCACTCAATCAAGGCATGCGCTTCTGAGTTTTCATTCACACCTCTGAGTGCAACCTTTCAAACACCTTCTTTATCTGCGCCTGTAGAAGATGAAACAATAGGCTAGCGCTGCCCATTGTACTGTCCTCCTTGCTAACTTCCCCTGTGGAAACCTCAAAAGGGACCAGTATCTGTGTCAGGCATTTGACTAGGCCCCATTTGTCTCCATATATGGTCATAACTTTTCCAATTACATCCCCTCCTCTTCAAATGACATATTAATTGATCTATTTGCAGTGCTCAAACAGACATTAAGACATATATTAGCTCCTTTATCAGGGATTTACCTGTTACTCTGTTACCACTCTGAATAATCTGCAGCTACTTCTGAGCTTTAAACGAATGGCTGAAATGAGTGCTGATTTGTCTGAGTGGTCAGTATGTTGCTTATTATGTCTTTTTGAGAGTCTTGTACAACCAGGTTTATGTAGCGCGCCAAACACAGAATCCTGAAATAGCCACCATCTTCAATGGCCTTGACTATGTTAATGCCATTGTCTGTGGCAAGAAATCCCACTAGAAGACCTCTTGGTTGCAGCCATTCAGACACCTTGCTATAATATTTGTCCAAGATGTTTGCAGATTTTTGTGATTTCTCCATGGCGAACATGGCTACTTTTGAATGCCACTGAACGCTCTTGAAAATTTCATCAGGGCCAAGATCCGTAGATAGCATCACGCTAGTGTAATTTATTTTTTACGCTAATGTGGTATTTAGGAAGCCATTTCCCAGTGCCATATTTACAAAGTGGTGCAATGCTTGCATTGCATCACTTTGTAACTCCTTCCAACACATTATGCCTGCGCCAGGCATAATTTATGAAAGGTGGGTGTTCCTATGCAAGGAAGCCACAAACAACGCCACAGTAAAATCTACAAGATTTCACTGCAATGTTTTTTCCATCACTGTTAATGCCTGCTTGGGCTGGTGTTAAAGTGACGGGCCCATGGTAGGGAATGGGCTTCCCTAGTTCTTTGCTGCACTAGCGCCATTATTTATGGCGCTAATTCAGCAAAGCACCACAATAGCATCATGAATTATGATGCTGTTGTGGAAATGATCACCATGGTGCACCATATTGTAGATATGGTGCAACCATGGTATCGTTAGGTTGGGCACGGGGTGACACAAGAAAAGTGGCGCATCAGGACTGATGCGCCACTTTCTTGTAAATCTGGCTCTCAGTGATGCACATATAATCAGTAGCCTGACAACTGGCCCACATACCTGTCATCAGGTGGATAGTGTGGGCAACAGTTTGCTGCAAAGCTTGTCCAACCAATTGCACCAGATAGTGATGCAGCGCTGGAACAGCAACTCTGGCAAAATAGGTCCAACTTGGAACCCTCCATTTCGGGCAGATGGCTGTCACAACCCTAAGAATCCCATTCTTTACAAAAAAGAAAAAGGAATGAGGTGCAGTGCTAATATTTTTGCCAGCTTCTCATTGTATAAACGTGCCATTGGGTGGTTGTGGTGGTAGGGCATCTCCTGCCCAAACATGCCCATAGTAGTATCCTGGATTTTCTTCTTTTCTGGTGCCACTGACACATGTGACTTTTGAGAAGTAGGTAGTGGTAAACTATGTGCATTGTGGTGCAGTCACCATATCCTGTGGATTCTCCATCTGACTCTAAGTCTTCTTGTGCCATTGTGAGGTCGTTGAGAAATGTGATTCTGGAGCACTGTTGGGGACTGGGCTGCTATGAGTGACGATCTCACCCTCTTCTTCCTCACCTTCCACCATGATTTGACCAGTTGTAGCTGATGTTTTCTAGCTCTCCACACCTTCACCACAGTGACCATGTTCATCAATTATTTTAAGGTACTCCCCCCACCAGCTTGGGTGATGTTTTTTTCATATGGGTTGTCTGGCATCCAGTACCATAATGTGAATCAGGCTTACCTTTAACATTTGTGTAGCAATTGAAGCATATTGCAATGTTCTCCTTCTGTTTGCTAATTGTAAAAAAGTACAAAACTGGATAGAAGTACTTTCTTACTGGGCCACTGCCAATGCATGAAGAAGAATTGGAGGTAGGTGGGTGTGCTAACTGACTCTCTGCAGTGCATACTTCTACTGAGGTATGGGTTGGTACAAGTCTCTGCTGGGGCCTTACAAATATGTATGCACATCCTTCAGAGCAGGTTGGATAGTAATGTCGGACTACTCTGTGCAGCTTCCACAATGACTGTCTTGTCATCATCATCATCCTCACTATCATTCCCTTCTATAGGTCCAAGACTTTTCTTTCTCCTTGCCTCTACTGTCATCTCCTGGACTCTGCCTGGGTCCACTCAATGACCCTATCTTGGTCATCCGAAGTGGTGCTTTGAGGAGATGGTAGAAGAGTACCCTCCCTTTTTCTTGCTAGAGATCTAGGAGCCATTGATTCTAAAAGAGGTTCTAGCTCGGCAGGAAGCTTGACCTACTGTTCTGCTCCAACTTTGGGAAGATCTACTATTGCTGGAGGCTCTCCACTTCTCTCTCTTTTCTGAAACAATTGGGTACTACTTTGCGAAAGGACAAATCCAATTTGACATCACTGCTTCTCGTTTATTACTTATGTAATAAACACCAATTTAATCAAACGTTGTAAAGTCAAACCACACTACCACACCATAAAATTTCATTTTCTATCAGGATCACAACATGCAGATATAGCCCTTTGCTTTATCTTAATCTGTTTTCAAGGAGACACCTGTCGTATTCAGAGAGAAGTGCATGGATAAATGGAATAATCCTTAAAAATCCTATGACAGCAAGGTGCTCCAGGGGCTATTGGATAATCGTTAAAAAATGAATTATGCTGATGATATGTCTGCAGTGCACCACAGCCACGCTGTCCAGGATGAAATGGAATTATTATACACCTAAAGAACCGGCTGTGCACCTTTAGAGGACGGAAAGATGGATGGAAGGATGGATGGAGGAATGGATGTGGATGGATGGAGGGATCAAGAGAAAATGCAGAGTTAAAAAAAGGAAATACAAATTAAAAATTAAAGTTAAAATAAAAAACATTAAAAATCAATTTAAAATTAAAATAAAAAAATTAAAATAAAAAATAACAAACACAAATAAAAAAACGACAATGAACCAAATACAATTAAAATACACATCAAAAAAACAAAAACAAAAAACAACTGGAATAAAAAATTGAAACAAAACATAAAATAGAAAATTAAATTAAAAACTAAAATATAAACTCAAAATAGACAAATGATCAATAATTAACAATGTTTTTATGAAAGGAGTGGATGTGGATGGATGGAGGGATGGATGTAGGATCAAGAGAAAATGCAGAGTTAAAAAAAGGAAATACAAATTAAAAATGTACATTAAAATAAAAAACATTCAAAATCTATTTAAAATTCAAATAAAAAAATTCAAATAAAAAATAACAAATACAAATAAAAAAACGAAAATGAACCAAATACAATTAAAATACACATAAAAAAAAATCTAAAAAAAATCAACTAGAATAAAAAATTTCAACAAAAAATAAAATAGAAATGTAAAATAAAAACTAAAATATAAATCCAAAATAGACAAATGATCAATAATTAACAATGTTTTTATGAAAGCCTATGCCAAAGACACACTGGCTGGATGCACAAAATTGCTGCCAGCCACATCGTAAAACAACAAAAAGGAGCAAGAAG
This sequence comes from Pleurodeles waltl, assembly GCF_031143425.1. Lineage (NCBI taxonomy): Eukaryota > Metazoa > Chordata > Amphibia > Caudata > Salamandridae > Pleurodeles > Pleurodeles waltl. Next base: position 66,159 of record NW_027150406.1, on the reverse strand, counting down.
GCATGACAAAGAACACATGCAAGCCTATGGTAAAGGTACATTGCCTGAATGGATAAAATGGCCACCAACAAAATTGTCAAACAACAAGAAGCAGGGAGGCAGGGGGAACAAAGAAGAACCCATGCAAGCCCATGGCAAAGTCATACTGGCTGAAGGCAAATAATAGCTGCAAGTGCCAGCCACATGGTAGAAAAACAAAAAGGAGCAAGTAGGCATTGGGGACAAAAACAAATGCATGTCTATGGCAAAGGGACACCAGCTGGATGCAGAAATTGACCACCAGCCACATGGTCAAACAACAATTGCAAACTGCAAACAAGGGGGCTTGGGGAACAAAGAACACCTGCAAGCCTATGGACATAGACTACCCAAAATAGCCCCTGGCCACAAGGTTTGGAGAACAAAGATAAATGGTGGATGATGACAAACACACACACACTGGCCAAAATGAGGCATGGTTGCAACACTAAAGAAAACACTAACATTCATTCAGAAATACAAAACATGAAACTTAACTGAGCTATACAAATTTCACAACAACAGTACACATCCTCCTATGCCATCAAATATTACTGCACAACATATACACTTTTGCAAAAAGAAATTAAATTCAATAAGAGTCAACATTTTTTATTTAATCCAACGCCATCCCAGCCCTAAATTAAGTTTTAATATTAGATACCACTGAAACATTTATTTCATGCACTGATGACTACTAGTACTGGGCCTACTGGCTAGATGGCCTTTTGGAAATCTAGGCCACATAGTAAAATAATATTTCAAATGTTACAACAATGTAGACACCGTACTGAGCTGTGCAACAATTTTCCTTTACAAAAGATGAAAAATCAATGAAATGCAAAATAAATAACTAGGCCAATACTTACATTTCAGGCCTCACACCACTATCAATGTTTAAAATCAAATTAAAGTACAAAGAAATACCGGTGCATGCCCCAGCAAACAAACAACCTTATTCAATAGCTTTGGAACTTGTGTGATTTCCCAGAAGCAAAGGGCCTCATTACGAGTTTGGCACTCCTACGACCGCTATGGCGGTGGTGGCAGTCTGACCACCGTCAGGATGGCGATCGGACTGCTGTATTACGAGTCATGTTGGCCTAGGGTGCAAAGACCGCCACCACTAAGCAGAATGGCCGCCACAGTCACGAGCCAGCTTAAACAGGCCAAGGGAGACAGTGTTTCCATCAGACACATTATGAGGTTGCACACCACCAATGTGATCATGGCGGTCCAACCATCACGTCTCAGAAGGTGGAAACGGACAGTATAAAGGAAGATACTCACCTCCAGGCAGCTTTACATGTCCAGAGCTGTCATGGAACCCATCACATATGTCCTGCCGCTGCTGCTGATCATCGAAGGGGACCCAAGTCACTGCCGTTGTGGACGCTACCAACCATTAATACACACACCTACCTGTGACATTTATCTTGATAACAGATCGTAGCGTCCTCAGCTACATCATGCGGGGAGCTACGGACACCAAGTACACTTGGCATTGTGTCCTGCGTTGGAACTAATTACCATGAGCAGCACATGCACACTAACAATATGCCCCCTTTAAGCAGCTCACTCACACTGCACTGCAACACGACACAAAAACACACTGCCACACATCTCAGGCACAGGGAGAGTGAAGGCAACACAACCATCTCTCATACATCACTAAAACACAAACATCACACATACAAATGCAACTCACACTTAAATTCTACACATGCAAGGGACTGTCATCATGTACAACACACATATGCATCAATGTGGCATCAAACACAAACACCACCAGGGGACACACATCACAGCACAATGGAAGGACAATAACATACACAATACACAGAAAGACAATAGACAAAGGGCAATATCCACACAATATGTACACAATTGGGATGGGACACCAGGAACCTCTAGAGAAGGAGGCTGCAGTGGGACACATATCACTTTGCACACACCCCTATAACAACATGTGCACAGGAAAGGGCCCCACATGTGTGTCAGGGACAAACAGTACTAGACTCAAATGACATGCTCATCTGCACACTGTGGAAGTGCAACACAACAAAGCACATACAACATCAACTGCATGGGACATACCACTACAGGAACTAGCTTCAAGCGACATACAGAGAAATGGACACATGCACAGACAACTACAAACAACTGAACACACTCTTGTCTGCACAAGTAAAACTGAAGCTGACACACATCAGATCAATACATAAGCCATATCTGGGGGACAAGTCCAACACCATACATTCTCACAATGGACAGCACAAGATGAAATAATCACCATAACAATCACCACATAATGCCATGACACCACCATTGCATTTACACACAAATCCATATACTCAACATATATCCCTTCTCTTGGGGGATACCAGCAATGCCCACAAAGTCATATACTGCAAACAACAGCAAATGGAGCACCAAGCAGGCTCAAACACACACAACTGTAGGCAGACAACACCAGTCACTCAGGAACAACATCAAGGTAGAAAAAGAATTACAGGACAAATGTATACCCAAAAAACAACAGTTTGGGTTTATTAACCATGAACAATGAAAGTCCAAAGGCCATTGGCAAGTCCATATATATAGTGCAAATGTAGCACGGTGTTGTGCCAAACTTGACTTCCAACTGCCATGGAACCTTCCAGGAAGAGGCATCAAGGGGGCAAGCAGGCACCTCAGGGATTATCCAGGGGGATTATGGGAGGGGTGTTTAGGCTTGGGAGGGGTGGTCTTCTCGGGAGGGATGGGCTTCCTCTTGAAAGGGGGGCTTCTTTTTAGTGACTGACAGGTATAGGTGTTTTTAGAGGGGTAGGGGAGGACTTGGAGGTGGAAGGGATGGACTGGGAGCTAGGTGGGGGCATCTTGGGTTTGGAACAGAGGTACAAGAAACAAGAAAGAGCACGGGAAAAAAAAGGTTTTTAGGGCCACAGGGACGGTCAGCGGGGAATCAGGATCTGGAGGTTAAGGAAGTGATCATAGGATGTGTAGGTATGGATGTCATGAGAGCGTGCTTATGGGAGGTATGATTGTGTGTGGTGGGTGTCTGTTGGGTGGGTGAGTGAGGGTGTTTATGTTTTTTGGGCTTAGGGGAGTGGAGGATTTAGTGAATGCTGTTGTCTGTAGGGTTGGTGTCTGCGGGTGTGGTGCTTGTGATGGATGTCTGGGGTCTGATGGGGTGGTGTCTGTGGGTAGGATAGATGTGGTGGCTGTGTCAATGACTGTTGTGGTGGTATCTGTAGGTATGCTTGTTGTTGTGTGTACGATGCTGGGGGTGGTGGGGGTGTCCTGGGAAGTTGTGAGTGTTGCTTTGACTGTGGCTGGATATTGTTTGTGTGTGTGCCAGTGTGTTTGTGGTGCTTGTATTTGTGCACGCTCCTTTTGTCTGTTAAGGTGGATGTTTGCTGATCTGTTTATGTGCTTTGGGTATGTAGGGGAAGGGGGGATTTGGACTGGGAAGAGGGAGTTGGATGCAGGATGGAAGGTGGGGGATGACTTGCTGCTGTCAGTGAGGAGAACAGAGCCTGAAAGATTTATGTAGGCCAGCCATGAAACAATGAATGACTTCCAGGAACTTGTTTGTTTATTGCAGTTGGGTCCCCAATCCCTGGACAGCATTCACGATGGCTGACTGACCATAGAGACACCCTCAGGAGCAGGGTTAACAGGGGCTGGGGCAGAGGTGCCTGCAGCGAAGGAGATGCCCACCCTCTTGAGTGAGCAGGCATAGCCAACTAGGTGAGGAGCACCAGGGAGGGCGGTGATAGAACAGGCGGTAGCGCCCCATGTCACTCTGCTCAGTGTCACAGGGGCAGAAGGCTGGGCTGAACCACACCTCCCAGGTGACCAGAGGGAGGAGGCCGCCCACAACGCTCTGACGCACCCAATGTGCCTTAATTGACACTCTCGCTTCCGCTGCGCACATCACTCTGCTCAGTGACATGGGGGCGGAAGGCTGGGCTGAACAACACCTCCCAGGAGACCAGAGGGAGGAGGCTGCCCACAACGCTCCGACACACCCAAGGCGCCTTAAGTGACGCTTGTGCTTCCACCGCGCTGAACGCGCCCAGGCCCAGGCTCAGACCGGGCCAAGACCGGGCCAAGAGCAGGCCAAGAGCAGGACCGTCTGCGCCCGTCAACGGCCGACAGAGGTTGGGCTGGGCCTGCCCTCTTGTTTTTTTTTACCTATTCTCCTTCTATGCATTATACTCCTTTGGCTTTTTTAAACATCCCAGTAATATAGTTGGAAATTTGATAAGGATAAGCCGCAACTTGGGCAGAGCTGGTCTCTTAGACCTAGGCTATTGAGTAATCCAGCCCCCAGATAGAAGTGCCCATTCAAGAAAGTGGTAACTCTAAAATCCTAATTATGGGTAAGAGGAAGGTGAGGGGACAGAAGGTAGATACTGAACCATGCCGTACCATGATTGATTCCTTTTTGGTTAGAGCAGTAGGGGTCATTTCAAAGAAAATTGACCTTGCTGAAAGGCATTTATCCCTGGGGGCAGCAGGATTGGGAGAAGAATTAGAGGGAACCCCTGTACCCCCTGAATATGTACCCGATATTTATCCCACAACTGATACAGTGGTCATGAGGAATGGGGAGATCCAGATAGAGCCTAGAACTCCACCCAGCATAAACCCTACACTAGTAAGCTAGTCACCCATCACTAAAAGAAAAAAAACGATGCAGAAAGGGGTCTGATAGTAACTTGGGTCCCTCCATGTTTGAAAATATGGTATCTATAGATTGGAATGATTTCACATCCTTTCTTGATAACTTGCTTAAACCTACTAATGCAAAATTGAACAAATAGAAGGGGGAGGTGAAAAAATATTGGAAATTTGACAGAAACTCCCTCTGCCAATGGTGTCCCCCAACCCCTAGAACCCTATGGCACAGAATACTATTCCTAATGAGTCAGGTCATTCACATATGACACAGCACAGACACCTTTGATCTCCAAGAATTGCAGTGAGCACTGGATCTAAGTCCCCTACCCAAGAGCAAGTAAGGGAGGCCCAACATTGGGACCATCCCAGGCAAGTAAGGGAGGTCCAAAATATAGATCAACCTACTGGGTGGCCTATAGCCCCTAAGAAGAAACCACTGGGTCTCGTTCCAGATGCATACAACCTATTCAAAATCTTGAAGCATCTGAACGATTTCCCTTGAAACCCCAGAAGAGCGGCCTGTCCACCTACATCTGAGAGAAGAACTGCCTATTATCAATCTACCCCCAGAGTCCTGCCCTTATGTTATTATTATGGCCAATGTCCCCCCTCTCCGGTCTGATCAGAGTGAACAGCAGGGGGACCTGAAGAACAAGGTTATGCACTGGTTCGTGCATAACAATCTATTCTCAATGGACTATGCCCACCATATAATACTAACTCAGAGAGTAGGGCGGGTGGTTAGGGAAAGACCGTGGGGATGATTGCATAATTATCAATTTTAGAAATCCCTTTTCGCCCCCAAGCTAGAAACACCCCAGAACTGCTCCTGCTATGTGTATTCTATAGACATTTGCAAACTGGTCAGCCAGGACACAGACATTTCCCCCATATGCAGCTATGGCTTACAACTTCACATACCGAGCATTTACATTCGTCCTCCCTGTTACCATTAAGTAATAAATACCAGGCATTAAGTTAATTGACAGATATTGATTGACTGCTGTACAAGGGTCCTGTAGATAGTGAGAGGATGAGGCTAAGGACAGAGGGAACAGCCAAACTTAAGATGGTCACGAACCCCAATAAGTTATTCATAGTCCACCAGAGCACAGATGGTATGGTTACTGGGGATTCTATTTACAATGCGAATGGGAACTGACTGAAGTAGTCCCAAAAGCAGATGCCCACGGTATGGAAGAACCACAGATACAGGTGCTTATTGATAACACTAATGAGCGCCACTACTTTGCAACATGGTATGTGCAGGGCCTACATGGTAAAACTGAGACTGATGAGTGGGGTTCAATAATTAGCAAGTTAGATGTGGTTTGCATCCAAGAAACCTGGGTGTGCTTTACCTGTCTATGTACATGGATTTACCTCACACCCCATGCCAGCTACACCATCACAGTCTGGGAGGGCCAAGGGGGGGGGGTTCTTGGTGCTTATGTCTAATAAACTCCCGGTAGTGGGTAAAAAATCTTAAATGGAGACCGCACACTTCCAATTGCTGTGGCTTAAGTATAAGAATGTGGCGGATGTGGTCATAATTACTATGACAAAAGTTTTTATGCCACTCGTTGTAGGGTCACCCGTACCCAAGAACAAAGTTTAAGTATGTTTTTCACAGTCCTGTGGGCTCACCACCCCGATGGGATAGGGTCTGACCATTTTTGTCACAATGAGTATGGAGAGGCCCTTAATTTGATGCTGTCCACATTTGATTTAACTCTTATGGAACATAAGCACGGAGATAACGCTGAGATAATTCCAATTCATAGGGGCCCCAACTCGTCCTCGGTCATAGACCATATTATTTTATCATATTTTGCACTAAATGGCTGTGACACACCCTAAACGGAGCTGACTCGATTCAGCAGCCATGATCCAATCATTCTTCCAACCCTTTTTTTGGGGCCAAAGGATGTGTTTTATACCACCCCCAATCAGGTTGAAGCACATAGAACCACTGGGGTGAGGAGGAAATGGGAAGATATCAAGCCTGTTGATTTTCTGCGGAATGTCATACGTGGCAGCCTGCAATAAATTGGTTATTGTCTACAGGAGAATATCGAGGCACGTACGCTACTAAAATGTTTTAGTATAATTGCTGCATGTATGCAGGGGCTCCTGACCCATAACCCACAACGTAGACGGCCTATGTATAATAAGGGGTGGTTCAACTTTGCCTGTACAAAAGCCAGGGCGAATCTTAAATTAGCCCTGCAGACAACTCCTAGAGACTCTATAATAATTAAGTCACTCCGAGTAGAATATAAGAAGGCACAGGAACAAAGGAAAAAATAACTAAGGAAAGAGGAATGGTCTAAACTAGCTCTGGCGACAGATACTAACAACTTTAATTTGTTTTGGGAAACAATTAATGCACACTTCCTATCAGAATGGGTGCCATCAGACTTGGGTTCGAGTGTAGACTGTGTGACACGGGTGGCCCACTACTCAGAGGTCTTTAAGGAAGGGAATGGGTCGGTAGATCTAATCGGGCCGATTGAGCTGGGGCATCCCAATTATCCACAGATTACTATGGATGAGTTTTATTCTGCCATTTTAGCTAGCACTGAAGGTATGGCCCCAGGACCTGATGGGGTACCAGTGGATGTTTTTAAACATAATACTAATTTTTGGGTACCAATTCTGACTAGATTATTAAATTTGGCCACATCTGGTGACATACCATTGTCCTGGTTCACCTCCATTATTATACCAATATATACGAAGGGGGAAAAGGTCAACCCCAAAAATTATCGACCAATTTCATTGCTGGATTCTTCTTTGAAAACATTTAATAGAATCATTCTGGAAAGATTAAATGATTGGGTCTTGGAAAAAACATCCTATCCCCAGTACAGTTTGGTTTTAGGAAAGGATTAGGTACTATACAGCAATGTGTTAACCTAGACCTAATGATAGGGAAGTACACCAAGGCCAAAAAAGGGCTTTATATTTATGTTTTGCAGACCTCAGTAGCGCTTTCGATCTTGTGGAGCATGCCCTGCCATGGCCTACATTATTAGCGATCAGTGCCCCAAGGTATATCATCAATTTTTTGGCTCTCCTATAAAAAGATTTGACATGCAAAGTTTGATTTGGCCAACTAGGAGAATGCACCACCTCTTTCAAGATGGGAGAGGTATCAGCCAAGGTTGCATCCTTGCCCTGTTATTGTTCTCCCTATTTATTAATAGGTAGATAAACATTTTTACGGACTACAGGCTGATCCCCCAACTGTGGCCGGATGCCCTATGCCCACCTTACTTTATGCAGATGACGCTGTCCTGATTTCAAGAACATCCTTGGGGCTCCAGAAGCTAATGTGCGGATTTGAACAGTTTATGTCACCAAGGGATATGATAATTAACAAATACAAAACATTTACTATGGCTTGTGGCAAGAAAGTAAAGCAATGCAGATGTTTCTATATTGAGAACATGGATATCAGAACTGTCAATTGATTTATCTATCTGAGGGTATTGTTCTCTAGTAATGGGCAGTGGGACCAGCTGGTTTGTTCAGGTAGGAAAAAACTAAGAAGAACTTCAGGTGCTATATTCAGATTTGTTAGTAAACTAGGGAGTCACCCCATAAGCACTATGTTGAACATTTGCAGGGCCAGAGTTGTATCTATGGTAGCATATGGTGTAGGGGTGTGGGGCTACACTAAGAGCACTCCCCTACAAATAGAGGAAAACTTTTCTAAAACGCATGCTAAGTTTACCCACCTCAGTCTCTAACTGGATCACACATCATGAAATAGGCATACAATATTTGGAAGATGTGCTACAGGAGAGACATCTGCTCTTATGGCACAGCATGTGGTCTAAGAAAGCCACTGGTTTTACAAAAGATCTTATATTAGATTGTATGAAATTGCATAATGCCATGTGTATACCATGGCTGGCTTTTATTGATACCTCTTTTAAGTCTGTTTTTAATAGATCAATAAAACCTAAACCAGAGGATGTGCTGTCACTATCTAGAAAATGTATAAAGGACACTTTTATGTAATACAAGGCGGTCGATAGGATGTTAATTGAATCTACTAAAACCATTGTTGGTCTTTACTTGTCTTACTCATTAGATGCAAGCAGGTTTGGCTATTTCTCCATAGTCAGCAACAAGCAGCACCAGTTTGTTTTAATTAAAGTAAAACTGGGTATTGTGCACAACCTAGCAGCATTTCCTCAAACCAAGAATTGCCCACAAGTGTCTGTTAGATGCCCTTGTGATACAGTTAGTAAACAATGCACATTACATTTTGTCTTATTCTGTAAATTCTATAAACATCTTAGAACCTTCTACCTCAAACCACGTTTTATTGAACTCAATATAAGAACTTACCAGAATGCATTGGAATTTTTGTAAGCTTTAGACTCCCCGAATGTGCTATAGAGTGGCAAATTATATTTTAAAAGCAATTCAATGTTAGGAAAAGTCTTATTGCGCTTTAAAAAATAGTTTACAGTTTCTATTATATTTTTGTTAATGGTGACAGAATGCAGCTCAATAATTTATTTATTTTGTGATCTTAAATATTTGAGTCTTATTGATTTATTGTTTTATTGTACTTTATTGTTTATGTGCTTTTATGGCTTACTCTTGGTATAGCTGAATAAAGATCATGAACTGAACTGGTTGGTACAGGGGTGCTCCAATGGGTCTGCCACCACTAGGGAATGGCCAGTAGAGGAAGAATCCAATGATGAGGATGATGTTGTTGAACTGGTTTCCCCCATGGCATTCCCCTCACCCTCAAGGCCACTGGGTCCCTATGTGTCAGTTGTCTTTGGATCCGAGGTCCCATGGCCAATGCTTCCCCACTCATCTTGACCCCGTTTCCACCGCTTACTGGTACAGATACTTCAAAAACAAACAGAAATTGGGTCATCACATGTCCATGAAAATACTTGAACAATAGCTATGGTTAGCAAACATCACCATGATGTTAAGTAGGCACCAGCACACAACTACACCTAAGTGCCCCATACATGTGCCAAACCATAGGCATGCATTCCATCTGAAATATCAACAGATTACCACAGGAAAATCAGGATCTATAAAAACTACAGTTAAATGCCAGAAGTTGTGAAATCACTGTAAACATTGAACCTGTAGGAGAGATCTTCACCCACAAATATTCTCCCCATATAGCAGACCTTAGTTAAATGTTGTTACATAATAATAGGCCAACAACAAATGTATTCACACATTTCTCACACAAGAGCATGCACATATCTATTTGTCACATAAATAAGGACCTTACAGAAATAAATGATGCTCTCAAATTCTGTCACGTTGATGACAAATACAATCGCCTGGAGAAGCTGACAGGAAACAATCATGTCACACTGGAAGCAGCTCCACTATGCGCACTTCACAAAGTGACATCTATCCCAAAAGAGTCAAGGAGGTATCATTGATGTTGCTCAGCATGGCCACACATGAGGCATGAAAATGAACACTGTAGACATCATGTGCAAGATGTCAGGGAGAGATGTCCACTAAAACCACAACACTATGAATCAGAAAGCTATAGGGTTATCACCACTATTGTCTAGCACTCCTTAAAATGACATCATATGAGTGCTTCAGTAGAAGCCATTAGTCGTTGGCATGTTGGAGACAGAGAATTGCAAGGACTTGTAGAAGGCCCTCAACAGGTTGCCCAATGGGAAGCTATATCTCTATCCCCATTTTGCTCATGCCAACCCAGATGTCTGTCTGTGGATGAATGCCAGTATCCAAACACATGTGACTGAAACATAGTTGCAAGTTACTCCATAATGCATGCCAACAGTTAGCGCACAAACCTTAACCATGACACGTGTGCAGTGCACTCAACATGATGCCACATTAAGAACATAAACATTCACATTATGGTTCTTAACTCTTGGCTTAGCTGTCACGTCCCTCATTGCTTCTGCAGTTGCATATGCCAAATGACATGCTAAGAGACTTGAGGGTATGTGTCAGCAAATAGAAAATGGTGACACAATCCTGTATGTCTCAATTAAACATGCTCCTAGACAAATTATTTAGATATAGTATGCGTACATATTATCCAGTCTTCAATTAATGAATAAGACAACTCCATAGTGCTAAAACCCAATATATTACTCAATAGGATTCAGGAAGTTCAAAAAAATGTACAACAATTCCAACGAATGTCCATTTCATAAAGAATAACACTGTATATAACCCCTCTACATCATAAGATTGAATCTCAACTGCAGATCTGGGAAGGGGTTATAACCCTCTGCATGACACAGTTCTGCACAATAATTGCCTGGTTTTCAGTCACAGTTCAAGCAATATCATGGACTTTCAATTCAGATTGTCAAATGGGAAGGTAATGTTGACGTTTTGGCCTGTAGTGGCAGTAAGAGGTCCATCAGACCATCATCAGAACTCAGTGTTGTTAAATAATACCTACACATGGGAAAAATTAATTAAAAAACAGCACTTGTAATCTATTAAATCACACCATGTGTACCGCCTGTTGAACCCAAAAAAACACCAAAACACAGGTGTGGATACTAGTATAAGCCACCACCTATATGACAAGGAAAGTTAAAAAAAATACTTTAAAAACATAGCAAATGTGCACCATAAAGTACACTGTGTCAGGCTCCCAACTAGAATAGCTGTATTCTGCTACTTATAACAGGTTGCAAAAATAGGCTCGGTAGCAACACACCAGGGGACTTCATCCTACAAGCCCAAGTCAACAAATCTACAAAGATTAAAATATTAGAATTGCTTAACAGTCATACAACATAGACTCTAGAAAAACTCTGCCTCCATTGCAGTGTACTCATACCTTTTACATATGGGACCACTAGCGTCTATCTCCATCCACATCCGCTCAACACATGTGAGCCAGAATCAAACATTGCTAGCCTTCCCGGTGAGTTTAATTAAGGAAGTGAAAGGTCATGTGACCATTCCAGTGACTATGGCAGCCACCTTAAACTGGTAAAAATGTCTAACTAATATCCTGAGTCTGGAAACTGTTGTAATTACGATAAGGTATGTTTGGTATGAGGGCTGTGAGTCCCTTTATCTGCACTTTCATTTCTGATGTTTAGTTGTATTGGTTGTTGTGGATGATTGCTAATAATGCCCTGACAATAATTGGTTGGGTCTTTTCAATCTGTTCTATGGATAAGCTAGATTCTGGGGCTACCTAAAGCAGGGTCGTCAAAGTAGATTTAGTATTGGAGAGTATTTAGATGGGCCATTATTACATTTAAAGATGGGCGCCACAGTTACTGCATTGGTCAAGTGACATGTGACTACTTGAATGCTCTGTAATAGGGAGACAGACAGCATGTCGATCTTGCTATCATGGACTGAGCTGATGGCCCAGATGGATATTTTATTTATCAACTTACTGAGGTCGACAACCGTATACTTACTGTCATTACAACAGTTTCCAAACTCAGGGTATTAGTTAGGCAACCAGCAATGTTTGATTCTGACTTGCATGTGTTCAGTGGATGTGGATGGAGACAGACGCTAGTGGTCCCATATTTAAAAGGTATGAGTGCTCTGCAATGGAGGCAGAGTTTTTCTAGAGTTTAAGTTGTATGACTGTTAAGCAATTCTAATATTTTAATCTTTGTAGACTTGTTGACTTGGGCTTGTAGGTTGAAGTCCCCTGGTGTGTTGCTACTGAGCCTATTTTTGCAACCTGTTGTAAGTAGCATAGTATAGCTATTCTAGTTGGGAGCCTGACACAGTGTACTTTATGGTGCACATTTGCTATGTTTTTAAAGTATTTTTTTAACTTTCCTTGTTATATAGTTGGTGGCTTATACTAGTATTCACACCTGTGTTTTGGTGTTTTTTTGGGTTCAACAGGTGGTACACATGGTGTGATTTAATAGATTGCAAGTACTGTTTTTTGATTATTTTTTCTTATGTGTAGGTATTAATTAATAACAATGAGTCCTGATAAATGGTATGATGGACCTCTGACTGTCACTAGAGGCCGAAACATTGACATTACCTTCTCATTTGACAAGCTAAATTGAAGTCCATGATACTGCTTGAACTGGGACTGAAAACAAGGCAATTGTTGTGCATAACTGTGTCATGAGGAGGGTTATACCCCCTTCCTGGATCTGCAGTTGGGATTCAATCTTATGATCTAGATGGGTTATATCCAGTGTTGTTGTTTATGAAATGGACATTCATTGGAATTGTTGTAATTTTTTTTAAACTTCCTGTATCCTATTGAGCAATATATTGAAGTTTAACAGCACGGAGTTGTCTTATTCATTAATTGAAGACTGGATAATATGTATGCATACTATATGTAAATAATTCCTCTAGGAACATGTTTAAGTGAGACATTGTCTGTACCCAGTTCCTAAGGGAATACTGGGTTGCCCGTAAGTGTGTTCATTAACAATCCTGTATGTGGCACAGCATGAAATATAGCCCTATTGTAAATGGCCTACTCCACATATAGGTTGCCCTGCATAAATATATGTGTTTGGATAAATACATAATCCCATCAATGTAGTTTGATCATGAATGAAACTGCACCTTACATATGTATACTGAATGGAACGGGACACATGCTGACGTGTAGGCAGATGAAATGTTGGCAACAGTGATGGTACATAAATAATCCCACTAGACAGTCAACACTTACCAATGGAAAGTAGTGGTCCATAACTGAATACAAACTAAAATGTAAGCCCTGTTACATGTATGTTGAACAGCTTCACATTACAAACGTCAGTGAGACACCAGAACACATCAGACACTGAAGAAAACAAGCTTCTTTGTGGCAGATGCCAAAATACACATTTGACCACACACATATAGCTGAGGACAGTGATCTATCACCTACTCACCTATGGCCTGGAATACTGAGGAGTAGTGATCTGTTGCATAGAGAATGCACACTACAACAGCACATGATTGATAACTGTGCACACAAATGTGTCCCACCTAGTCAGTCCTGGGTCCCTGGTACAATAGGCCAAGGCACATCAGTATAAAACACATGACGTGTCAACAAAGATAGTCTCTCATCTACTGTGTGACACATAGCCCATCCCTAAATATCAGGGGAGGCTGTTAGACCCTCACTAATTCACTTGTCAATGTGACAGGCAGGAATATGCCATGTACTCACCCCCTTGTGGCTGCTGTGTTGCCCGCAAAAGCCCATCATTCTCCAGATAGGCCACTTCCAGGACGCAGGCCATTGGGGGATCATTGTCTGATGGGCACCCCGCCCACATTGTGAGGCAATCCCCAGCTAGGCCTCTGCAATATTCCAGGCCCAGAGTCTTAGGTCCTCCCACCTTTTTCTGCAGTGGGTGCTTTGCCGGCTGTGGACCCCATGGTCCGCACCCTCCAAGCAATGGTTCTCCAAATCCCTGTCTTTTAGAGGCGGTTGACCAGCATGAATGCAAAATACATATCTAGAGATCATGTATACCTGCCGCATCACAAATGGTAGACTGACATACATATCCAAAAATTCTAACTTTGTCTTCCATTTTTTGTCTATACTCCCCAAGTGTGGAGTATACAAACCAGTAAGTACAGTGCCATGACTACAGAGATACATTTGCTGATCTGAAGGACAACCCACCACCATCCTCAGGCCCTACAATGACTAGGCAGGCTTACTGACCTCTTTAGAGACATGCTCTAGCAATCTGGGTGACATGTGAGCCACCGTGAAGTACTTCACACCTTGGAAGTTTCTGAAAGGTAGACTCCTTAGACATAAATGAACCTAAACATACACACTGTGAGAACGACTTTTGGCATACATTCCCTAGAGGCCACTGGCAGAATACAAAGTCATTCAACACACATGGGTAACAATGAATGTACTGGCATGGTGGATACAGAAAGTGTCTAGCCAGTTTTTGTGTGGAACTTTGCAATAACAATGCAGACTCATGCCACTTCAGGGGGTGGGGTTCTGTGCTGTGTACCAGTAACACAGAACACTCTTTTGGACATATGTGTCCATCCTGCAAACAAAATCATGCATTGACAGGTTTCCACTATGTGATCAAGCTACTAAGTCACATATCATGGCCTCCAGGGAATCAACACACTCTCTGCACCGTGGAAATACCAGTCATGCAATGGGTCTGCACAGGCCATATATGACCTGTGTAAGGGCAGCAACAGGGCTGTGGTATTAAGGGACCTGTCAGGAGTCAGAGAGACACATTGACTATAATGGTAGGGGCTCATCTGTCATAGAGCAGAAACCCGGTGCTTTACACATTACAAAACTCATCATAGGAATAAGGCATTCTCAGCATTATTTCAAAACACAGCCTCATATTAGTCAAACATCCAGATCTGCTGGGGTACAGGAAGTAGACACAATTGCATAGCCACATTGATTACACCCCACCCTACACTGTAACACATACTGGGAAATACATCTGATATGCCCTGGTCTATGCAGGCTGAGCAGACTGAACCTATATGACACTACATTTCCATTACTTCCATGCATAACAGTACACCATGTAGCCAACAGCAATTTTGCATGGGGTGTGTCCAAAAAACAGACTAACAAGGGTAGATGTCTGGAGTAACCCTGTGGCAACATACACAAAAGCTCACATTCCTCACAATTAACACATACAATATGCATGCTCAGCTCATGCTAACATGCACATATATATTGTCTCACATATACAACAATCTTGATGAAATAGATGTCAGTGGATGGCTGTGATGTAACCTTTCCTAGTCATGTGCACGCAACACAAGTTGGTTCAGGGAACACAGCACACAGAACCTACGCAATGTGACTGGACTTAACATATGGCACTGGCCATCAATACCTGCACATTGACTCTCCCATTGATGTCACACAGACTGCAAAAACAGGCATAAAAGTATACATTCTTTTACACATGGGCACATTGCGGCCTGTGAGAGGAGAAAGGATGGTTAAATACAGAAAAAAAAACTCTGCACATGATGCACTTACCTGCTCCTCTGGTGCACCATACAGCTGTCTATACAGTGGTAGGACCTTCATAACCAGCCTCTCCAGTTCCTCTTGTGTGAAGGCAGGGGCCCTATCACCTGATGCACGTGGGATGATTGTTCCCAGAGGTGTTACTCAGCAGCTCAGCAGTGGAGGTCCTGCTAGCAGCAATGTCAGGAGTCAAGTGAGGGATTTTCCAGTATATGGCAATCACGTCTGCCATGTATGCGTTCGTCACCACTGGCGGACACAGCCATTGGCCCAAGACCACCATTGGCAACAATATTAGCCTATGGTTGTAACCACCGCTGTTGATACCGCCTACTGCTATGACGACTTCCGCTGGCAGTCGCCAGCGGTTCCTTATGTCTGGTGGAGTAGGTCAGGTAGCAGCCATTTTAAAGGCCAATAAAGTGAAAAATGGAGACGTATACTGTGTCACACCTCATATAACAGTGTTTTGGCCACTAAAACAGGTTTATGTTGTATGGTTATGTTGTTCCTAAAAATCTTACAACATTTTGGTACGTTGCTGGGCACATATGGAAATTTACATTTGCGCACAGTCAACACCTGTTGAAGTTCTTATTTGTGCTCAGGACATACTGTCGCATTCTGAGTGTCAACTGTGATGTATAATGTGGCTTATGTTGCTGACACATGATGTGTACATATGTGTGGAAAACCAAGGGGTTAACATGTGACCCATGCGCTTTGAGCAGTTGTGATATTTCATGTTTGCCATGACCATCTATTTAAAATTGTCATGTCACATGTAATCCTTGGCATGCGGCATGCATGCTGCTGTAGTCACAATGACTAATGTCCGGGCTCATTCTTTGTCATATATAGTCATCCAGGGAGAGGGTGATGTGTCAACCACCAGTCTACCGTCCACTGCCAGACCTTCAGACCATGGAAGAATGCCACATGGAAGAATGCCATATCATCCTGCTGTACAGTCTGAATCAGTAAACAATAGTGGACTTATGTCATCAGTTGGAGCCAAATCCTGTGCCAGCCAATAGTTATCCAACCAGCATAACACCTATTGTACAAGTCATGTCAGTGTTGCACTTCCAAGCCACAGGGTCCTTCCAACATACAGCGACCCAAGCTTGTGGAATGACTCAACTTATGTTCAGTCTGGTGTTGAAGGATGTCCTCTCAGCAATGTTGAAGCACATGGACAACTATATCCAGTTTCCCCCACATGAGGATTTAGCTCATGTCAAGGCTGACTTTTATGGTTTTGCATGTCTGCCACATGTTGTGGGGGCAATTGATGGCACTCATGTTGGCTTGGTCCCACCACATACCGATTAACAAGTACACTGCAACAGAAAGAACTTCCATTCCATCAACATTCAAGTTGTCTGTTTGTCAGATCTCTGCATCTCACAGGTCTGTGCCCATTTTCCGGGTTCAGTCCATGATGCCTTAATTATGCAGAACAGTACAATCCCCCATCTGATGTTGTAAATGTACCCAGAGAGGGCCTCGCTGGTTAGTAAGTCACCTTTGCCCCGTTTGTGTGTGTGCTATGTCTGGAGTGAAAAAGCTGGTAAAAAGGACTCATAGTTGCACCTATGTCCCATTCCTTAACAGGAGACTCTGCATATCCAAACCATCCTTGGTTGTTGATGCCAGTAAGGAATCCAGCTATGTCAGGGGAAGTCCACTTCAATGAGGCCCAAGGAAGAACAAGGTAGGTAGTGGAGCAGGCTTTGGGGCTCCTGGAGGCACATCTGCATCATACTGCAAGGGGGCCTGTTTTGAGGGGATGATTGCTGTTGTGCATGAAGGGGCACCTTCCTGCATAACAGCAGGTACAAGTGCTGTGTTTGTTCCACTATGTGTGATGCACATAACAACACACATGGAAATATAAAAACACTAGAACCAACAATGCCACCTGCTCCCCTGTCATATACGCATCGTCTCTGGGGTGGAAGCAGTACATGCAGCAATCCTTGTCATGCACATGTGTGAAGGCATAAGACGAATGGAAAATGAAAAGGCATGCAGGGCACCTATCTTGGTCTTGTAAATATGGACTGGCACACTGGACCATTGGAGTGTCATATAAACATAATGCTCTGGTGGGGCTATCAGTGCCTGGGACATGTGGCCTAATGTGTACCATGTATGTTGAAATCATACAGTGCAGTGCAGTAACCCAGCTTGCTGTTCTGTGTTGCATCATTTGGAATGTGCAGGCATGTCTAGTCCTCACCAGCATACATTGCTTTCCTTACCATTGGTGATTGGCCACAAATTAGAGCACAACACCAAAATAGGCACACAGTGGCCATGGTGTAGGAGTGCATCTGTTCCAGTTCTGATTGCACATGTTCAGGAAGGGACACATCTGGCGACATCAACAATCAGGAATGCATTCCACAATCCTCCAATGTCTGTTGCAGATTGTAACACAAATTGGAAAATGCAGAACATAATATAGGACCACAACTATGTCAGTCATTTGTAGCACCACTGCAATAGCACCCCTGAGGCAGTTTAGCTCCCTGATACATTTACACATCATCAAGACTGGAAATGTGTCAGGTCCTTATGCCACCCCCTGTGTGTTGCATGTGTAATGAAAGGGGGATAACTGTGAATGCGCATCCTCCATGTCACCTCTTGTTTAGTGCGTATTATCCTGCACCATCCATTGTAAGATGTACTCACTTTGTGTATGTGTCCATATAAGGAGGTGTACCTTCATGCACAACACTCAGCCCAATAATACAGGCACCCTTGCACCTATGCTGCATTGCAAGTCCTCAGCTCTTCAGGAAACTCCTTGTGCCCCGCAAAACGATGCACAGCCTGCCCGAAAGGGATGCACAGCCTGTGTTGCAATGAGAAATCGCCACACAGCCGAGCTGGAACAACGCAGGCCGACGTCCCGATTGGCAGATCGACGCAGCAACTACAGTGCAACAGAAAATTCAATGCATCGCCCTCCCGGATCGACACAACACCTTTGACGTATTCCAGCACACCCAGGATTTCCCCGCCTCAACCCTGGGCATCAAAAAGATCCCCGCAACGCAGTGAGGAACCAAGACTGCACACCAAAAAAAACTACGCAAGCCCCTTGCAGCGTGGAAAGAAATGGCACAACGTCTGTGCCGTGTTGGAAAATCTGATGCACACCTTATTTGTTCCACTAATCTCGTCTGCAGCCTCAGTACATGTTATTTTTTACACAAACTAAGTACTTTTTTATAATCAAGAGACAACTGGTGATTTCTAAGATTTAAGACTCTCTTTAAACTTGCAAAAGTGATATTTCACCTTGTGCTTATTGAACCTTTATCATTTTGACCTTATTGTATTCAGATAAATATCATCTATTTTTCTAAACCTGTGTGGTGTATTTTTATGGTGTCTTCATTGTGTTACTGTATGATTTATTGCGCAAATACTTTACACATTGCCTTCTAAGTTAAGCCTGACTGCTCAGTGCCAAGCTGCCAGAGAGTGGGCACAGGATAATTTGGATTGTGTGTGACTTACCCTGACTAGGATTGTGGTCCCTACTTGGACAAGGGAGTATACCTCTGCCAACTAGAGACCCCATTTCTAACACAGGGTCTCCAGATGGCCCACCAAACGGAGCACACACACAACCTGCCAGTTCACACAGAGCCGTGGACTCCCAGGACCCATAAATAATTTTCCAAAGTCAAGCAGTAGGAGTCCAGAGGGAGCTGGCACAACATGTGTAGGTGAGCATGGAGACCATAGCAGGCAGCCTAGCTGAAGTATAGCGGTGCCTCAGTCCCAATATGGCAACTCTTCTGCCATTAGAGGCACCCACATCATGGATTGAAGCACTCCCTGGCCGACATTGCTGGTGTCATCAGGCAGAGGCATGAACAAATGCCCTACCAAAGTGGCACCAGTGAGGTTGGCAACCGACTGGGGGTAATCCACACTATCATGCAGTCCATGCAGCAGGAGCTCATATCCAAGAAGGACCGTGACATTGCTGCTGTGTTGAGAAACCAGCAGTTTCTCCTTGCTACAGTGATGCCTCACACCCTCCCACATATGACAGCTACTAGGACCTTCAATTCCCCTTTTTCTACCCCTGATGTGTGTGTGCCTCCCTCAATGTCAACACCAGCACAATCCCTGGCACAGGAGACCCTACACACATCTGAAGATGAAGATGTGGCTTAAACATCTATCACTCGTAAAAAAGCCCGATAGCTACAGTCTTTGGGACATGGACAGTTTCTCTTTGGCTTTGTGTTTCACATTGTGCCAGTGTCTCAATAACTATCCACGTTGGCACTTCTATCCCCCACTGTTGAACAATCAGACCTATGGACTGTCAATGTGTCTCCTCCTACATAATGGGAATGTGATTATCTCCTGACTGAAGCACTCCTCTTCTATACATGTCTTATAACATGTTCCCCGAATCTTAGAACATGTTTGGGCACCCGATGACTTGGGATCTCTTTTGAGTCCTAACTCTTGTGCAATGTAATGATTCCACATTTCACAAAAGCACATGTAAATAATATACTTTACACATGATCTGTGTCACATCTGTGTCTGTGGTTGTAACAAATTGCACTGAATGCATGAGGTGAAGCTAATACATTGAGAGAACTACTACAAAGGAATGGTGCTGTGCATTTCCACAAGTGATGTTACTACACTGAGGTGTATCATTCCCAAAGTGCAGGGTACGGACGTATGGAAAAGAGCAATGTCAACGTGTGCGCTCACAGTAGCACATGTGTAATATCCACAGCCTAGTCCCAATGCAGGCATCCTAGCACCATACTGCAATGTGTGGCAGTGTTGCAGGTAATGGTTGCTTTTACAGTCACTAATTGTTGGACCTGGCCCTTATAGCAGTTTCATCCCCCTGACTTTTTGCCTAATTCCTCCTATTTTTTCTGACCTTTCACTGTTGGGTCTAGGACTCTGAGCACTTTATCACTGCTGATCAGTTCTAAAGTGTAGGTGCTCTCCCATCTAAAGTTAGTTTGATTGGCTTATACCCAGTTGGCATATTTAGTTTACCTATAAGTCCCTTGCATAGTGGTATCTCTATACCCAGGGCCTGTAGATTAAATGCTACAAGTGGGCCTGCACCGCTGCTTGCGCTACCTACTGAAGTAGCCTTCCAAACCTGTCTCAGGCCTGCTAGTGCAGGGCCTGTGTGCGCAGTTTTCTGGCACAGGGAACTGGCATTTAAACTTACTTGCCAGGCCCAGAACTCCCCTTTTACTACATGTAAGTCACCCCTAAGGTAGGCCCTAGCTAGCCCTATGGGCAGGGTGCTATGTATGTAGAAGGTATGACATGTGCCAGGTTGCGTGGCCTGTCCTGGTAGTGACAAACAGCCTAACTTGGTATCTCACTGCTGTGAGTGCTGCCTTCTCATAGGATTGCATTAGAAATGCCCTGCTTCATATGAAGGGGATATTGTCTGAATTATAAGGGGTAGCGTAGGCATGTTTGGTATGGTTCTAATGGTGATCAGAAATGCTGCTTACTGGTGTAGGTGTATTTTTTATTACTATTACAGAAATGCCACTTTTAGAAAGTGAGCATTTCTCTGTGCTTATGACTCTGGTGTTTTGCAGCTTGATTCCAATCCACGTCTGGCCAGAGTGACAGTTGGGCTTTGTGCATACTTTTCAGACAGCCTGTACACAGGGAGGGTGGAGGTGTCACAGAGGTGCATCTGCATACTGAATAGTCTTCCTGGGCTGAGAGAAGGGAGAGGCGGGGCACACCTGCATTTGTAAAGACTGTGCCCTGGCCTCACACAATATGGTTGTTTACCCCCAACTGATGTTTGGAGTCTGTGCTAGAGGAAATAGGGGGCACTCCCAGAACCAGTTGTAACTGGTTTGAACCTCCTCTCCCCTTCCATTGTAAAACACTGTAAAAACTGAGTAGAAGTACAGAAGAGTTTTCCCCACAATGGGGAGAAATTTTGGAACGGGACACAGAATGCTGGAAGAACTCACCAGGAACTGCTAAGGACTGCTGCTGCTGTGCTGACCTGTGACCTGCTTGGTCACTGTAAGGAACTGCCACTTGCTTGCTGTAGGAGGCTGGCCTGGCTTATAGTGGGTACCTTGTGGTATTTACACCATGTGCCAGGTCCACTTATCCCTTATTAGTAGAATAGAGGTGTTTCTAGCAGCTTAGGCTGATAGAAGGTAGCTACGGCAAAGCTTAGGCTGAACTAGGAGACATGCAAAGCTCCTACTATACCACTTATATCATATAGCACAATATCATAAGAAAACACAATACACAAAGTTACTAAAAATAAAGGTACTTTATTTTTATGACAATATGCCAAAAGTATCTCAGTGAGTACCCTCAGTTAGAAGGTAAGTAATATACACAAGTTATATGTTCACAAACCCAAAACAGGTATAAGAGTAAGAAAAGTAATGTAAACAGTGTAGAATTACAATAGGATGCAATAGGTGAACTTAGGTCTAGGGGCAACACAAACCATATACTCCAAAAGTGGAATGCGAATCACAAATGGAACCCAGACCTAGGGGAGCTTGTAGAGGGTCACTGGGACTGTAAGAAAACAGTCAGGGTGTCCATGATACTCCAACCCAAGACCCTGAAAACTGAGAGTAAAGTACACCTACTAACCCAAAAGGACTCAATAGTCGTGATAGAGGGATTCTGCAAGACCCACAAACACCAGCAAAGCACTGAAGACGGATTCCTGGACCTGAGGACCTGCAAGGCAAGGGGACCAAGTCCAAGAGTCGCGATAGTGTCCAGGGGGGCAGGAGCCCAGGAAACGCCGGATGAAGGTGCAAGGATACTGCCTCCGGATGGAAGAAACTTAGGATTCTGCAACAACGAAGAGAGCTAGGAACTTCTCCTTTGGATGGAAGATGTCCCACGGTGTGCTGAAGGTTGCAGAAGTATTCCCAAGCAGAAATACCGCAAACAAGCCTTGCTAGCTGCAATGATTGTGTTAGAGGTTTTTGGGTGCTGCTGGGAACCAGGAAGGACTAGGATGTCGCCCCTTGGAGGAGGAGACAGAGGGGGCACTCAGCAACTCAGAGAGCAAGCACATAGAAGATTTGTGAACCAGAGCTGGCTCAGAGTCACAAAGGAGGGTTCCACGACAGCGGAGTCCAACTCAGAGGGTTGACCACCTCAGGATGGAGTGCTGGGGACCCAGGCTAGGCTGTGCATGAAGGAATCCTTGGAGGAGGGCACAGAAGCCGGAGCAGCTGCAAATCACGCAGTACACAGGTTTGCCGTCTAGCGTGGGGAGGCAAGGACTTACCTCCACCAAACCTGGACTGAAGGATCACTGGACTGTGGGAGTCACTTGGATAGAGTTCCTGTGTTCCACGGACCATGCTTGTTAGGATGAGAGGGACCCAGAGTTCCGGTGATGCAGTCTTTTGGTGCCTGCATTAGCAGGGGGAAGATTCCGTCGAGCCACGGGAGATTTCTTCTTGGCTTCCAGTACAGAGTGAAGGCAGATGACCCCCAGAGCATGCACCACCAGGAAACGGTCAAGAAAGCCAGCAGGATTAGGCACTACAATGTTGCTGGTAGTCGTCTTGCTACTTTGTTGCGGTTTTGCAGGCGTCCTGGAGCAGTCAGCTGTCAATCCTTGGCAGAAGTCGAAGAGGGAAGTGCAGAGGAACTCTGGTGAGCTCTTGCATTCGTTATCTGAAGAATACCCCAGAGGAGAAACCCTAAATAGCCAGAAAAGGAGATTTGGCTACCAAGAAAGGAGGATTGGCTACCAAGAAAGGTGAGAGCCTATCAGAGGGGGTCTCTGACGTCACCTGCTGGCACTGGCCCCTCAGAGCAGTCCAGTGTGCCCCCAACACCTCTGTTTCCAAGATGGCAGAGGTCTGGGACACACTGGAGAAGCTCTGGGCACCTCCCTTGGGAAGTGCTGGTCAGGGGAGTGGTCACTCCCCTTTCCTTTGTCCAGTTTCGCCCCAGAGCAGGGCTGGGGGATCCCTGAACCTGTGTAGACTGGCTTATGCAGAGGCCCATCAAAGCATTTCCAGAGGCTGGGGGCGGCTACTCCTCCCCAGCCCTTCACACCTATTTCCAAAGGGAGAGGGTGTAACACCCTCTCTCAGACGAAATCCTGTGTTCTGCCTTCCTGGGCTGGGGATGCCCAGACCCAGGAGGGCAGAATCCTGTCTGAGGGGTTGGCAGCAGCAGCAGCTGTAGTGGAAACCCCAGAATGTAAGTTTGGCAGTACCCGGGTTCTGTGCTAGAGACCCGGGGGATCATGGAATTGTCCCCCCAATTCCCGAATGGTATTGGGGTGACAATACCATGATCTAAGACATGTTATATGGCCATGTTCGGAGTTACCATTGTGACGCTATACATAGGTAGTGACCTATGTATAGTGCAAGCGTGTAATGGTGTCCCCGCACTCACAAAGTCCTGGGAATTTGCCCTGAACGATGTGGGGGCACCTTGGCTAGTGCCAGGGTGCCCACACACTAAGGGGGTCATTCTGACTTTGACGGGCGGCGGAGGCCGCCCGCCAAAGTCCCGCCGGCAGAATACCGCTGCGCGGTCAAAAGACCGCCGCAGTAATTCTGGGTTTCCCGCTGGGCTGGCGGGCGACCGCCAGAAGGCCGCCCGCCAGCCCAGCGGGAAACACCCTTCCATGAGGATGGCGGCTCCGAATGGAGCCGGCGGAGTGGAAGGGGTGCGACGGGTGAAGTTGCACCCGTCGCGATTTTCAGTGTCTGCATGGCAGACACTGAAAATCTTTGTGGGGCCCTGTTACGGGGGCCCGTGCAGTGCCCATGCCATTGGCATGGGCACTGCAGGGGCCCCCAGGGGCCCCACGACACCCCATACCGCCATTCTGTTCCCGGCGGCCAAAACCGCCAGGAACAGGATGGCGGTATGGGGGTCGGAATCCCCATGGCGGCGCAGCAAGCTGCGCCGCCATGGAGGATTCCCCAGGGCAGCGGGAAACCGGCGGTACACCGCCGGTTTTCCGTTTCTGACCGCGGCTGTACCGGCGCAGTCAGAATGCCCATGGGAGCACCGCCAGCCTGTTGGCGGTGCTCCCGCGGTCGTTGGCCCTGGCGGATTTTACCGCCAGGGTCAGAATGACCCCCTAAGTAACATGGCACCCAACCTTCACCAAGTGAGGGTTAGACATATAGGTTACTTATAAGTTACTTATGTGCAGTGATAAATGGCTGTGAAATAACGTGGACGTTATTTCACTCAGGCTGCAGTGGCAGGCCTGTGTAAGAATTGCCTGAGCTCCCTATGGGTGGCAAAAGAAATGCTGCAGCCCATAGGGATCTCCTGGAACAGCAATACCCTGGGTACCTAAGTACCATATACAAGGGAATTATATGGGTGTACCAGTGTGCCAATGAGAATTGGTCAATTTAGTCACTAGCCTGCAGTGACAAATTTAGAAAGCAGAGAGAACATAAACACTGAGGTTCTGGTTAGCAGAGCCTCAGTGATACAGTTAGGCAACACACAGGGAACACATACAGGGCACATACTATGAGCACTGGGGTCCTGCCTAGCAGAATCCCAGTGACACAAGGGCTAAAACAACATACATACAGTGAAAAATGGGGGTAAGATACCAGGCTAGATGGTACTTTCCTACACTTGCATCCTCTTTGTGCTGGCCTGTTGCTGGGCCCTTGGACCTTTTCCCCGGACATTGTCCCACAGGGGCCGGGCGCTGTGCCCCTTGACCCGTTTGCTAAAGTTGTGCTGTGCACCAGGAAGAGCTCTCTGCTTTACATACTTTGAAGCACCTTGAGAGCGCTTCTTGTTGTGCTGGGGGCGCGCTTTCTGTAGCACTTGTGATGTAGGAAAATCACCGCCACAACCTGGGATGTTTTTGCAGAGTGCTGGAGTCGCGCTGTTCCCCATGCACCCCGGAATGCAAAGGAGCGAGCATGCTTCTACAGGGCCCCGGGGGTGAAGCACAGTCTGAGGAGCGCCCCCGGGGCACTAACAGGCACCTACTTTGGTGCCTGCATTCAGCTGCAGCCCCGGTGGGTCGTAGCGGACAGACTCAAGCTGGGCAGAGGGAAGGAAGCCTCATCGGAGATTCCCCCATGCCCCAACGGAGCCTTCCTGTGTGACTGAAGCCCACGGACGGGGCGAAAGCATCGCCGGGGGCTCCCTGTGCCACCGGTCTCACTTCGGTGGCCTTGTGTGGGCTAGGGGCATTGTGTTACCCCCCTTGTTGGAGGGCCAGTAAAGGCCCAGGGGGCCCCTAGAGATCGCAGACTCCAGGAGGGGCCCATTACAAATCAGAGGGTGTGTGTGGTGGCCGCCTCCTGCCCTAATTGTTTTACAGGACTTTGGCCCCCACTCGTGAGGGCTGGTTGAGGCCTGGGGGGCCCCCAGCAATCATGGGCCCCCGGAGGGGCCTGTCATTAATCCCGAGGAGGTGCGTGCCACCCCCCTCAACCCCAGAGCTAGTGGGAGGCCCCGTTTGGCGCAGAGGAGCGCCGGGTGCCGCATGTTTCGTTCTACTGGCACTGGAGATGCCCTTATCGCAAACAGATACTACTAAGAGACAATATATATAACATAAGTTCTATTTAGAGACTTTATTGATTTATATGTTGCCTACCTGTTTTATGATATAGTACACATATGTATGCTAATGTTCCTTTTATGGGCATGAATCGCTAATATGTTTTTCTGACTTGCCATACGTTTTATAATGTTCCTAATATGGGCGTTTGTGATATGTCTATGACAAGTGTTTTGGTGCAATAACGTGTTTCCTGACTACTGCTTATGTTGCAATATACTAAGTTTTATATGTGACTACTGCTAGTTTTGCAGAGTGACTATTATGTGACATCTGTTAAGGTAGCAGGATATTACTGATATGTGGTATTTGGTCTAATAATTGCGTTGTGTACAATACAGTATATTTTCATATAACTCAGTGTTGTATTTCTTTTTTGGTGGAAATAGTGCATCACATGTTTTGTGTGTTGTGCAAACACTTTATACATTGCCTCTGGGATAGGCCTGACTGCTCGTGCCAAGCTACCAAGGGGCTGAGCAGGAATTACCTTGGACATGTAGCTCCTTTGCCCTGACTAGAGTGGGTGGGTTCTGCCTGACTTAGGTGCATACCCTAGCCAACCAGAAACCCCATTTCTAACATTAATGTATACTTGCACTGTTTATGTGCAAGTGTAAAATTGTGCACTCATAGCAAAAGCTAATCTGTGAAGCAATAATTGTATAAATCCGAAATGTGGCATGCAAACCCCACCCCTGGACAGGTGTCAGTTAATTTCTCATTGCCTAAGGTGCATGCATCCTTGGATATGTGATGCAGTGTCAAATGCAATGGGTGTTGCATGGGTAGGGCCACAGCAACACCTATTGAATGCTCCTTTGCCACATTATTATGCTGCAGGGGAGACAAAACTCAAAATTGGTGTTAAGGCACCCAAAGTGCTATAGTGACAACTTGTACATTTGTGAAAGAAACCATCACTACTGTATTGTCACAAAAATTACAGCATGGTGGTGTTAGTGCATTGTACATGTGCCACTCAGTACCTTCCTAAGGGATATGGGTGTCTTTGTGTCTGGCACAATGCCCATATGATGACTGCAACATGATTAGGGTGACTGAGCACTGTGATGAGACCCAAGTAATACCTGAGACTTCTAAGCATGGCATGTGTCATGTAGCATGCGCTATTGTGATACCTGACACCAAGTACAATACATGGGGCTGGCCCAAACAAGTCTGGTTGCAACATTACAACATCAGTACAACCAAGACATTATGCATGTGAGAATGTGAGGGACAGGCATGAATGACTGTACCAAATCCGAGATTTATGGGGAGTGCATTGACAAATCTATTGACAGTGCAAGTCACATAACTTCATGGCACAGTGATATGCATTGAGATTACCTGTGTCAGGATGTGTATCTATCCACAACCAGAATGCCACGTACCTTCCATAAATTTGTCTTGATTAGCTGATGTAACATCATTGGCAACCTGACAGGAACTTCAGAATAGGAGAAACAGATTGTCACAAATGTCACAAAGTACTGCTGCTCAATACACTGTCATGTGTCTAACATGACCTATATAGACATGCTATCAAGTAGATTATAGACATGATGGAGAGCAAGATGTATGGTTCAATAAGATTTATTCAACTATAAACTCAGTTCTAAATAAACAAGAACTAAATGACCTAACTAAAATAGGTTATACTAAACTTACCTATCCTATCTTATCACTACAACTACCTTAGCTTATCTTAACCTATTCCAAACATCAGAAGTCACAATTAAACATTAGCCCCTCATCCTCCTGGGAATGCATCCATTGACAAGGACAACGGCGACTACAGCTAAACATTGACTAACTAAACATATAGGCTACACAAAGCTATATTTTGGGCGATTTAAAAAAAAAGTTATTCATTTTGTTTAATATTGTTTTCATTAAATATAACATACCTAAAACATTACCCCCAAACTATAACACTTATCACCACCAAACCCACCCCCTACTATAATAAAATAATGTAATATAATAGTGTCCTAACACTAATTACATTAAGCTAAATAAACAATCTTAGTCTATCTAATAACCTTACCTATGAAAAATTAAGCCTGAACAAGGGGAAGGTAAGAATTGTCCAAAGAGCAAAATGTCCACCTCAATGCTTCCTTTGTTTAGCCTGGATTTCCCTCAATATATTCAAAATCTGTTTGAGTCTATGCTCCACCCGAGCAATTCTATATTTTTGATCAGCCAGTTCACTTTTCAGTTCCTGTATATAGGGTGGCTGCACATAGTGCTGGCCTGACAGGGATTTTGTAGGTGCTGGCTGAACAAAAGGTAGCATAGGTCCAGACGATGGTCCTGTTTCTGAAAGTCTAGCAAAGCCTGCTCTAGCTGACCTGTCTGCTGGGTGGGTGGTGGAAGCAGCATCTTCTCTTGATCATCCCACATGTGGGAATGCCCTCCAGGTCCCTGATGTATTTTCACTGTCATAGAGAGCCTCCATGCACCTGTACTACCTGCGTTCCTGTTTGATATGGTAAACGTGGGGCAAAATCTCTTTATTCAGCAGGCGTCACATTGGCAGCTGCATGAAAAATAGGACATGTTAGGTAATTGTCTGTCAGGCAAAAGACCAACAGGCATGTATTGAAAACACCAGCTGCAAACCTCTGAAACAGACTTACACATTTCATATTGTTGTCCTTATGGGCAAGGTGCATACTCACTGGCTCATCTTCAACCTTCCCAAAAATGTTTACCACTGTGGAACACTACCAAATCACCATCCTTGAACATCTTCTAAGTACCACCATTGACTACTATTGTTATACACATTATTCATGTGGCCATGGTATGTTATTCTCATCATGTTGGATTGGTCATCTATGTCCCTTATTCATGCACCACAGACCACTGCTCTGATTGTATTTACAAAACCCATCTGAGCAAGGACTGCTACTGAAAAGTAGGCTCACAACAGTTTATGCCTTCTATGGCAAGGATAGTGTCTGACAACATTGGTACATCGAACATGTATGTGACTCATATGAAATGGAAGATTGATAGGAACAGTACTCACCCATGTGACACAAAGGAGGGTGACACAATTCTAATATCCACGCAACTGTGTACCAGGTTAATTGTGCCTTAACTGAAGGAAGAGTCCAAGAGTACCTTTATGTAGCATCATGTTGATCATATTTTGCTATTTTGAAGTATCTTTTTATCGGAAGACTTGGGGGAACGCTGGGTGGAAGCATATTTGTGGCTCCTCTCTGATTCTAGAACTTTCTGTCACCAAAATGTGAGGAAAATGTGTTTTTTTGGCCAACTTTTGAGGTTTGCAGAGGATTCTGGGTAACAAAACCTGGTCAGAGCCCCACAAGTCACCCCATCTTGGATTCCCCCAGGTCTCTAGTTTTCAAAAATGCACAGGTTTGGTAGGTTTCCCTAGGTGCCGGCTGAGCTAGAGGCCAAAATCTACAGGTAGGGACTTTGCAAAAAACACCTCTGTTTTCTTTCAAAAAATGTGATGTGTCCACGTTGCGTTTTGGGGCATTTCCTGCCGCGGGCGCTAGGCCTACCCACACAAGTGAGGTATCATTTTTATCGGGAGACTTGGGGGAATGCTGGATGGAAGGAAATTTGTGGCTCCTCTCTGATTCCAGAACTTTCTGTCACCAAAATTTGAGGAAAATTTGTTTTTTAGACAAATGTTGAGGTTTGCAAAGGATTCTGGGTAACAGAACGTGGCCAGAGCCCCACAAGTCACCCCATCTTGGATTCCCCTAGGTCTCTAGTTTTCAGAAATGCACAGGTTTGGTAGGTTTCCCTAGGTGCCGGCTAAGCTAGAGGCCAGAATCTACAGGTATGCACTTTGCAAAAAACACCTCTGTTTTCTTTAAAAAAATGTTATGTGTCCACGTGCGTTTTGGGGCATTTCCTGTCGCGGGCGCTAGGCCTACCCACACAAGTGAGGTACCATTTTTATCGGGAGACTTGGAGGAATGCTGGGTGGAAGGAAATTTGTGGCTCCTCTCTGATTCCAGAACTTTCTGTCACCAAAATTTGAAGAAAATCTGTTTTTTAGCCAAATGTTGAGGTTTGCAAAGGATTCTGGGTAACAGAACTTGGCCAGAACCCCACAAGTCACCCCATCTTGGATTCCCCTAAGTCTCTAGGTTTCAAAAATGCACAGGTTTGGTAGGTTTCCCTAGGCGCCAGCTGAGCTAGAGGCCAAAATCTACAGGTAGGCACTTTGCCAAAAACACCTCTGTTTTCTTTCAAAAAATGTGATGTGTCCACGTTGCGTTTTGGGGCATTTTCTGTCGCGGGCGCTAGGCCTACCCACACAAGTGAGGTATCATTTTTATCGGGAGACTTGTAGGAACGCTGGGTGGAAGGAAATTTGTGGCTCCTCTCTGATTCCAGAACTTCTGTCACCAAAATGTGAGGAAATGTGTTTTTTTTTAGCCAAATTTTGAGGTTTGCAAAGGATTCTGGGTAACAGAACCTGGTCAGAGCCCCACAAGTCACCCCATCTTAGATTACCCTAGGTCTCTAGTTTTAAAAAATTCACAGGTTTGGTAGGTTTCCCTAGGTGCCGGCTGAGCTAGAGGCCAAAATCTACAGGTAGGCATTTTTCAAAAAACATCACTGTTTTCTTTAAAAAAATGTGATGTGTGCATGTTGTGTTTTGGGGCATTTCCTGTCGAGGGAGCTAGGCCTACCCACACAAGTGAGTTATCTTTTTATCGCGAGACTTGGGGGAACGCTGGGTGGAAGCACATTTGTGGCTCCTCTCTGATTCTAGAACTTTCTGTCACCAAAATGTGAGGAAAATGTGTTTTTTTAGCCAACTTTTGAGGTTTGCAAAGGATTCTGGGTAACAAAACCTGGTCAGAGCCCCACAAGTCACCCCATCATGGATTCCCCTAGGTCTCTAGTTTTCAAAAATGCATAGGTTTGGTAGGTTTCCCTAGGTGCCGGCGGAGCTAGAGGCCAAAATCTACAGGTAGGCACTTTGCGAAAAACACTTCTGTTTTCTTTCAAAAAATGTGATGTGTCCACGTTGCGTTTTCGGGGTTTTCCTGTCGCGGGCACTAGGCCTACACACACAAGTGAGGTATCATTTTTATCGGGGACTGGTGGGAACGCTGGGTGGAAGGAAATTTTTGGCTCCTCTCTGATTCCAGAACTTTCTGTCACCAAAATGTGAGGAAAATGTGTTTTTTTATCCAAAGTTTGAGGTTTGCAAAGGATTCTGGGTAACAGAACCTGGTCAGAGCCCCACAAGTCACCCCATCTTGGATTCCCTTAGGTCTCTAGTTTTCAGAAATGCACAGGTCTGGTAGGTTTCCCTAGGTCCCGGCTGAGCTAGAGGCCAAAATCTACAGGTAGGCACTTTGCCAAAAACACCTCTGTTTTCTTTCAAAAAATGTGATGTGTCCACGTTGCGTTTTGGGGCATTTCCTGTTGCGGGCGCTAGGCCTACCCACACAAGTGAGGTATCTTTTTATCGGGAGACTTGGGGGAACGCTGGGTGGAAGGAAATTTGTGGCTCCTCTCTGATTCCAGAACTTTCTGTCACCAAAATTTGAGGTAAATTTGTTTTTTAGCCAAAATTTGAGGTTTGCAAAGGATTCTGGGTAACAGAACCTGGTCAGAGCCTCACAAGTCACCCATTCTTGGATTCCCCTAGGTCTCTAGTTTTCAAAAATGCACAGGTTTTGTAGGTTTCCCTAGGTGCCGGCTGAGCTAGAGGCCAAAATCTACATGTAGGGACTTTGCAAAAAACACCTCTATTTTCTTAAAAAAAATGTGATGTGTCCACGTTGCGTTTTGGGGCATTTCCTGTCACGGGCGCTAGGCCTACACACACAAGTGAGGTATCATTTTTATCGGGAGACTTGGGGGAATGCCAGGTGGAAGGAAATTTGTGGCTCCTCTCTGATTCCAGAACTTTCCATCACCAAAATGTGAGGAAAATGTGTTTTTTTAGCCAGATTTTGAGGTTTGCAAAGGATTCTGGGTAACAGAACCTGGTTAGAGCCCCACAAGTCAACCCATCTTGGATTCCCCTAGGTCTCTAGTTTCCAGAAATGCACAGGTTTGGTAGGTTTCCCTAGGTGCCGGCTGAGCTAGAGGCCAAAACCTACAGGTGGGTACTTTGCAAAAAACACCTCTGTTTTCTTTCAAAAAATGTTATGTGTCCACGTGCGTTTTGGGGCATTTCCTGTCGCGGGCGCTAGTCCTACCCACACAAGTGAGGTAACATTTTTATCGGGAGACTTGGGGAACGCTGGGTGGAAGGAAATTTGTATCTCCTCTCTGATTCCAGAACTTTCTGTCACCAAAATTTGAGGAAAATTTGTTTTTTAGCCAAATTTTGAGGTTTGCAAAGGTTTCTGGGTAACAGAACGTGGTCAGAGCCCCACAAGTCACCCCATCTTACATTCCCCTAGGTCTCTAGTTTTCAAAAATGCACAGGTTTGGTAGGTTTCCCTAGGTGCCGGCTGAGCTAGAGGCCAAAATCTACAGGTAGGCACTTTGCAAAAAACATCACTGTTTTCTTTAAAAAAATGTGATGTTTGCACGTTGTGTTTTGGGGCATTTCCTGTCTCGGGCGCTAGGCCTACTCACACAAGTGAAGTATCTTTTTATCGGAAGTCTTGGGGGAACGCTGGGTGGAAGCACATTTGTGGCTCCTCTCTGATTCTAGAACTTTCTGTCACCAAAATGTGAGGAAAATGTGTTTTTTTGGCCAACTTTTGAGGTTTGCAAAGGATTCTGGGTAACAAAACCTGGTCAGAGCCCCACAAGTCACCCCATCTTGGATTCCCCCAGGTCTCTAGTTTTCAAAAATGCATAGGGTTGGTAGGTTTCCCTAGGTGCCGGCTGAGCTAGAGGCCAACATCTACAGGTAGGCACTGTGCAAAAAACACCTCTGTTTTCTTTCAAAAAATGTGATGTGTCCACGTTGCGTTTTGGGGCATTTTCTGTCGCGGGCGCTAGGCCTACCCACACAAGTGAGGTATCATTTTTATCGGGAGACTTGTAGGAACGCTGGGTGGAAGGAAATTTGTGGCTCCTCTCTGATTCCAGAACTTCTGTCACCAAAATGTGAGGAAATGTGTTTTTTTTTAGCCAAATTTTGAGGTTTGCAAAGGATTCTGGGTAACAGAACCTGGTCAGAGCCCCACAAGTCACCCCATCTTAGATTACCCTAGGTCTCTAGTTTTAAAAAATTCACAGGTTTGGTAGGTTTCCCTAGGTGCCGGCTGAGCTAGAGGCCAAAATCTACAGGTAGGCACTTTTCAAAAAACATCACTGTTTTCTTTAAAAAAATGTGATGTGTGCATGTTGTGTTTTGGGGCATTTCCTGTCGAGGGAGCTAGGCCTACCCACACAAGTGAGTTATCTTTTTATCGCGAGACTTGGGGGAACGCTGGGTGGAAGCACATTTGTGGCTCCTCTCTGATTCTAGAACTTTCTGTCACCAAAATGTGAGGAAAATGTGTTTTTTTGGCCAACTTTTGAGGTTTGCAAAGGATTCTGGGTAACAAAACCTGGTCAGAGCCCCACAAGTCACCCCATCTTGGATTCCCCCAGGTCTCTAGTTTTCAAAAATGCATAGGGTTGGTAGGTTTCCCTAGGTGCCGGCTGAGCTAGAGGCCAACATCTACAGGTAGGCACTGTGCAAAAAACACCTCTGTTTTCTTTCAAAAAATGTGATGTGTCCACGTTGCGTTTTGGGGCATTTTCTGTCGCGGGCACTAGGCCTACCCACACAAGTGAGGTATCATTTTTATCGGGAGGCTTGTAGGAACGCTGGGTGGAAGGAAATTTGTGGCTCCTCTCTGATTCCAGAACTTCTGTCACCAAAATGTGAGGAAATGTGTTTTTTTTTAGCCAAATTTTGAGGTTTGCAAAGGATTCTGGGTAACAGAACCTGGTCAGAGCCCCACAAGTCACCCCATCTTAGATTACCCTAGGTCTCTAGTTTTAAAAAAATCAAAGGTTTGGTAGGTTTCCCTAGGTGCCGGCTGAGCTAGAGGCCAAAATCTACAGGTAGGCACTTTTCAAAAAACATCACTGTTTTCTTTAAAAAAATGTGATGTGTGCATGTTGTGTTTTGGGGCATTTCCTGTCGAGGGAGCTAGGCCTACCCACACAAGTGAGTTATCTTTTTATCGCGAGACTTGGGGGAACGCTGGGTGGAAGCACATTTGTGGCTCCTCTCTGATTCTAGAACTTTCTGTCACCAAAATGTGAGGAAAATGTGTTTTTTTAGCCAACTTTTGAGGTTTGCAAAGGATTCTGGGTAACAAAACCTGGTCAGAGCCCCACAAGTCACCCCATCATGGATTCCCCTAGGTCTCTAGTTTTCAAAAATGCATAGGTTTGGTAGGTTTCCCTAGGTGCCGGCGGAGCTAGAGGCCAAAATCTACAGGTAGGCACTTTGCGAAAAACACTTCTGTTTTCTTTCAAAAAATGTGATGTGTCCACGTTGCGTTTTCGGGGTTTTCCTGTCGCGGGCACTAGGCCTACACACACAAGTGAGGTATCATTTTTATCGGGAGACTGGTGGGAACGCTGGGTGGAAGGAAATTTTTGGCTCCTCTCTGATTCCAGAACTTTCTGTCACCAAAATGTGAGGAAAATGTGTTTTTTTATCCAAAGTTTGAGGTTTGCAAAGGATTCTGGGTAACAGAACCTGGTCAGAGCCCCACAAGTCACCCCATCTTGGATTCCCTTAGGTCTCTAGTTTTCAGAAATGCACAGGTCTGGTAGGTTTCCCTAGGTCCCGGCTGAGCTAGAGGCCAAAATCTACAGGTAGGCACTTTGCCAAAAACACCTCTGTTTTCTTTCAAAAAATGTGATGTGTCCACGTTGCGTTTTGGGGCATTTCCTGTTGCGGGCGCTAGGCCTACCCACACAAGTGAGGTATCTTTTTATCGGGAGACTTGGGGGAACGCTGGGTGGAAGGAAATTTGTGGCTCCTCTCTGATTCCAGAACTTTCTGTCACCAAAATTTGAGGTAAATTTGTTTTTTAGCCAAAATTTGAGGTTTGCAAAGGATTCTGGGTAACAGAACCTGGTCAGAGCCTCACAAGTCACCCATTCTTGGATTCCCCTAGGTCTCTAGTTTTCAAAAATGCACAGGTTTTGTAGGTTTCCCTAGGTGCCGGCTGAGCTAGAGGCCAAAATCTACATGTAGGGACTTTGCAAAAAACACCTCTATTTTCTTTAAAAAAATGTGATGTGTCCACGTTGCGTTTTGGGGCATTTCCTGTCACGGGCGCTAGGCCTACACACACAAGTGAGGTATCATTTTTATCGGGAGACTTGGGGGAATGCCAGGTGGAAGGAAATTTGTGGCTCCTCTCTGATTCCAGAACTTTCCATCACCAAAATGTGAGGAAAATGTGTTTTTTTAGCCAGATTTTGAGGTTTGCAAAGGATTCTGGGTAACAGAACCTGGTCAGAGCCCCACAAGTCAACCCATCTTGGATTCCCCTAGGTCTCTAGTTTCCAGAAATGCACAGGTTTGGTAGGTTTCCCTAGGTGCCGGCTGAGCTAGAGGCCAAAACCTACAGGTGGGTACTTTGCAAAAAACACCTCTGTTTTCTTTCAAAAAATGTTATGTGTCCACGTGCGTTTTGGGGCATTTCCTGTCGCGGGCGCTAGTCCTACCCACACAAGTGAGGTAACATTTTTATCGGGAGACTTGGGGAACGCTGGGTGGAAGGAAATTTGTATCTCCTCTCTGATTCCAGAACTTTCTGTCACCAAAATTTGAGGAAAATTTGTTTTTTAGCCAAATTTTGAGGTTTGCAAAGGTTTCTGGGTAACAGAACGTGGTCAGAGCCCCACAAGTCACCCCATCTTACATTCCCTTAGGTCTCTAGTTTTCAAAAATGCACAGGTTTGGTAGGTTTCCCTAGGTGCCGGCTGAGCTAGAGGCCAAAATCTACAGGTAGGCACTTTGCAAAAAACATCACTGTTTTCTTTAAAAAAATGTGATGTTTGCACGTTGTGTTTTGGGGCATTTCCTGTCTCGGGCGCTAGGCCTACTCACACAAGTGAAGTATCTTTTTATCGGAAGTCTTGGGGGAACGCTGGGTGGAAGCACATTTGTGGCTCCTCTCTGATTCTAGAACTTTCTGTCACCAAAATGTGAGGAAAATGTGTTTTTTTGGCCAACTTTTGAGGTTTGCAAAGGATTCTGGGTAACAAAACCTGGTCAGAGCCCCACAAGTCACCCCATCTTGGATTCCCCCAGGTCTCTAGTTTTCAAAAATGCATAGGGTTGGTAGGTTTCCCTAGGTGCCGGCTGAGCTAGAGGCCAACATCTACAGGTAGGCACTGTGCAAAAAACACCTCTGTTTTCTTTCAAAAAATGTGATGTGTCCACGTTGCGTTTTGGGGCATTTCCTGTTGCGGGCGCTAGGCCTACCCACACAAGTGAGGTATCTTTTTATCAGGAGACTTGGGGGAACGCTGGGTGGAAGGAAATTTGTGGCTCCTCTCTGATTCCAGAACTTTCTGTCACTAAATTTGAAGAAAATTTGTTTTTTAGCCAAATGTTGAGGTTTGCAAAGGATTCTGGCTAACAGAACCTGGCCAGATCCCCACAAGTCACCCCATCTTGGATTCCCCTAGGTCTCTAGTTTTCAAAAATGCACAGGTTTGGTAGGTTTCCCTGGGTGCCAGCTGAGCTAGAGGCAAAAATCTACAGGTAGGCGCTTTGCCAAAAACACCTCTGTTTTCTTTCAAAAAATGTGATGTGTCCACGTTGCGTTTTGGGGCATTTCCTGTCGCGGGCGCTAGGCCTACCCACACAAGTGAGGTATCATTTTTATCGGGAGACTTGTGGGAACGCTGGGTGGAAGGAAATGTTTGGCTCCTCTCTGATTCCAGAACTTTCTGTCACCAAAATGTGTTTTTTTATCCAAAGCTTGAGGTTTGCAAGGGATTCTGGGTAACAGAACCTGGTCAGAGCCTCACAAGTCACCCCATCTTGGATTCCCTTAGGTCTCTAGTTTTCAGAAATGCACAAGTTTGGTAGGTTTCCCTAGGTGCCGGCTGAGCTAGAGGCCAAAATCTACAGGTAGGCACTATGCAAAAAACACCTCTGTTTTCTTTCTTAAAATGTGATGTGTCCACATTGCGTTTTGGGGCATTTCCTGTTGCGGGCGCTAGGCCTACCCACACAAGTGAGGTATCATTTTTATCGGGAGACTTGTAGGAATGCTGGGTGGAAGGACATTTTTGGCTCCTCTCTGATTCCTGAACTTTCTTTCACCAAAATGTGAGGAAAATTATTTTTTTTATCCAAAGCTTGAGGTTTGCAAAGGATTCTGGGTAACATAACCTGGTCAGAGCCTCACAAGTCACTCCATGTTGGATTCCCTTAGGTCTCTAGTTTTCAGAAATGCACAGGTTTGGTAGGTTTTCCTAGGTGCCGGATGAGCTAGAGGCCAAAATCTACAGGTATGCAATTTGCAAAAAACACCTCTGTTTTCTCTCTTAAAATGTGATGTGTCCACGTTGCGTTTTGGGGCATTTCCTGTCACGGGCGCTAGGCCTACACACACAAGTGAGGTATCATTTTTATCGGGAGACTTGGGGGAATGCTGGGTGGAAGGAAATTTGTGGCTCCTCTCTGATTCCAGAACTTTCTATCACCAAAATGTGAGGAAAATGTGTTTTTTTAGCCAGATTTTGAGGTTTGCAAAGGATTCTGGGTAACAGAACCTGGTCAGAGCCCCACAAGTCACCCCATCTTGGATTCCCCTAGGTCTCTAGTTTCCAGAAATGCACAGGTTTGGTAGGTTTCCCTAGGTGCCGGCTGAGCTAGAGGCCAAAACCTACAGGTGGGTACTTTGCAAAAAAACACCTCTGTTTTCTTTCAAAAAATGTTATGTGTCCACGTGCGTTTTGGGGCATTTCCTGTCGCGGGCGCTAGTCCTACCCACACAAGTGAGGTAACATTTTTATCGGGAGACTTGGGGAACGCCGGGTGGAAGGAAATTTGTGGTTCCTCTCTGATTCCAGAACTTTCTGTCACCAAAATTTGATGAAAATTAGTTTTTTAGCCAAATTTTGAGGTTTGCAAAGGTTACTGGGTAACAGAACGTGGTCAGAGCCCCACAAGTCACCCCATCTTGCATTCCCCTAGGTCTCTAGTTTTAAAAAATGCACAGGTTTGGTAGGTTTCCCTAGGTGCCGGCTGAGCTAGAGGCCAAAATCTACAGGTAGGCACTTTGCAAAAAACATCACTGTTTTCTTTAAAAAAAATGTGATGTGTGCACGTTGTGTTTTGGGGCATTTCCTGTTGCGGGCGCTAGGCCTACCCACACAAGTGAGGTATCTTTTTATCAGGAGACTTGGGGGAACGCTGGGTGGAAGGAAATTTGTGGCTCCTCTCTGATTCCAGAACTTTCTGTCACCAAAATGTGAGGAAAATTTGTTTTTTAGCTAAAATTTGAGGTTTGCAAAGGATTCTGGGTAACAGAACCTGGTCAGAGCCTCACAAGTCACCCCATCTTGGATTCCCCTAGGTCTCTAGTTTTCAAAAATGCACAGGTTTGGTAGGTTTCCCTAGGTGCCAGCTGAGATAGAGGCCAAAATCTACAGGTAGGCCCTTTGCAAAAAACACCTCTCTTTTCTTTAAAAAAATGTTATGTGTCCACGTGCGTTTTGGGGCATTTCCTGTCTCGGGCGCTAGGCCTACCCACACAAGTGAGGTACCATTTTTATCGGGAGACTTGGGGGAATGCTGGGTGGAAGGAAATTTGTGGCTCCTCTCTGATTCCAGAACTTTCTGTCACCAAAATTTGAAGAAAATTTGTTTTTTAGCCAAATGTTGAGGTTTGCAAGGGATTCTGGGTAACAGAACCTGGCCAGATCCCCACAAGTCACCCCATCTTTGATTCCCCTAGGTCTCTAGTTTTCAAAAATTCACAGGTTTGGTAGGTTTCCTTAGGTGCCAGCTGAGCTAGAGGCCAAAATCTACAGGTAGGCGCTTTGCCAAAAACACCTTTGTTTTCTTTAAAAAAATGTGATGTGTCCACGTTGCGTTTTGGGGCATTTCCTGTTGCGGGCGCTAGGCCTACCCACATAAGTGAGGTATCATTTTTATCGGGAGACTTGTGGGAACGCTGGGTGGAAGGACATTTTTGGCTCCTCTCTGATTCCAGAACTTTCTGTCACCAAAATGTGAGGAAAGCGTGTTTTTTTATCCAAAGCTTGAGGTTTGCAAAGGATTCTGGGTAACAGAACCTGGTCAGAGCCCCACAAGTCACCCCATCTTGGATTCCCTTAGGTCTCTAGTTTTCAGAAATGCACAGGTTTGGTAGGTTTCCCTAGGTGCCGGCTGAGCTAGAGGCCAAAATCTACAGGTAGGCACTATGCAAAAAACACCTCTGTTTTCTTTCTTAAAATGTGATGTGTCCACATTGCGTTTTGGGGCATTTCCTGTCACGGGCGCTAGGCCTACCCACACAAGTGAGGTATCATTTTTATCGGGAGACTTGTGGGAATGCCAGGTGGAAGGAAATTTGTGGCTCCTCTCTGATTCCAGAACTTTCTGTCACCAAAATGTGAGGAAAGTGTGTTTTTTTAGCCAAATTGTGAGGTTTGCAAAGGATTCTGGGTAACAGAACCTGGTCAGAGCCCCACAAGTCACCCCATCTTGGATTCCCCTAGGTCTCTAGTTTTAAAAAATGCACATGTTTGGTAGGTTTCCCTAGGTGCCAGCTGAGCTAGAGGCCAAAATCTACAGGTAGGCACTTTGCAAAAAACACCACTGTTTTCTTTAAAAAAATGTGATGTGTGCATGTTGTGTTTTGGGGCATTTCCTGTCGAGGGAGCTAGGCCTACCCACACAAGTGAGTTATCTTTTTATCGGAAGACTTGGGGGAACGCTGGGTGGAAGCACATTTGTGGCTCCTCTCTGATTCTAGAACTTCCTGTCACCAAAATGTGAGGAAAATGTGTTTTTTTAGCCAACTTTTGAGGTTTGCAAAGGATTCTGGGTAACAAAACCTTGGCAGAGCCCCACAAGTCACCCCATCTTGGATTCCCCTAGGTCTCTAGTTTTCAGAAATGCATAGGTTTGGTAGGTTTCCCTAGGTGCCGGCTGAGCTAGAGGCCAAAATCTACAGGTAGGCACTTTGCGAAAAACACCTCTGTTTTCTTTAAAAAAATTTGATGTGTCCACGTTGCGTTTTCGGGGTTTTCCTGTCGCGGGCACTAGGCCTACACACACAAGTGAGGTATCATTTTTATCGGGAGACTTGTGGGAACGCTGTGTGGAAGGACATTTTTGGCTCCTCTCTGATTCCAGAACTTTCTGTCACCAAAATGTGAGGAAAATGTGTTTTTTTATCCAAAGTTTGAGGTTTGCAAAGGATTCTGGGAAACAGAACCTGGTCAGAGCCCCACAAGTCACCCCATCTTGGATTCCCTTAGGTCTCTAGTTTTCAGAAATGCACAGGTCTGGTAAGTTTCCCTAGGTCCCGGCTGAGCTAGAGGCCAAAATCTACAGGTAGGCACTTTGCCAAAAACACCTCTGTTTTCTTTAAAAAAATGTGATGTGTCCACGTTGCGTTTTGGGGCATATCCTGTTGCGGGCGCTAGGCCTACCCACACAAGTGAGGTATCTTTTTATCGGGAGACTTGGGGAAACGCTGGGTGGAAGGAAATTTGTGGCTCCTCTCTGATTCCAGAACTTTCTGTCACCAAAATTTGAGGTAAATTTGTTTTTTAGCCAAAATTTGAGGTTTGCAGAGGATTCTGGATAACAGAACCTGGTCAGAGCCTCACAAGTCACCCATTCTTGGATTCCCGTAGGTCTCTAGTTTTCAAAAATGCACAGGTTTGGTAGGTTTCCCTAGGTGCCAGCTGAGCTAGAGGCCAAAATCTACAGGTAGGGACTTTGCAAAAAACACCTCTGTTTTCTTTCAAAAAATGTGATGTGTCCACGTTGCGTTTTGGGGCATTTCCTGCCGCGGGCGCTAGGCCTACCCACACAAGTGAGGTATCATTTTTATCGGGAGACTTGGGGGAATGCTGGGTGGGAGGAAATTTGTGGCTCCTC
Source organism: Pleurodeles waltl (assembly GCF_031143425.1). NCBI lineage: Eukaryota > Metazoa > Chordata > Amphibia > Caudata > Salamandridae > Pleurodeles > Pleurodeles waltl. The sequence continues at coordinate 24,765 of NW_027150406.1, read as the reverse complement.
TCTGATTCCAGAACTTTCTGTCACCAAAATTTGAGGAAAATTAGTTTTTAAGACAAATGTTGAGGTTTGCAAAGGATTCTGGGAAACAGAACCTGGCCAGAGCCCCACAAGTCACCCCATCTTGGATTCCCCTAGGTCTCTAGTTTTCAGAAATGCACAGGTTTGGTAGGTTTCCCTAGGTGCCGGCTAAGCTAGAGGCCAGAATCTACAGGTAGGCACTTTGCAAAAAACACCTCTGTTTTCTTTAAAAAATATTATGTGTCCACGTGCGGTTTGGGGCATTTCCTGTCGCGGGCGCTAGGCCTACCCACACAAGTGAGGTACCATTTTTATCGGGAGACTTGGGGGAATGCTGGGTTGAAGGAAATTTTTGGCTCCTCTCTGATTCCAGAACTTTCTTTCACCAAAATGTGAGGAAAATTAGTTTTTTTATCCAAAGCTTGAGGTTTGCAAAGGATTCTGGGTAACATAACCTGGTCAGAGCCCCACAAGTCACTCCATCTTGGATTCCCTTAGGTCTCTAGTTTTCAGAAATGCACAGGTTTAGTAGGTTTCCCTAGATGCCGGATGAGCTAGAGGCATCTACAGGTAGGCACTTTGCAATAAACACCTCTGTTTTCTTTCTTAAAATGTGATGTGTCCACATTGCGTTTTGGGGCATTTCCTGTCACGGGCGCTAGGCCTACACACACAAGTGAGGTATAATTTTCATCGGGAGACTTGGGGGAATGCCAGGTGGAAGAACATTTGTGGCTCCTCTCTGATTCCAGAACTTTCCATCACCAAAATGTGAGGAAAATTTGTTTTTTTAGCCAGATTTTGAGGTTTGCAAAGGATTCTGGGTAACAGAACCTGGTCAGAGCCCCACAAGTCACCCCATCTTGGATTCCCCTAGGTCTTTAGTTTCCAGAAATGCACAGGTTTGGTAGGTTTCCCTAGGTGCCGGCTGAGCTAGAGGCCAAAACCTACAGGTGGGTACTTTGCAAAAAACACCTCTGTTTTCTTTCAAAAAATGTTATGTGTCCACGTGCGTTTTGGGGCATTTCCTGTCGCGGGCGCTAGTCCTACCCACACAAGTGAGGTAACATTTTTATCGGGAGACTTGGGGAACGCTGGGTGGAAGGAGATTTGTGGCTCCTCTCTGATTCCAGAACTTTCTGTCACCAAAATTTGAGGAAAATTAGTTTTTTAGCCAAATTTTGAGGTTTGCAAAGGTTTCTGGGTAACAGAACGTGGTCAGAGCCCCACAAGTCACCCCATCTTACATTCCCCTAGGTCACTAGTTTTCAAAAATGCACAGGTTTGGTATGTTTCCCTAGGTGCCGGCTGAGCTAGAGGCCAAAATCTACAGGTAGGCACTTTGCAAAAAACATCACTGTTTTCTTTAAAAAAATTGTGATGTGTGCACGTTGTGTTTTGGGGCATTTCCTGTCGCGGGCGCTAGGCCTACTCACACAAGTGAAGTATCTTTTTATCGGAAGACTTGGGGGAACGCTGGGTGGAAGCACATTTGTGGCTCCTCTCTGATTCCAGAACTTTCTGTCACCAAAATGTGAGGAAAACGTGTTTTTTTATCCAAAGCTTGAGGTTTGTAAAGGATTCTGGGTAACAGAACCTGGTCAGAGCCCCACAAGTCACCCCATCTTGGATTCCCTTAGGTCTCTAGTTTTCAGAAATGCACAGGTTTGGTAGGTTTCCCTAGGTGCCGGCTGAACTAGAGGCCAAAATCTACAGGTAGGCACTATGCAAAAAACACCTCTGTTTTCTTTAAAAAAATGTTATGTGTCCACGTGCGTTTTGGGGCATTTCCTGTCGCGGGCGCTAGTCCTACCCACACAAGTGAGGTAACATTTTTATCGGGAGACTTGGGGAACGCTGGGTGGAAGGAGATTTGTGGCTCCTCTATGATTCCAGAACTTTCTGTCACCAAAATTTGAGGAAAATTAGTTTTTTAGCCAAATTTTGAGGTTTGCAAAGGTTTCTGGGTAACAGAACGTGGTCAGAGCCCCACAAGTCACCCCATCTTACATTCCCCTAGGTCACTAGTTTTAAAAAATGCACAGGTTTGGTAGGTTTCCCTAGGTGCCGGCTGAGCTATAGGCCAAAATCTACAGGTAGGCACTTTGCAAAAAACATCACTGTTTTCTTTAAAAAAATGTGATGTGTGCACGTTGTGTTTTGGGGCCTTTCCTGTCGCGGGCGCTAGGCCTACTCACACAAGTGAAGTATCTTTTTATCGGAAGACTTGGGGGAACGCTGGGTGGAAGCACATTTGTGGCTCCTCTCTGATTCTAGAACTTTCTGTCACCAAAATGTGAGGAAAATGTGTTTTTTTGGCCAACTTTTGAGGTTTGCAAAGGATTCTGGGTAACAAAACCTGGTCAGAGCCCCACAAGTCACCCCATCTTGGATTCCCCCAGGTCTCTAGTTTTCAAAAATGCATAGGTTTGGTAGGTTTCCCTAGGTGCCGGCTGAGCTAGAGGCCAACATCTACAGGTAGGCACTTTGCAAAAAACACCTCTGTTTTCTTTAAAAAAATGTGATGTGTCCACGTTGCGTTTTAGTGCATTTCCTGTTGCGGGCGCTAGGCCTTCCCACACAAGTGAGGTATCTTTTTATCAGGAGACTTGGGGGAACGCTGGGTGGAAGGAAATTTGTGGCTCCTCTCTGATTCCAGAACTTTCTGTCACCAAAATTTGTGGAAAATGTGTTTTTTAGCCAAAATTTGAGGTTTGCAAAGGATTCTGGGTTTCAGCACCTGGTCAGAGCCTCACAAGTCACCCCATCTTGGATTGCCCTAGGTCTCTAGTTTTAAAAAATGCACAGATTTGGTAGGTTTCCCTAGGTGCCGGCTGAGCTTGAGACCAAAATCTACAGGTAGGCACTTTGCAAAAAACACCTCTGTTTTCTTTAAAAAAATGTGATGTGTCCACGTTGCGTTTTGGGGCATTTCCTGCCGCGGGCGCTAGGCCTACCCACACAAGTGAGGTATCATTTTTATCGGGAGACTTGGAAGAATGATGAGTGGAAGGAAATTTGTGGCTCCTCTCTGATTCCAGAACTTTCTGTCACTAAATTTGAAGAAAATTTGTTTTTTAGCCAAATGTTGAGGTTTGCAAAGGATTCTGGGTAACAGAACCTGGCCAGAACCCCACAAGTCACCCCATCTTGGATTCCCCTAGGTCTCTAGTTTTCAAAAATGCCCAGCTTTGGTAGGTTTCCCTAGGTGCCAGCTGAGCTAGAGGCCAAAATCTACAGGTAGGCACTTTGCAAAAAACACCTCTGTATTCTTTAAAAAAAATGTATGTGTCCATGTGCGTTTTGGGGCATTTCCTGTCGCGGGCGCTAGGCCTACCCACACAAGTGAGGTACCATTTTTATCGGGAGACTTGGGGGAATGCTGGGTTGAAGGAAATTTGTGGCTCCTCTCTGATTCCAGAACTTTCTGTCACCAAAATTTGAAGAAAATTTGTTTTTTAGCCACATGTTGAGGTTTGCAAAGGATTCTGGGTAACAGAACCTGGCCAGATCCCCACAAGTCACCCCATCTTGGATTCCCCTAGGTCTCTAGTTTTAAAAAATGCACAGGTTTGGTAGGTTTCCCTAGGTGCCAGCTGAGCTAGAGGCCAAAATCTACAGGTAGGCGCTTTGCCAAAAACACCACTGTTTTCTTTAAAAAAATGTGATGTGTCCACGTTGCGTTTTGGGGCATTTCCTGTCGCGGGCGCTAGGCCTACCTACACAAGTGAGGTATCCTTTTTATCGGGAGACTTGTGGGAACGCTGGGTGGAAGGACATTTTTGGCTCCTCTCTGATTCCAGAACTTTTTGTCACCAAAATGTGAGGAAAACGTGTTTTTTATCCAAAGCTTGAGGTTTGCAAAGGATTCTGGGTAACAGAACCTGGTCAGAGCCCCACAAGTCACCCCATCTTGGATTCCCTTAGGTCTCTAGTTTTCAGAAATGCACAGGTTTGGTAGGTTTCCCTAGGTGCCGGCTGAGCTAGAGGCCAAAATCTACAGGTAGGCACTATGCAAAAAACACCTCTGTTTTCTTTCTTAAAATGTGATGTGTCCACATTGCGTTTTGGGGCATTTCCTGTCGCGGGCGCTAGGCCTACCCACACAAGTGAGGTATCATTTTTATCGGGAGACTTGTAGGAACGCTGGGTGGAAGGACATTTTTGGCTCCTCTCTGATTCCAGAACTTTCTTTCACCAAAATGTGAGGAAAATTAGTTTTTTTATCCAAAGCTTGAGGTTTGCAAAGGATTCTGGGTAACATAACCTGGTCAGAGCCCCACAAGTCACTCCATCTTGGATTCCCTTAGGTCTCTAGTTTTCAGAAATGCACAGGTTTGGTAGGTTTCCCTAGGTGCCGGATGAGCTAGAGGCCAAAATCTACAGGTAGGCACTTTGCAAAAAACACCTCTGTTTTCTTTCTTAAAATGTGATGTGTCCACGTTGCGTTTTGGGGCATTTCCTGTCACGGGCGCTAGGCCTACACACACAAGTGAGGTATCATTTTTATCGGGAGACTTGGGGGAATGCCGGGTGGAAGGAAATTTGTGGCTCCTCTCTGATTCCAGAACTTTCTATCACCAAAATGTGAGGAAAATTTGTTTTTTTAGCCAGATTGTGAGGTTTGCAAAGGATTCTGGGTAACAGAACCTGGTCAGAGCCCCACAAGTCACCCCATCTTGGATTCCCCTAGGTCTCTAGTTTCCAGAAAGGCACAGGTTTAGTAGGTTTCCCTAGGTGCCGGATGAGCTAGAGGCCAAAATCTACAGGTAGGCACTTTGCAATAAACACCTCTGTTTTCTTTCTTAAAATGTGATGTGTCCACATTGCTTTTTGGGGCATTTCCTGTCACGGGCGCTAGGCCTACACACACAAGTGAGGTATAATTTTTATCGGGATACTTGGGGGAATGCCAGGTGGAAGAACATTTGTGGCTCCTCTCTGATTCCATAACTTTCCATCACCAAAATGTGTGGAAAATGTGTTTTTTTTAGCCAGATTTTGAGGTATGCAAAGGATTCTGGGTAACAGAACCTGGTCAGAGCCCCACAAGTCACCCCATCTTGGATTCCCCTAGGTCTCTAGTTTCCAGAAATGCACAGGTTTGGTAGGTTTCCCTAGGTGCCGGCTGAGCTAGAGGCCAAAACCTACAGGTGGGTACTTTGCAAAAAACACCTCTGTTTTCTTTCAAAAAATGTTATGTGTCCACGTGCGTTTTGGGGCATTTCCTGTCGCGGGCGCTAGTCCTACCCACACAAGTGAGGTAACATTTTTATCGGGAGACTTGGGGAACGCTGGGTGGAAGGAGATTTGTGGCTCCTCTCTGATTCCAGAACTTTCTGTCACCAAAATTTGAGGAAAATTAGTTTTTTAGCCAAATTTTGAGGTTTGCAAAGGTTTCTGGGTAACAGAACGTGGTCAGAGCCCCACAAGTCACCCCATCTTACATTCCCCTAGGTCACTAGTTTTCAAAAATGCACAGGTTTGGTAGGTTTCCCTAGGTGCCGGCTGAGCTAGAGGCCAAAATCTACAGGTAGGCACTTTGCAAAAAACATCACTGTTTTCTTTAAAAAAATGTGATGTGTGCACGTTGTGTTTTGGGGCATTTCCTGTTGCGGGCGCTAGTCCTACTCACACAAGTGAAGTATCTTTTTATCGGAAGACTTGGGGGAACGCTGGGTGGAAGCACATTTGTGGCTCCTCTCTGATTCTAGAACTTTCTGTCACCAAAATGTGAGGAAAATGTGTTTTTTTGGCCAACTTTTGAGGTTTGCAAAGGATTCTGGGTAACAAAACCTGGTCAGAGCCCCACAAGTCACCCCATCTTGGATTCCCCCAGGTCTCTAGTTTTCAAGAATGCATAGGTTTGGTAGGTTACCCTAGGTGCCGGCTGAGCTATAGGCCAACATCTACAGGTAGGCACTTTGCAAAAAACACCTCTGTTTTCTTTCAAAAAATGTGATGTGTCCACGTTGCGTTTTAGTGCATTTCCTGTTGCGGGCGCTAGGCCTACCCACACAAGTGAGGTATCTTTTTATCAGGAGACTTGGGGGAACGCTGGGTGGAAGGAAATTTGTGGCTCCTCTCTGATTCCAGAACTTTCTGTCACCAAAATTTGTGGAAAATTTGTTTTTTAGCCAAAATTTGAGGTTTGCAAAGGATTCTGGGTTTCAGAACCTGGTCAGAGCCTCACAAGTCACCCCATCTTGGATTCCCCTAGGTCTCTAGTTTTAAAAAATGCACAGGTTTGGTAGGTTTCCCTAGGTGCCAGCTGAGCTAGAGGCCAAAATCTACAGGTAGGCACTTTGCAAAAAACACCTCTGTTTTCTTTAAAAAAATGTTATGTGTCCACGTGCGTTTTGGGGCATTTCCTGTCGCGGGCGCTAGGCCTACCCACACAAGTGAGGTACCATTTTTATCGGGAGACTTGGGGGAATGCTGGGTTGAAGGAAATTTGTGGCTCCTCTCTGATTTCAGAACTTTCTGTCACCAAAATTTGAAGAAAATTTGTTTTTTAGCCAAATGTTGAGGTTTGCAAAGGATTCTGGGTAACAGAACCTGGCCAGATCCCCACAAGTCACCCCATCTTGGATTCCCCTAGGTCTCTAGTTTTAAAAAATGCACAGGTTTGGTAGGTTTCCCTAGGTGCCAGCTGAGCTAGAGGCCAAAATCTACAGGTAGGCGCTTTGCCAAAAACACCTCTGTTTTCTTTCAAAAAATGTGATGTGTCCACGTTGCGTTTTGGGGCATTTCCTGTCGCGGGCGCTACGCCTACCTACACAAGTGAGGTATCATTTTTATCGGGAGACTTGTGGGAACGCTGGGTGGAAGGACATTTTTGGCTCCTCTCTGATTCCAGAACTTTCTGTCACCAAAATGTGAGGAAAACGTGTTTTTTTATCCAAAGCTTGAGGTTTGCAAAGGATTCTGGGTAACAGAACCTGGTCAGAGCCCCACAAGTCACCCCATCTTGGATTCCCTTAGGTCTCTAGTTTTCAGAAATGCACAGGTTTGGTAGGTTTCCCTAGGTGCCGGCTGAGCTAGAGGCCAAAATCTACAGGTAGGCACTTTGCAAAAAACACCTCTGTTTTCTTTAAAAAAATGTGATGTGTCCTCGTTGCGTTTTGGGGCATTTCCTGCCGCGGGCGCTAGGCCTACCCACACAAGTGAGGTATCATTTTTATCGGGAGACTTGGGGGAATGATGGGTGGAAGGAAATTTGTGGCTCCTCTCTGATTCCAGAACTTTCTGTCACTAAATTTGAAGAAAATTTGTTTTTTAGCCAAATGTTGAGGTTTGCAAAGGATTCTGGGTAACAGAACCTGGCCAGAACCCCACAAGTCACCCCATCTTGGATTCCCCTAGGTCTCTAGTTTTCAAAAATGCCCAGGTTTGGTCGGTTTCCCTAGGTGCCAGCTGAGCTAGAGGACAAAATCTACAGGTAGGCACTTTGCAAAAAACACCTCTGTTTTCTTTAAAAAAATGTTATGTGTCCACGTGCGTTTTGGGGCATTTCCTGTCGCGGGCGCTAGGCCTACCCACACAAGTGAGGTACCATTTTTATCGGGAGACTTGGGGGAATGCTGGGTTGAAGGAAATTTGTGGCTCCTCTCTGATTCCAGAACTTTCTGTCACCAAAATTTGAAGAAAATTTGTTTTTTAGCCAAATGTTGAGGTTTGCAAAGGATTCTGGGTAACAGAACCTGGCCAGATCCCCACAAGTCACCCCATCTTGGATTCCCCTAGGTCTCTAGTTTTAAAAAATGCACAGGTTTGGTAGGTTTCCCTAGGTGCCAGCTGAGCTAGAAGACAAAATCTACAGGTAGGCGCTTTGCCAAAAACACCTCTGTTTTCTTTCAAAAAATGTGATGTGTCCACGTTGCGTTTTGGGGCATTTCCTGTCGCGGGCGCTAGGCCTACCTACACAAGTGAGATATCATTTTTATCGGGAGACTTGTGGGAACGCTGGGTGGAAGGACATTTTTGTCTCCTCTCTGATTCCAGAACTTTCTGTCACCAAAATGTGAGGAAAACGTGTTTTTTTATCCAAAGCTTGAGGTTTGCAAAGGATTCTGGGTAACAGAACCTGGTCAGAGCCCCACAAGTCACCCCATTTTGGATTCCCTTAGGTCTCTAGTTTTCAGAAATGCACAGGTTTGGTAGGTTTCCCTAGGTGCCGGCTGAGCTAGAGGCCAAAATCTACAGGTAGGCACTATGCAAAAAACACCTCTGTTTTCTTTCTTAAAATGTGATTTGTCCACATTGCGTTTTGGGGCATTTCCTGTTGCGGGCGCTAGGCCTACCCACACAAGTGAGGTATCATTTTTATCGGGAGACTTGTAGGAACCCTGGGTGGAAGGACATTTTTGGCTCCTCTCTGATTCCAGAACTTTCTTTCACCAAAATGTGAGGAAAATTAGTTTTTTTTATCCAAAGCTTGAGGTTTGCAAAGGATTCTGGGTAACATAACCTGGTCAGAGCCCCACAAGTCACTCCATCTTGGATTCCCTTAGGTCTCTAGTTTTCAGAAATGCACAGGTTTGGTAGGTTTCCCTAGGTGCCGGATGAGCTAGAGGCCAAAATCTACAGGTAGGCACTTTGCAAAAAACACCTCTGTTTTCTTTCTTAAAATGTGATGTGTCCACATTGCGTTTTGGGGCATTTCCTGTCGCGGGCGCTAGGCCTACCCACACAAGTGAGGTATCATTTTTATCGGGAGACTTGTAGGAACGCTGGGTGGAAGGACATTTTTGGCTCCTCTCTGATTCCAGAACTTTCTGTCACCAAAATGTGAGGAAAACTTGTTTTTTTATCCAAAGCTTGAGGTTTGCAAAGGATTCTGGGTAACAGAACCTGGTCAGAGCCCCACAAGTCACCCCATCTTGGATTCCCTTAGGTCTCTAGTTTTCAGAAATGCACAGGTTTGGTAGGTTTCCCTAGGTGCCGGCTGAGCTAGAGGCCAAAATCTACAGGTAGGCACTATGCAAAAAACACCTCTGTTTTCTTTCTCAAAATGTGATGTGTCCACATTGCGTTTTGGGGCATTTCCTGTCGCGGGCGCTAGGCCTACCCACACAAGTGAGGTATCATTTTTATCGGGAGACTTGTAGGAACGCTGGGTGGAAGGACATTTTTGGCTCTTCTCTGATTCCAGAACTTTCTTTCACCAAAATGTGAGGAAAATTAGTTTTTTTATCCAAAGCTTGAGGTTTGCAAAGGATTCTGGGTAACATAACCTGGTCAGAGCCCCACAAGTCACTCCATCTTGGATTCCCTTAGGTCTCTAGTTTTCAGAAATGCACAGGTTTGGTAGGTTTCCCTAGGTGCCGGATGAGCTAGAGGCCAAAATCTACAGGTAGGCACTTTGCAAAAAACACCTCTGTTTTCTTTCTTAAAATGTGATGTGTCCACATTGCGTTTTGGGGCATTTCCTGTCGCGGGCGCTAGGCCTACCCACACAAGTGAGGTATCATTTTTATCGGGAGACTTGTAGGAACGCTGGGTGGAAGGACATTTTTGGCTCCTCTCTGATTCCAGAACTTTCTTTCACCAAAATGTGAGGAAAATTAGTTTTTTTATCCAAAGCTTGAGGTTTGCAAAGGATTCTGGGTAACATAACCTGGTCAGAGCCCCACAAGTCACTCCATCTTGGATTCCCTTAGGTCTCTAGTTTTCAGAAATGCACAGGTTTGGTAGGTTTCCCTAGGTGCCGGATGAGCTAGAGGCCAAAATCTACAGGTAGGCACTTTGCAAAAAACACCTCTGTTTTCTTTCTTAAAATGTGATGTGTCCACGTTGCGTTTTGGGGCATTTCCTGTCACGGGCGCTAGGCCTACACACACAAGTGAGGTATCATTTTTATCGGGAGACTTGGGGGAATGCCGGGTGGAAGGAAATTTGTGGCTCCTCTCTGATTCCAGAACTTTCTATCACCAAAATGTGAGGAAAATGTGTTTTTTTAGCCAGATTTTGAGGTTTGCAAAGGATTCTGGGTAACAGAACCTGGTCAGAGCCCCACAAGTCACCCCATCTTGGATTCCCCTAGGTCTCTAGTTTCCAGAAATGCACAGATTTAGTAGGTTTCCCTAGGTGCCGGATGAGCTAGAGGCCAAAATCTACAGGTAGGCACTTTGCAATAAACTCCTCTGTTTTCTTTCTTAAAATGTGATGTGTCCACATTGCGTTTTGGGGCATTTCCTGTCACGGGCGCTAGGCCTACACACACAAGTGAGGTATAATTTTTATCGGGAGACTTGGGGGAATGCCAGGTGGAGAACATTTGTGGCTCCTCTCTGATTCCAGAACTTTCCATCACCAAAATGTGAGGAAAATGTGTTTTTTTAGCCAGATTTTGAGGTTTGCAAAGGATTCTGGGTAACAGAACCTGGTCAGAGCCCCACAAGTCACCCCATCTTGGATTCCCCTAGGTCTCTAGTTTCCAGAAATGCACAGGTTTGGTAGGTTTCCCTAGGTGCCGGCTGAGCTAGAGGCCAAAACCTACAGGTGGGTACTTTGCAAAAAACACCTCTGCTTTCTTTCAAAAAATGTTATGTGTCCACGTGCGTTTTGGGGCATTTCCTGTCGTGGGCGCTAGTCCTACCCACACAAGTGAGGTAACATTTTTATCGGGAGACTTGGGGAACGCTGGGTGGAAGGAGATTTGTGGCTCCTCTCTGATTCCAGAACTTTCTGTCACCAAAATTTGAGGAAAATTAGTTTTTTAGCCAAATTTTGAGGTTTGCAAAGGTTTCTGGGTAACAGAACGTGGTCAGAGCCCCACAAGTCACCCCATCTTACATTCCCCTAGGTCACTAGTTTTCAAAAATGCACAGGTTTGGTATGTTTCCCTAGGTGCCGGCTGAGCTAGAGGCCAAAATCTACAGGTAGGCACTTTGCAAAAAACATCACTGTTTTCTTTAAAAAAAATTGATGTGTGCACGTTGTGTTTTGGGGCATTTCCTGTCGCGGGCGCTAGGCCTACTCACACAAGTGAAGTATCTTTTTATCGGAAGACTTGGGGGAACGCTGGGTGGAAGCACATTTGTGGCTCCTCTCTGATTCTAGAACTTTCTGTCTCCAAAATGTGAGGAAAATGTGTTTTTTTGGCCAACTTTTGAGGTTTGCAAAGGATTCTGGGTAACAAAACCTGGTCAGAGCCCCACAAGTCACCCCATCTTGGATTCCCCCAGGTCTCTAGTTTTCAAAAATGCATAGGTTTGGTAGGTTTCCCTAGGTGCCGGCTGAGCTAGAGGCCAACATCTACAGGTAGGCACTTTGCAAAAAACACCTCTGTTTTCTTTCAAAAAATGTGATGTGTCCACATTGCGTTTTAGTGCATTTCCTGTTGCGGGCGCTAGGCCTACCCACACAAGTGAGGTATCTTTTTATCAGGAGACTTGGGGGAACGCTGGGTGGAAGGAAATTTGTGGCTCCTCTCTGATTCCAGAACTTTCTGTCACCAAAATTTGTGGAAAATTAGTTTTTTAGCCAAAATTTGAGGTTTGCAAAGGATTCTGGGTAACAGAACCTGGTCAGAGCCTCACAAGTCACCCCATCTTGGATTCCGCTAGGTCTCTAGTTTTAAAAAATGCACAGGTTTGGTAGGTTTCCCTAGGTGCCGGCTGAGCTGGAGACCAAAATCTACAGGTAGGCACTTTGCAAAAAACACCTCTGTTTTCTTTAAAAAAATGTGATGTGTCCACGTTGCGTTTTGGGACATTTCCTGTTGCGGGCGCTAGGCCTACCCACTCAAGTGAGGTATCTTTTTATCAGGAGACTTGGGGGAACGCTGGTTGGAAGGAAATTTGTGGCTCCTCTCTGATTCCAGAACTTTCTGTCACCAAAATTTGAGGAAAATTTGTTTTTTAGCCAAAATTTGAGGTTTGCAAAGGATTCTGGGTAACAGAACCTGGTCAGAGCCTCACAAGTCACCCCATCTTGGATTCCCCTAGGTCTCTAGTTTTCAAAAATGCACAGGTTTGGTAGGTTTCCCTAGGTGCCAGCTGAGCTAGAGGCCAAAATCTACAGGTAGGCACTTTGCAAAAAACACCTCTCTTTTCTTTAAAAAAATGTTATGTGTCCACGTGCGTTTTGGGGCATTTCCTGTCGCGGGCGCTAGGCCTACCCACACAAGTGAGGTACCATTTTTATCGGGAGACTTGTGGGAACGCTGGGTGGAAGGACATTTTTGGCTCCTCTCTGATTCCAGAACTTTCTGTCACCAAAATGTGAGGAAAACGTGTTTTTTTATCCAAAGCTTGAGGTTTGCAAAGGATTCTGGGTAACAGAACCTGGTCAGAGCCCCACAAGTCACCCCATCTTGGATTCCCTTAGGTCTCTAGTTTTCAGAAATGCACAGGTTTGGTAGGTTTCCCTAGGTGCCGGCTGAGCTAGAGGCCAAAATCTACAGGTAGGCACTATACAAAAAACACCTCTGTTTTCTTTCTTAAAATGTGATGTGTCCACATTGCGTTTTGGGGCATTTCCTGTCACGGGCGCTAGGCCTACCCACACAAGTGAGGTATCATTTTTATCGGGAGACTTGGGGGAATGCCGGGTGGAAGGAAATTTGTGGCTCCTCTCTGATTCCAGAACTTTCTGTCACCAAAATGTGAGGAAAATGTGTTTTTTTAGCCAAATTGTGAGGTTTGAAAGGATTCTGGGTAACAGAACCTGGTCAGAGCCCCACAAGTCACCCCATCTTGGATTACCCTAGGTCTCTAGTTTTAAAAAATGCACAGGTTTGGTAGGTTTCCCTAGGTGCCAGCTGAGCCAGAGGCCAAAATCTACAGGTAGGCACTTTGCAAAAAACACCACTGTTTTCTTTCAAAAAATGTTATGTGTCCCCTTGCGTTTTGGGGCATTTCCTGTCACGGGCGCTAGGCCTACCCACACAAGTAAGGTATCATTTTTATCGGGACACTTGTGGGAACGCTGGGTGGAAGGAAATTTTTGGCTCCTCTCTGATTCCAGAACTTTCTGTCACCAAAATGTGAGGAAAATGTGTTTTTTAATCCAAAGTTTGAGGTTTGCAAAGGATTCTGGGTAACAGAACCTGGTCAGAGCCCCACAAGTCACCCCATCTTGGATTCCCCTAGGTCTCTAGTTTTTAAAAATTCACAGATTTGGTAGGTTTCCCTAGGTGCCGGCTGAGCCAGAGGCCAGAATCTACAGGTAGGCACTTTGCAAAAAACACCTCTGTTTTCTTTAAAAAAAATGTGATGTGTCCACGTGCGTTTTGGGGCATTTCCTGTCGCGGGCGCTAGGCCTACCCACACAAGTGAGGTATCATTTTTATCGGGAGACTTGGGGGAATGATGGGTGGAAGGAAATTTGTGGCTCCTCTCTGATTCCAGAACTTTCTGTCACCAAAATTTGAGGAAAATTAGTTTTTTAGCCAAATTTTGAGGTTTGCAAAGGTTTCTGGGTAACAGAACGTGGTCAGAGCCCCACAAGTCACCCCATCTTACATTCCCCTAGGTCACTAGTTTTCAAAAATGCACAGGTTTGGTAGGTTTCCCTAGGTGCCGGCTGAGCTAGAGGCCAAAATCTACAGGTAGGCACTTTGCAAAAAACATCACTGTTTTCTTTAAAAAAATGTGATGTGTGCACGTTGTGTTTTGGGGCATTTCCTGTTGCGGGCGCTAGTCCTACTCACACAAGTGAAGTATCTTTTTATCGGAAGACTTGGGGGAACGCTGGGTGGAAGCACATTTGTGGCTCCTCTCTGATTCTAGAACTTTCTGTCACCAAAATGTGAGGAAAATGTGTTTTTTTGGCCAACTTTTGAGGTTTGCAAAGGATTCTGGGTAACAAAACCTGGTCAGAGCCCCACAAGTCACCCCATCTTGGATTCCCCCAGGTCTCTAGTTTTCAAAAATGCATAGGTTTGGTAGGTTACCCTAGGTGCCGGCTGAGCTAGAGGCCAACATCTACAGGTAGGCACTTTGCAAAAAACACCTCTGTTTTCTTTCAAAAAATGTGATGTGTCCACGTTGCGTTTTAGTGCATTTCCTGTTGCGGGCGCTAGGCCTACCCACACAAGTGAGGTATCTTTTTATCAGGAGACTTGGGGGAACGCTGGGTGGAAGGAAATTTGTGGCTCCTCTCTGATTCCAGAACTTTCTGTCACCAAAATTTGTGGAAAATTTGTTTTTTAGCCAAAATTTGAGGTTTGCAAAGGATTCTGGGTTTCAGAACCTGGTCAGAGCCTCACAAGTCACCCCATCTTGGATTCCCCTAGGTCTCTAGTTTTAAAAAATGCACAGGTTTGGTAGGTTTCCCTAGGTGCCGGCTGAGCTTGAGACCAAAATCTACAGGTAGGCACTTTGCAAAAAACACCTCTGTTTTCTTTAAAAAAATGTGATGTGTCCACGTTGCGTTTTGGGGCATTTCCTGCCGCGGGCGCTAGGCCTACCCACACAAGTGAGGTATCATTTTTATCGGGAGACTTGGGGGAATGATGGGTGGAAAGAAATTTGTGGCTCCTCTCTGATTCCAGAACTTTCTGTCACTAAATTTGAAGAAAATTTGTTTTTTAGCCAAATGTTGAGGTTTGCAAAGGATTCTGGGTAACAGAACCTGGCCAGAACCCCACAAGTCACCCCATCTTGGATTCCCCTAGGTCTCTAGTTTTCAAAAATGCCCAGGTTTGGTAGGTTTCCCTAGGTGCCAGCTGAGCTAGAGGCCAAAATCTACAGGTAGGCACTTTGCAAAAAACACCTCTGTTTTCTTTAAAAAAATGTTATGTGTCCACGTGCGTTTTGGGGCATTTCCTGTCGCGGGCGCTAGGCCTACCCACACAAGTGAGGTACCATTTTTATCGGGAGACTTGGGGGAATGCTGGGTTGAAGGAAATTTGTGGCTCCTCTCTGATTTCAGAACTTTCTGTCACCAAAATTTGAAGAAAATTTGTTTTTTAGCCAAATGTTGAGGTTTGCAAAGGATTCTGGGTAACAGAACCTGGCCAGATCCCCACAAGTCACCCCATCTTGGATTCCCCTAGGTCTCTAGTTTTAAAAAATGCACAGGTTTGGTAGGTTTCCCTAGGTGCCAGCTGAGCTAGAGGCCAAAATCTACAGGTAGGCGCTTTGCCAAAAACACCTCTGTTTTCTTTAAAAAAATGTGATGTGTCCACGTTGCGTTTTGGGGCATTTCCTGTCGCGGGCGCTAGGCCTACCTACACAAGTGAGGTATCATTTTTATCGGGAGACTTGTGGGAACGCTGGGTGGAAGGACATTTTTGGCTCCTCTCTGATTCCAGAACTTTCTGTCACCAAAATGTGAGGAAAACGTGTTTTTTTATCCAAAGCTTGAGGTTTGCAAAGGATTCTGGGTAACAGAACCTGGTCAGAGCCCCACAAGTCACCCCATCTTGAATTCCCTTAGGTCTCTAGTTTTCAGAAATGCACAGGTTTGGTAGGTTTCCCTAGGTGCCGGCTGAGCTAGAGGCCAAAATCTACAGGTAGGCACTTTGCAAAAAACACCTCTGTTTTCTTTAAAAAAATGTGATGTGTCCTCGTTGTGTTTTGGGGCATTTCCTGCCGCGGGCGCTAGGCCTACCCACACAAGTGAGGTATCATTTTTATCGGGAGACTTGGGGGAATGATGGGTGGAAGGAAATTTGTGGCTCCTCTCTGATTCCAGAACTTTCTGTCACTAAATTTGAAGAAAATTAGTTTTTTAGCCAAATGTTGAGGTTTGCAAAGGATTCTGGGTAACAGTACCTGGCCAGAACCCCACAAGTCACCCCATCTTGGATTCCCCTAGGTCTCTAGTTTTCAAAAATGCCCAGGTTTGGTCGGTTTCCCTAGGTGCCAGCTGAGCTAGAGGACAAAATCTACAGGTAGGCACTTTGCAAAAAACACCTCTGTTTTCTTTAAAAAAATGTTATGTGTCCACGTGCGTTTTGGGGCATTTCCTGTCGCGGGCGCTAGGCCTACCCACACAAGTGAGGTACCATTTTTATCGGGAGACTTGGGGGAATGCTGGGTTGAAGGAAATTTGTGGCTCCTCTCTGATTCCAGAACTTTCTGTCACCAAAATTTGAAGAAAATTTGTTTTTTAGCCAAATGTTGAGGTTTGCAAAGGATTCTGGGTAACAGAACCTGGCCAGATCCCCACAAGTCACCCCATCTTGGATTCCCCTAGGTCTCTAGTTTTAAAAAATGCACAGGTTTGGTAGGTTTCCCTAGGTGCCAGCTGAGCTAGAGGACAAAATCTACAGGTAGGCGCTTTGCCAAAAACACCTCTGTTTTCTTTCAAAAAATGTGATGTGTCCACGTTGCGTTTTGGGGCATTTCCTGTCGCGGGCGCTAGGCCTACCTACACAAGTGAGATATCATTTTTATCGGGAGACTTGTGGGAACGCTGGATGGAAGGACATTTTTGGCTCCTCTCTGATTCCAGAACTTTCTGTCACCAAAATGTGAGGAAAACGTGTTTTTTTATCCAAAGCTTGAGGTTTGCAAAGGATTCTGGGTAACAGAACCTGGTCAGAGCCCCACAAGTCACCCCATTTTGGATTCCCTTAGGTCTCTAGTTTTCAGAAATGCACAGGTTTGGTAGGTTTCCCTAGGTGCCGGCTGAGCTAGAGGCCAAAATCTACAGGTAGGCACTATGCAAAAAACACCTCTGTTTTCTTTCTTAAAATGTGATTTGTCCACATTGCGTTTTGGGGCATTTCCTGTTGCGGGCGCTAGGCCTACCCACACAAGTGAGGTATCATTTTTATCGGGAGACTTGTAGGAACCCTGGGTGGAAGGACATTTTTGGCTCCTCTCTGATTCCAGAACTTTCTTTCACCAAAATGTGAGGTAAATTAGTTTTTTTTATCCAAAGCTTGAGGTTTGCAAAGGATTCTGGGTAACATAACCTGGTCAGAGCCCCACAAGTCACTCCATCTTGGATTCCCTTAGGTCTCTAGTTTTCAGAAATGCACAGGTTTGGTAGGTTTCCCTAGGTGCCGGATGAGCTAGAGGCCAAAATCTACAGGTAGGCACTTTGCAAAAAACACCTCTGTTTTCTTTCTTAAAATGTGATGTGTCCACATTGCGTTTTGGGGCATTTCCTGTCGCGGGCGCTAGGCCTACCCACACAAGTGAGGTATCATTTTTATCGGGAGACTTGTAGGAACGCTGGGTGGAAGGACATTTTTGGCTCCTCTCTGATTCCAGAA
Source organism: Pleurodeles waltl (assembly GCF_031143425.1). Lineage (NCBI taxonomy): Eukaryota > Metazoa > Chordata > Amphibia > Caudata > Salamandridae > Pleurodeles > Pleurodeles waltl. Next base: position 7,571 of record NW_027150406.1, on the reverse strand, counting down.
CTTTCTGTCACCAAAATGTGAGGAAAACTTGTTTTTTTATCCAAAGCTTGAGGTTTGCAAAGGATTCTGGGTAACAGAACCTGGTCAGAGCCCCACAAGTCACCCCATCTTGGATTCCCTTAGGTCTCTAGTTTTCAGAAATGCACAGGTTTGGTAGGTTTCCCTAGGTGCCGGCTGAGCTAGAGGCCAAAATCTACAGGTAGGCACTTTGCAAAAAACATCACTGTTTTCTTTAAAAAAATTTGATGTGTGCACGTTGTGTTTTGGGGCATTTCCTGTCGCGGGCGCTAGGCCTACTCACACAAGTGAAGTATCTTTTTATCGGAAGACTTGGGGGAACGCTGGGTGGAAGCACATTTGTGGCTCCTCTCTGATTCTAGAACTTTCTGTCTCCAAAATGTGAGGAAAATGTGTTTTTTTGGCCAACTTTTGAGGTTTGCAAAGGATTCTGGGTAACAAAACCTGGTCAGAGCCCCACAAGTCACCCCATCTTGGATTCCCCCAGGTCTCTAGTTTTCAAAAATGCATAGGTTTGGTAGGTTTCCCTAGGTGCCGGCTGAGCTAGAGGCCAACATCTACAGGTAGGCACTTTGCAAAAAACACCTCTGTTTTCTTTAAAAAAATGTGATGTGTCCACATTGCGTTTTAGTGCATTTCCTGTTGCGGGCGCTAGGCCTACCCACACAAGTGAGGTATCTTTTTATCAGGAGACTTGGGGGAACGCTGGGTGGAAGGAAATTTGTGGCTCCTCTCTGATTCCAGAACTTTCTGTCACCAAAATTTGTGGAAAATTAGTTTTTTAGCCAAAATTTGAGGTTTGCAAAGGATTCTGGGTTTCAGAACCTGGTCAGAGCCTCACAAGTCACCCCATCTTGGATTCCCCTAGGTCTCTAGTTTTAAAAAATGCACAGGTTTGGTAGGTTTCCCTAGGTGCCGGCTGAGCTTGAGACCAAAATCTACAGGTAGGCACTTTGCAAAAAACACCTCTGTTTTCTTTAAAAAAATGTGATGTGTCCACGTTGCGTTTTGGGGCATTTCCTGCCGCGGGCGCTAGGCCTACCCACACAAGTGAGGTATCATTTTTATCGGGAGACTTGGGGGAATGATGGGTGGAAAGAAATTTGTGGCTCCTCTCTGATTCCAGAACTTTCTGTCACTAAATTTGAAGAAAATTTGTTTTTTAGCCAAATGTTGAGGTTTGCAAAGGATTCTGGGTAACAGAACCTGGCCAGAACCCCACAAGTCACCCCATCTTGGATTCCCCTAGGTCTCTAGTTTTCAAAAATGCCCAGGTTTGGTAGGTTTCCCTAGGTGCCAGCTGAGCTAGAGGCCAAAATCTACAGGTAGGCACTTTGCAAAAAACACCTCTGTTTTCTTTAAAAAAATGTTATGTGTCCACGTGCGTTTTGGGGCATTTCCTGTCGCGGGCGCTAGGCCTACCCACACAAGTGAGGTACCATTTTTATCGGGAGACTTGGGGGAATGCTGGGTTGAAGGAAATTTGTGGCTCCTCTCTGATTTCAGAACTTTCTGTCACCAAAATTTGAAGAAAATTTGTTTTTTAGCCAAATGTTGAGGTTTGCAAAGGATTCTGGGTAACAGAACCTGGCCAGATCCCCACAAGTCACCCCATCTTGGATTCCCCTAGGTCTCTAGTTTTAAAAAATGCACAGGTTTGGTAGGTTTCCCTAGGTGCCAGCTGAGCTAGAGGCCAAAATCTACAGGTAGGCGCTTTGCCAAAAACACCTCTGTTTTCTTTAAAAAAATGTGATGTGTCCACGTTGCGTTTTGGGGCATTTCCTGTCGCGGGCGCTAGGCCTACCTACACAAGTGAGGTATCATTTTTATCGGGAGACTTGTGGGAACGCTGGGTGGAAGGACATTTTTGGCTCCTCTCTGATTCCAGAACTTTCTGTCACCAAAATGTGAGGAAAACGTGTTTTTTTATCCAAAGCTTGAGGTTTGCAAAGGATTCTGGGTAACAGAACCTGGTCAGAGCCCCACAAGTCACCCCATTTTGGATTCCCTTAGGTCTCTAGTTTTCAGAAATGCACAGGTTTGGTAGGTTTCCCTAGGTGCCGGCTGAGCTAGAGGCCAAAATCTACAGGTAGGCACTATGCAAAAAACACCTCTGTTTTCTTTCTTAAAATGTGATTTGTCCACATTGCGTTTTGGGGCATTTCCTGTTGCGGGCGCTAGGCCTACCCACACAAGTGAGGTATCATTTTTATCGGGAGACTTGTAGGAACCCTGGGTGGAAGGACATTTTTGGCTCCTCTCTGATTCCAGAACTTTCTTTCACCAAAATGTGAGGAAAATTAGTTTTTTTTATCCAAAGCTTGAGGTTTGCAAAGGATTCTGGGTAACATAACCTGGTCAGAGCCCCACAAGTCACTCCATCTTGGATTCCCTTAGGTCTCTAGTTTTCAGAAATGCACAGGTTTGGTAGGTTTCCCTAGGTGCCGGATGAGCTAGAGGCCAAAATCTACAGGTAGGCACTTTGCAAAAAACACCTCTGTTTTCTTTCTTAAAATGTGATGTGTCCACATTGCGTTTTGGGGCATTTCCTGTCGCGGGCGCTAGGCCTACCCACACAAGTGAGGTATCATTTTTATCGGGAGACTTGTAGGAACGCTGGGTGGAAGGACATTTTTGGCTCCTCTCTGATTCCAGAACTTTCTGTCACCAAAATGTGAGGAAAACTTGTTTTTTTATCCAAAGCTTGAGGTTTGCAAAGGATTCTGGGTAACAGAACCTGGTCAGAGCCCCACAAGTCACCCCATCTTGGATTCCCTTAGGTCTCTAGTTTTCAGAAATGCACAGGTTTGGTAGGTTTCCCTAGGTGCCGGCTGAGCTAGAGGCCAAAATCTACAGGTAGGCACTTTGCAAAAAACATCACTGTTTTCTTTAAAAAAATTTGATGTGTGCACGTTGTGTTTTGGGGCATTTCCTGTCGCGGGCGCTAGGCCTACTCACACAAGTGAAGTATCTTTTTATCGGAAGACTTGGGGGAACGCTGGGTGGAAGCACATTTGTGGCTCCTCTCTGATTCTAGAACTTTCTGTCTCCAAAATGTGAGGAAAATGTGTTTTTTTGGCCAACTTTTGAGGTTTGCAAAGGATTCTGGGTAACAAAACCTGGTCAGAGCCCCACAAGTCACCCCATCTTGGATTCCCCCAGGTCTCTAGTTTTCAAAAATGCATAGGTTTGGTAGGTTTCCCTAGGTGCCGGCTGAGCTAGAGGCCAACATCTACAGGTAGGCACTTTGCAAAAAACACCTCTGTTTTCTTTAAAAAAATGTGATGTGTCCACATTGCGTTTTAGTGCATTTCCTGTTGCGGGCGCTAGGCCTACCCACACAAGTGAGGTATCTTTTTATCAGGAGACTTGGGGGAACGCTGGGTGGAAGGAAATTTGTGGCTCCTCTCTGATTCCAGAACTTTCTGTCACCAAAATTTGTGGAAAATTAGTTTTTTTAGCCAAAATTTGAGGTTTGCAAAGGATTCTGGGTAACAGAACCTGGTCAGAGCCTCACAAGTCACCCCATCTTGGATTCCGCTAGGTCTCTAGTTTTAAAAAATGCACAGGTTTGGTAGGTTTCCCTAGGTGCCGGCTGAGCTGGAGACCAAAATCTACAGGTAGGCACTTTGCAAAAAACACCTCTGTTTTCTTTAAAAAAATGTGATGTGTCCACGTTGCGTTTTGGGACATTTCCTGTTGCGGGCGCTAGGCCTACCCACTCAAGTGAGGTATCTTTTTATCAGGAGACTTGGGGGAACGCTGGTTGGAATGAAATTTGTGGCTCCTCTCTGATTCCAGAACTTTCTGTCACCAAAATTTGAGGAAAATTTGTTTTTTAGCCAAAATTTGAGGTTTGCAAAGGATTCTGGGTAACAGAACCTGGTCAGAGCCTCACAAGTCACCCCATCTTGGATTCCCCCAGGTCTCTAGTTTTCAAAAATGCACAGGTTTGGTAGGTTTCCCTAGGTGCCAGCTGAGCTAGAGGCCAAAATCTACAGGTAGGCACTTTGCAAAAAACACCTCTCTTTTCTTTAAAAAAATGTTATGTGTCCACGTGCGTTTTGGGGCATTTCCTGTCGCGGGCGCTAGGCCTACCCACACAAGTGAGGTACCATTTTTATCGGGAGACTTGTGGGAACGCTGGGTGGAAGGACATTTTTGGCTCCTCTCTGATTCCAGAACTTTCTGTCACCAAAATGTGAGGAAAACGTGTTTTTTTTATCCAAAGCTTGAGGTTTGCAAAGGATTCTGGGTAACAGAACCTGGTCAGAGCCCCACAAGTCACCCCATCTTGGATTCCCTTAGGTCTCTAGTTTTCAGAAATGCACAGGTTTGGTAGGTTTCCCTAGGTGCCGGCTGAGCTAGAGGCCAAAATCTACAGGTAGGCACTATACAAAAAACACCTCTGTTTTCTTTCTTAAAATGTGATGTGTCCACATTGCGTTTTGGGGCATTTCCTGTCACGGGCGCTAGGCCTACCCACACAAGTGAGGTATCATTTTTATCGGGAGACTTGGGGGAATGCCGGGTGGAAGGAAATTTGTGGCTCCTCTCTGATTCCAGAACTTTCTGTCACCAAAATGTGAGGAAAATGTGTTTTTTTAGCCAAATTGTGAGGTTTGCAAAGGATTCTGGGTAACAGAACCTGGTCAGAGCCCCACAAGTCACCCCATCTTGGATTACCCTAGGTCTCTAGTTTTAAAAATGCACAGGTTTGGTAGGTTTCCCTAGGTGCCAGCTGAGCCAGAGGCCAAAATCTACAGGTAGGCACTTTGCAAAAAACACCACTGTTTTCTTTCAAAAAATGTTATGTGTCCCCTTGCGTTTTGGGGCATTTCCTGTCACGGGCGCTAGGCCTACCCACACAAGTAAGGTATCATTTTTATCGGGACACTTGTGGGAACGCTGGGTGGAAGGAAATTTTTGGCTCCTCTCTGATTCCAGAACTTTCTGTCACCAAAATGTGAGGAAAATGTGTTTTTTAATCCAAAGTTTGAGGTTTGCAAAGGATTCTGGGTAACAGAACCTGGTCAGACCCCCACAAGTCACCCCATCTTGGATTCCCCTAGGTCTCTAGTTTTTAAAAATTCACAGGTTTGGTAGGTTTCCCTAGGTGCCGGCTGAGCCAGAGGCCAGAATCTACAGGTAGGCACTTTGCAAAAAACACCTCTGTTTTCTTTAAAAAAATGTGATGTGTCCACGTGCGTTTTGGGGCATTTCCTGTCGCGGGCGCTAGCCTACCCACACAAGTGAGGTATCATTTTTATCGGGAGACTTGGGGGAATGATGGGTGGAAGGAAATTTGTGGCTCCTCTCTGATTCCAGAACTTTCTGTCACCAAAATTTGAAGAAAATTTGTTTTTTAGCCAAATGTTGAGGTTTGCAAAGGATTCTGGGTAACAGAACCTGGCCAGAACCCCACAAGTCACCCCATCTTGGATTCCCCTAGGTCTCTAGTTTTCAAAAATGCCCAGGTTTGGTAGGTTTCCCTAGGTGCCAGCTGAGCTAGAGGCCAAAATCTACAGGTAGGCACTTTGCAAAAAACACCTCTGTTTTCTTTAAAAAAATGTTATGTCTCCACGTGCGTTTTGGGGCATTTCCTGTCGCGGGCGCTAGGCCTACCCACACAAGTGAGGTACCATTTTTATCGGAAGACTTGGGGGAACGCTGGGTGGAAGCACATTTGTGGCTCCTCTCTGATTCTAGAACTTTCTGTCTCCAAAATGTGAGGAAAATGTGTTTTTTTGGCCAACTTTTGAGGTTTGCAAAGGATTCTGGGTAACAAAACCTGGTCAGAGCCCCACAAGTCACCCCATCTTGGATTCCCCCAGGTCTCTAGTTTTCAAAAATGCATAGGTTTGGTAGGTTTCCCTAGGTGCCGGCTGAGCTAGAGGCCAACATCTACAGGTAGGCACTTTGCAAAAAACACCTCTGTTTTCTTTCAAAAAATGTGATGTGTCCACGTTGCGTTTTAGTGCATTTCCTGTTGCGGGCGCTAGGCCTACCCACACAAGTGAGGTATCTTTTTATCAGGAGACTTGGGGGAACGCTGGGTGGAAGGAAATTTGTGGCTCCTCTCTGATTCCAGAACTTTCTGTCACCAAAATTTGTGGAAAATTAGTTTTTTAGCCAAAATTTGAGGTTTGCAAAGGATTCTGGGTAACAGAACCTGGTCAGAGCCTCACAAGTCACCCCATCTTGGATTCCCCTAGGTCTCTAGTTTTAAAAAATGCACAGGTTTGGTAGGTTTCCCTAGGTGCCGGCTGAGCTGGAGACCAAAATCTACAGGTAGGCACTTTGCAAAAAACACCTCTGTTTTCTTTTAAAAAATGTGATGTGTCCACGTTGCGTTTTGGGACATTTCCTGTTGCGGGCGCTAGGCCTACCCACTCAAGTGAGGTATCTTTTTATCAGGAGACTTGGGGAACGCTGGTTGGAAGGAAATTTGTGGCTCCTCTCTGATTCCAGAACTTTCTGTCACCAAAATTTGAGGAAAATTTGTTTTTTAGCCAAAATTTGAGGTTTGCAAAGGATTCTGGGTAACAGAACCTGGTCAGAGCCTCACAAGTCACCCCATCTTGGATTCCCTAGGTCTCTAGTTTTCAAAAATGCACAGGTTTGGTAGGTTTCCCTAGGTGCCAGCTGAGCTAGAGGCCAAAATCTACAGGTAGGCACTTTGCAAAAAACACCTCTCTTTTCTTTAAAAAAATGTTATGTGTCCACGTGCGTTTTGGGGCATTTCCTGTCGCGGGCGCTAGGCCTACCCACACAAGTGAGGTACCATTTTTATCGGGAGACTTGGGGGAATGCTGGGTGGAAGGAAATTTGTGGCTCCTCTCTGATTCCAGAACTTTCTGTCACCAAAATTTGAAGAAAATTTGTTTTTTAGCCAAATGTTGAGGTTGCAAAGGATTCTGGGTAACAGAACCTGGCCAGATCCCCACAAGTCACCCCATCTTGGATTCCCCTACGTCTCTAGTTTTCAAAATGCACAGGTTTGGTAGGTTTCCCTAGGTACCAGCTGAGCTGGAGGCCAAAATCTACAGGTAGGCGCTTTGCCAAAAACACCTCTGTTTTCTTTCAAAAAATGTGATGTGTCCACGTTGCGTTTTGGGGCATTTCCTGTCGCGGGCGCTAGGCCTACCCACACAAGTGAGGTATCATTTTTATCGGGAGACTTGTGGGAACGCTGGGTGGAAGGACATTTTTGGCTCCTCTCTGATTCCAGAACTTTCTGTCACCAAAATGTGAGGAAAACGTGTTTTTTTATCCAAAGCTTGAGGTTTGCAAAGGATTCTGGGTAACAGAACCTGGTCAGAGCCCCACAAGTCACCCCATCTTGGATTCCCTTAGGTCTCTAGTTTTCAGAAATGCACAGGTTTGGTAGGTTTCCCTAGGTGCCGGCTGAGCTAGAGGCCAAAATCTACAGGTAGGCACTATACAAAAAACACCTCTGTTTTCTTTCTTAAAATGTGATGTGTCCACATTGCGTTTTGGGGCATTTCCTGTCACGGGCGCTAGGCCTACCCACACAAGTGAGGTATCATTTT